>NC_037681.1:18943835-19271727 GCF_003255815.1 Theropithecus gelada | reverse complement strand
CAGTGGCGCGATCTCGGCTCACTGCAAGCTCCGCCTCCCGGGTTCACGCCATTCTCCTGCCTCAGCCTCCCGAGTAGCTGGGAGTACAGGCGCCACCACCACGCCCGGCTAATTTTTTGTATTTTTAGTAGAGACGGGGTTTCACCGTGTTAGCCAGGATGGTCTCGATCTCCTGACCTCGTGATCCGCCCGCCTCCCAAAGGGCTGGGACTACAGGAGTGAACCACTGCTCCCGGCCTCCTTCAAGTCTTGATTCACAGGTTATCCCCTCCGAGGCATGCCCTGACTGGCTCAAAATTACATGCCCACAGACCTCGCCTACCCTTTCTGATTTATTTTACTCCTTAGCACCTGTAACCATGTGACATACTCTATGAAATACTTATTTTGTTCATTCTCTGTCTCTCCCACTAGAAAGTCAGCTCCACGAGGGAAGGGATTTTCATGTGCTGTTCACTGCGGATCCATAGAACAGAGTACCTGGAAACGAGTCTGGCATAGCACGGGTGCTCAGTGTTGAATAAATAAGCAGCCAGGGGGTCTCAGGAGGTGGCAGTGCCATGGCAGTTTGAAGGCTTCCGAAGGTGCCATCCATTTGAGAAACCCCCAGGGGAGAGCACAGCATGTGGCTGCTGTGACCCAGCAATTCTCTTCTGACTTAAACCAGCTGGATTCATTTTTATTTTAATTTTTATTATTTCAGGGCAGGGCGGTGGTCACGTTCAGCCTTCAGGGAGGCCCGAGTTGTGCTCGGCAGCCTGCAATACTGGAGAGCTGCCTCTGGAGGGCGCACGGGAGTCTCGTTGCCGCGCTGGGGCGCGCAGTCCCTAGAGGTGAGAGAGGACCGTGGTGGGGGCAGTAATGGAGCATTTGCCTTTAGGCCTCTTTTCGCTTTCACAGCAGCCCTATGAGTCAGGTACCATTATCCCCATTTCCCTTTTTTTTTTTTTTTTTTTTTTGAAAAAAAAAAAAAATGCTACTCTTCCCCCAGTATCTCTGTGGCTTTCTCCTGCATCTCCTTCAAGTCTTTTTTTTTTTTTTTTTGAGACGGAGTCTCGCTCTGTCGCCCAGGCTGGAGTGCAGTGGCCGGATCTCAGCTCACTGCAAGCTCCGCCTCCCGGGTTCCCGCCATTCTCCTGCCTCAGCCTCCCGAGTAGCTGGGACTATAGGCGCCCACCACCGCGCCCGGCTAGTTTTTTGTATTTTTTAGTAGAGACGGGGTTTCACCAGGTTAGCCAGGATGGTCTCGATCTCCTGACCTCGTGATGCGCCTGTCTCGGCCTCCCAAAGTGCTGGGATTACAGGCGTGAGCCACCGTGCCGGGCTCATTATCCCCATTTCCTAAGGGAGGAAACCAAGGCGCAGGGAGGCTAAGTAACGTGCTCATGGTCCCTCAGGGTTAAGTGGCAGAATCAGAAAAGAAGGAGAAGGAAAAGAGATACAAGTCACCATTTTTCTGTACACCCAGAGGGAATCCAGGAGGGACCCTGGATGGAGGGGCTGTCGTCTTTTGAGGCTCATTGTACTGGGGTGTGACCCCTCTTGGGCCTGCTGCAGCCTCCACCCCGTCTCCCTGCTGCACATCTCGTAGCAGTGGCCTCTGTCCTCTTAACTGTGCAGCCAGATGGGACCTGCTCAGCTCCAGGTGAAACGGACAGAAAGCCCCATCCCTGCCTGGTCTGCGGATTGGGAAGGGTTCCTGGAGGAAAACATGCTTAATTGGAGACCTGAAAGAGGACTAGGAGACAGGCAGGTGAAGAGGTGTGGGCAAAGACCTGAGGGTACTGGGGTGAGTCATGAATTTCTTCAGAGCCTCTTGGCATGAGTAGAGTGAATGTTTACCCGAACCCAATGAGGCAAATGCACCGCAACTTTCCTAGCCCACGTTTCCATCTTTGCCCTTTACCGTAAACATTCAGAAGATGCATCTGCCTCCTTCCACTCGGGCAGAACAGAGGACGTTATCTGCATGCCAATCTCAGATTATCTGTAGCCCAGTCTCAGAAATGTCTGAGCACTGGGCTTTGTAGTTTCCTGACCAGCCTCCGGGACAGGAAGCAGGGGGGCTCAAAGGCTATAGGGCCAGTGCCTTGCCGAGGCTGGGAATCCTCTTCTCAGGATCCAAAGACCCTGGAAACTGGAAGTCCCCCACCCACACAGAGGCACCCTGTTCCATGACTGGCTCAGCTTCCAGCTCTCTGGGGAGCTGGCCCCCTTTGGGGAGATATTTTACAACCAAAGTTTTCTTCCCTTATGTCCACCAGCATGTGGGTGTGGTCAGGCTGCCTGGGCTGCAATCCCACCTGACCACTTGGCATCTCTTAGTTAACCTCTCTGGGCTTTACTTACCTTATCTGGAAAATGGGTTGAATGACTTATTAATTGTGATGTGCCTATAGCAATGTCTGGCATATAATGAGTGCGACTCTCATTATTGTAGTATAATGTGATTTGATGCTGTAATTTCTCCTCTCTTCAGTGCGCCAGGGTTGTCTTCTCTGAATACTCCAAGAAATGAGTGTCCAGCATGGATGTGAAGGGACGTTTTCTACGCCTGGAGTTTCAAGATGCCGCTGGGGAAAGCGGAGGCTGCTAGCAAACACCATTTTGGAGGGGGGCTCTATGTACGAGAAAAGTATCCTAGCTTAGAGGTCGGAACTCAGATTTTCTAAAGGGGATTCAGGTGGCCAGAGGATAGTAGAGGCCCAGAAAGGAGGTCCCCAAGAAGGAGGTTATGGGGTGGGGCGTGAGGGGATCCTTAGGCCGACTGGGGAGCTGAATCTATTGTAACCGAGCGAGTTAGAAACGCCACACTTTGAGATGAATTCAGGAGTCCTTTATTAGCCGGCGACCGAGAGACAGTTAGTGCTCAAAATTCTCTCAGACCCGAAGAAGGGGCTTGATTTTCTTCTATACTTTGTTTTAGAAAGGGGAGGGGGCAGGGTCTAGTTAAAACAATCTTACAGAAGTAAAGCAGGCAAAAAGTTAAAAGGATAAATGGTTACAGGAAGGCAAGCAGTTCCAGGTGCAGGGGCTTTAAATCTATCACAAGGTGAAAGACACGGGGCTTTGGGCGTTACCAACCGGACACAAACACGGGGGCTCTGGGTACTGTTAACCAGGAGAATTCCTGGGAACTGCAGATAAAGCTTGCCACAGTATCTTATCAGTTAATTGCATTCTTGGATGTGCTGGGAGTCAGCTTGCACAAGTTAAGTCCTTGAGGAAGGAGGGTGGGTAAAGGGCTGCAAATGAAATGAGCCAAGATGGAGTCTGTCTGGCTCTCTTAGCGAAGGGAGAGTCAATTCAGGCTAAAACAAGGTAGGGTATCACAAGCCCACATAACAAGAGCAGCAGGACCCCAAGAAGAAGAGCTTTAGGCATCTCCACAGTGGGCCCAGGGCATTTCCACACAGGTCTCTGAGACCCCACAGACAGGAGAGCTGTGACGACTCCTAGTGCCCAAGAAAGCAAGGAGGTGGTGGGCGAGAGGCTCCCAGAGGCCTTGGGGCACTAGAGGGGAGATGGAGCCGAGAGAGAGTGGCTCTGCAGGCCCCCCTCTGAGAGAGTGCGTGAGGTGTGGCCCCAGGCCCAAAGGTGGGTGGGTACCGTCGTGGGGGGGGCACGGGCTGAGGGAAGGGAGGACAGGAAGAGGAAGAGGAGGTGGTGGCCACAGCGGCGTGGTGCTCAGCCAGATTCAGCTTCGTGGGAAAGGTCCCTGGTGGGCCGGGCTGGCACTGGGGGTGCCCTGGCTCTGTGTCTCGGCTGGGTGGCTGACTCCTCCTGGAACGCATCCCTGACATCCTCCAGGCGGGGCTGGGGCTCCTATGGGGACACACAGTGCCCAGGCTTCCAGCCTCCCACCGCTGGCTCCCTGTGGACCCAGCTGCCCCCCACAAGCCTGCGAGCCACCGGAGAGCGAGGGCAGGCTGTCCTTGCCGTCCAGATACCTGGCACAGGAGGGGGTCTCAACCTTCAGGGTATGGGCTGACTCAGTGGGTTTCTCCTCCCTCCAGCTCTGACCTGCCTGTGGAATAAATAAACCACTCCTCTGGGTCGTCTGGCTGGTGCAGGCCCCAGGGAGGCGCCCCTTTGAGGGGAAAATGGGGCATTCTAGTTTCCATGAGCCCTGGGACTCCCCTCCCTCCCACCACTGCTGCCTACCCTCCCGTTCCAGGTACGCAGGCTTCCTTCCGTCTTGACGAGTCCTGCTGGAGTCGTCCTTCCTGAACCCCTGCCTTTGCTTAGCCTCATCCCCATCTCTCAGTCCCATCCTGCAGCTGGGCAGGCAGTGCTGGGCCCCGGAAATGCCCTCTTCCTCCCTGGCGCACGTGGCCTGTGATTTTCCTTGAGCACAGCACTTTGTGACTTTGATGTAAACATCAAACACAGCCCCCTTTCCTGTCTTCGCATCCAGGAAATAGGTTAGTTTCAGACAAGCCTGCTTGCTGGAGCTCAGCAGACACCAGGCCTTCCGGCCAGGCCTGGCCCACCGTGGGCCTCAGAGCTGCTGCTGGGGCATTCAGGTAAGTGACTGTCCTCGGGCCGTCTGCCCGTGTCCTGCCACCAGGGCCACCCCAGGGGGTTCTGGGAGACCTGGCAGCGGGTGAACGCCCCATCCATGAGTGAGAAACCCTGGCGGGGTGTGACGTCCTCCCCCAGAGTGTGTGCGGAGAGTGTGAGCGGCACGGCCTCCCTCTCAGGCTGGGGGCTCGGCCTGCAGGGAAATCCAGACTGGCTTTGTAAGTCCTGATTCTTCACCCAGAACCGGCTCTCCATTGGCGTTGGGACCAGAGACCCCACAAGTGGCCTGTTTGCCTGGACATCCACCTGTACGTCCCCAGGTAAGTGGTGCCTGGGTGGAGTGGCACCTGGCCACCGTCTGCATGGTGGGCTGTGTCTGGAGGAGGAGGACAGAATATTAACAGGGAGTCAGGAGGCTGCTGGGAGGACCAGGAGGGCTGGAGGACTGGGCTGCGTGGTGACCGGCTGGAGATGGAGGCAGACAGGGCGTGTGGCCATGCTGAGGGAAGCAGCTCCCCCTCCAGAGGCTTGGCCGAGCCGGGCTGTTCAGGGGACACAGCGAGGCCTGCTTGGTTCCTGGGCTCCTGCTGGGCCCTGTCTGGCTGCATCCTTGGCTCCCGGAAGCAGAGAAAGTTCCAGAGAAAGCGCAAGTGCACTGTAGTCCCCAGGCCCTGTGAAGGCCCTGGCTGTTCACCAGGGCCGTGAGCTCCATCGGCAGAATGCTGTCATTCCTGGGACGGGTCCAGGGCAGGCTTGAGCCACTTGTAGCCGAGCTCAGGTTAGAGGGAGACCTGGGGAGAGAAAGAGCAAAACCGGGTTCCGCTTAACTACTGTGTGTTCTTGGCAAGTTGCTGGGCCTCTCTGACCTCAGTTTGTGCATCTGTTAAATGCACATGCAGATATGGGCACCTGGCAGGTGCTTGGTTCCTGACAGTTGGCGAGAGGCTGGGAAACGTGTCCCGGGTAGGAAGGATCCCCGACAGGAAGAACAGGGGTTCATGAGGGGAGCAGCTCGAGATGATTCATGATTCTCGTCTTGGTTAGAACAGCAGGCAGACAGGAGGTGCTTAATAATGCTTTGCTGACAGATCAGGGTCAGGGACTCCTAAGGTGCCCCCTGTGAAGGTGCCTCCTGCTGAATCCGGAGCTTGCTTTCCCTCTTCTCACCGGCCCTCCAGCCTCGGCCCCGCTGCCCTGGCAGTGTTGGCGGGGGTGTTGATGTGCACACTCTGGAGCCTGGGGGCCTGGCTTCACGTTCCGGCTCCGCCACTCACCAGCTGTGTGAGTGGACCAGTCACCGCATCTCTCTGTGCTTCCCTCCCAGTCACCGCATCTCTCTGTGCTTCCCTCCCAGGGCTCTCAGGAGGATAAAGAGACTGACTGTATCCGCAGTGCCTGGCACATACAGGTGTGGAGAAACATCTCGCTAAAACCCTCATTATCCTCACTAGCTCTGGGTGGCCTTGGGCTTTGGACTCCACAGTTCCTATATACTCTCCGGGGCTGCAGCACCTAGACCACCCCGTGCTGACCAGTCCCTGCCCCACCCCAAGGTACAGGGTTAAGGCAGCCGTTCTCATCAAAGCCAATTTTGCCTCCTCCCATCCCCCTGGGACAGTTGATAGTGCCCAGAGACGGTTTGGGTTTTGACCCAGCGGGTGTTACTGGCATCTAACAGGTCCAGGACAGGAATCCTGTGAACAGCCTACAAGGCCCAGGACAGTCCCACGCTGTCCCCTCATCTCTTTCAGCCCCTATCCTCCCGACTCACACCGCCTTTTCCTGACTCCCTTTTACAGTCACAGAGCCTGAGGCCCAGAGAGGGACCGCTGGTTGCTGAGGTCACACAGGCAGTGGAGGGCGGAGTTGGGGGCCTCCCTGGAGGGGCGGTGGAGGGGCGTTGTTCAATCCACAGACACTTAGAGAGTCTGCTGGGTTCGGGAATCTGACCCTGACCCCGCCCCAGCCCGGCTCTCCAGGGTCTCCTGATAGCCATTTGCTGGAGAGGTTAGTGCTGCCTGCTGCGTTGGACACACCTGGGTTCCAATCGTGGCAGCCCCTTGCAGGCTGCATGTTCCGAGCGTGACATTGACCTCTCTGAGCCTCAGTTTCTTTAGCTGAGGAGTGGGATAACAGTCCCCAGCAAATGGAGTTGTGGTGAGAATTAGACTAAATGACTAATGCTCGTGAAGGGCTAGGCTGTCCCCAGCACAGAGGCTGTTGTGGTTGTCCTTACACACTTGACAAACATTTGTTGGGAGGAAGCAGGAGCTTCCATAGAAAACAAGACAAGAGCCGTGGGCCGTGCCTCGGGGAGCTCAGCCTGGTCAGGGACGGAGGAGCAGAGACAGAGGCCATCAGGACTGTGATGTGGCAGGATGGGGACCCTGGAAGCCTAGGGGAGGTGCCTGACCCAGGCTGGGGAGGGGGTGGGGCCCATGGGATGCTTCTGGGAGGATGGGACAACGGAGGACGCCTGAAGCCTGAGGCCCAGGAGAAGCATGCAGCACTGTTCTGGGCTGAGGGAACAGCCGGTGGCCAGGATCCTCAGGACGGGCCCCTCCTCTCCCACCGTGGGTCAGTGGAGGAAGTCCCTAGGTCCACCGTCCCCCACCCAAGGAAGCCGCTGTGGCCCCTCACCCTTCCCCAGGTGTCAGGTTCCATGGGTGTTCAGAGGCGTCCCCACCCCCCCCAGCGGACTGCAGACCTTTGTAGGTACCTGGTATATTGAGCACCTACTCTGTGCCGTGCTGGTATAGGTAGGGGAACGAGACAGTCTCCACTCCCGTGGTGCTTACATTCTGGCAGGGACAAAGGTACTGTGTCACCAAGTTGATACAATGTCATCTTTTAGGTGGCGAAGAACCATAAAGTTGGGTCAGGTCTAGAGAGAGGAGAGGCTATTTTAGAGAGGGAGGTCAGGGAAGGCCTCCTGGAGGAGGTGACTTAGGCAGAGACCTGAATAAAGTGGAAGGTGTTGGGGGAAGAGTGTCCAAGCAGAGGGAACAGACAGGACAAAGGCCCTGAGGCTGCACCATGCCTGGTTTGTCCAAGGAACCTGAAGGAATAACACGAGGATGCCCGTGTGACTGGAGGGGAGCGGGTGACGGGGGGTGACAGACATCATGAAGGGCCTTGGGGGCCACCCTGAGGACTTGCATTTTCACCCCAAGTGAGGTGGGAGCCTAGAGGGCTTCCAGCAGAGAAGAGGAGGATGTGATGGCATGACGGGGGGCCAGCAAGTCTCACCCCAGGGAGTCCCTGCAGCCCCAGGGCTGGGCACCTTCACTGGCCCTGCTTTCCAGAGGTCTGGCGAGCTTCACTCGCTGCTCAGGCTGCACCGTGACCATGTGGTGGCTCCACGATCCCATGGTTTGAATCCGATCCCTGCAGTCAGGAAAGACATATGAAGGAGGAGCCTGTCGCCATGGCTAACTGCTGCTGTGTGGCTCATGGTGCCACCAAGCTGGCATCTGCTGATGACCAGTGCCTATGCTGCCTCTGTTGGTAGGCACAGGCAGCCCAAGCACATCTTGGGGATTAAGGAGCAGGAAACACGACTTCAGAGGGACTTAGGGTCTCAGGCAAGGACTGGGGGTTCAGAGAGAGAGAGCCAGGAGTGGGTGTGGGAACAGCATGGTGGGGGGGCAGTAGGAGGAGGTGGGGGCAGTAGGGGGCCGGGGCCCCGTTCCAGCAGTGCCTTGGGTGGGGACATGTCAAGCCTCTGGCTAGGGGGACACGCGGAGCCTCTGGCTGGGGGGACATGCGGAGCCTCTGGCTGGGGTGACATGCGGAGCCTCTGGCTGGCGGGACGTGGAGCCTCTGGCTGAGGGGACATATGGAGCTCGTGCTGCTCCTGCCCGCTCCACCAGGTCCTGTGGCTTCGGCGTGATAGCTCTGCTCTGATGATGGGCATGTAATGGGGGCTTTTGATGCCCAGAGAATGTCCTGTGAAACAGTAGACCTTCATGGCTTTGTTGAATAGGTGTGGGAATTAAGTGACGCTGAAAGGGGTCCTTCCATGTGGTCTTCTCGGAGCCTTTAATGTGCTTTTCACAGCATTTGAAACTGTATTTGACCCCTTGACTCATTTTTCCTTTGAAGCATGTTTGGGGAATCTGATCTCTCCGCAACAGCTGTAATCTAGCACTGCCTTTACCCCAGGAGGCCGGGTGAATGGTGGGGTGCCAGGCCTTTACCCCAGGAAGCCGGGTGAATGGGGGGTTCCAGGCCTTTACCCCAGAGGCCAGGTGAATGGGGGGTTCCAGGACTCTACCCCGGGAGGCCAGGTGAATGGGGGGGTTCCAGGCCTTTACCCCAGGAGGCCTGGTGAATGGTGGGGTTCCAGGACTCTACCCCAGGAGGCCGGGTGAA
Source organism: Theropithecus gelada (assembly GCF_003255815.1). NCBI lineage: Eukaryota > Metazoa > Chordata > Mammalia > Primates > Cercopithecidae > Theropithecus > Theropithecus gelada. Next base: position 19,262,829 of record NC_037681.1, on the reverse strand, counting down.
TGGGGGGGTTTCAGGCCTTTACCTCAGAGGCCAGGTGAATGGGGGGTTCCAGGCTTTTACCCCAGGAGGCCGGGTGAATGGTGGGGTGCCAGGCCTTTACCCCAGGAGGCCCGGTGAATGGTGGGGTGCCAGGCCTTTACCCCAGGAGGCCGGGTGAGTAGGGGGGTTCCAGGCCTTTACCCCAGAGGCCAGGTGAATGGGGGGTTCCAGGACTCTACCCCGGGAGGCCGGGTGAATGGGGGGGTTCCAGGCCTTTACCCCAGGAGGCTGGGTGAATGGGGGGTTCCAGGCCTTTACCCCAGGAGGCCAGGTGAATGGGGGGTGCCAGGGCTTTACCCCAGGAGGACGGGTGAATGGTGGGGTGCCAGGCCTTTGCCCCAGGAGGCCGGGTGGATGGTGAGGTTCCAGGCCTTTACTCAAGGAGGACGGGTGAATGGTGGGGTTCCAGGCAGGTCCTTCCGACCAGGCTCCAAGGCTTCCTCCCATCGTCCTCTCAGGGCCTGGGCTGTGAGCGTGGGGCAGGTGCCCCGTGGCTGCTCTGCTGTGATCTCTCTGCTGGGATCCTGGGGCTGTGAGCTCTGGGAAGGCCAAACTAGGATCTCTGAACTGTGAGCTCAAGGGGAAGCTGGCTGGGGTCAGCCTAGGGAGAGCCGTAGGCCAGGCTTGGGGCATGAACAGGCTCACTGGGGACTGAGGGTGGGGCTCCTAACCCAAGTCCTGCCCGTTGGGGTGGCCCAGGCAGGACGAGGGCCGGGGTGAGTCTCAGGGTGGGTGTCTCCTGGGAGGGCCGCGAGTCTGCAGGGACACAGCTGAGAACAGAAACATCTGATCCCCTGCCTGGGGTCTGGGGTCATCCCGGGGAGCTGTAGATTGGTGCAGCTCACTGACAGCAGACGCTCTGGCTAACCACTGCGTGGCAAATGCTCTCCCCTCTTGCCCCCGGACTTTTCATCTCTGCCACCTCTGCCCACCTTCTCTGGCCTCCCCAGCATCTCTGGCCATGGGGTCCCTGGGAACTTGGGCCCCATGTTTTACTAGTGAGGACAGTCCAGAAAGGCCCCAGGGGTGGAAGAGGAGCCGCCCACAACCTGACCTGCCTGCTGTGGGTGGTGCTTGTGATTACGGTTGTCCTCGTGGGCCGTGGGACAGCGACGCTGGGATGCAGCCGAGATGCACAGGAAGAGAGCCTGCCTCTGGGACTCCTTAGCCTCAGGTCACGGATGGCAGCCCTGGGCTGGGCGCCGAGCCTCCCTCATCTCCTCTTCTGCCCTAACCTGCTTCCAGCTACCCAGGCTGCACCTGTGGCCACGTGGGGAGGAGCTTCTCAAACTGTGTTGGCGACAGTTTCCTGCCACAGCTTCCGGCGCCAGAGACCAGCTTTGCTACCCTGCACCCATGGTCCTTGGACAAGCCCTCAGTTTGCTGCCTCATCCTGCGTCCTCCTCATGCTTTGTGGGAGTGACTCTAGGAGTCTTCAAGGAAGGGCTGGCTGGGCTGGAGAAGACGGAGGGGAGACGGAAGGGTGCACTGGGTGGAGGGTGCTGTGTGGATAAAAGTATGAACGTCCTTTGAAGGAAAGCAAGTAGCACAGCTCAGCTGGGGCAGCGGGCTGGGGAGATCCAATGCAGTAGACAGTAGGGTCTTGAGCAAGGGAGGCCTGGGGGAAGAATTGCCAAGGAGCAACTTGCAGACTGTGGAGCTCAGCTCTGTGGAATGGACTGTGGGGTTCAGCCAGCCACAGGCAGCATGAGCGTGCCATCTGGATCTTAGTTGGTTGTATTAATGGAAACAGTTGGTGGAGATCAAAGGAAATGATGCCAGCACCAACCGACCTCAGTCAGGCGAGAGATCTGGGCTCCGGGAGACGTGGGTGTGGCAGCATGTATGGCTACTGACAGGATGACCCAAGTAAGGGGACAGTGAGCAGGATGGTCAGAGGGTGGAGGCAAGCCACGGGGTTGTGAAGGACCAGAGAGGTCTATGAGGCTCAGGCAGGAGGGAGGAGTCATTGGTGTCGGCCACTCAGGGGACCCAGGATTGAGGAGGTCACAGAGTGCTTGTCTGGTGCACACAGACTGCCAGGGGTGCTATCAGTGCTGGAGAACAGCCTAGGGGGTGGGTGCAGACCGTGGGTCTGGCTGAGAAGGCTGGGAGTCAGGGACATAGGGATGGGAGTGTAGACAGCCCTCAATCACTTTTCCTATTTTCATTAGCATTTTTAGTGTCCATTGTGTTTGTATCTTCCAATTCCTTTCCCCCTTCATCAAAATTTGGGGTATAAGTTACATACAATAAAATTTTTATATCATTTTAGTGAAAAATTCTGAGATTTGACAAATGCATACAGCCCAGAGACTACCACATCAATCAAGATACAGACTGTTCCCCCGAATTCCCTCCTGCCCTCTGTCATCACTCCTTCCCCAACCCCCAGCACCAAGCATCCCCTGGTGCGTTTTCCATCCCTGCACTTGTGTGTGGAATCACAGTTTGTAGCCCTTGGAGCCTGGCTTCTCTCACACAGCCAGAGGCCTTTGCGATGTATCCGTGGAATCGTGTGTCTCCGTATGTCGTTCCACTTACTGCCAGTAGAATTCCACGGTAGGCATGTCCCACGGTGTATCTCATTCATCTGCTGGGAAACATTTAAGTTATTCCTAATTTTTGGCAATTGTGGCTAGAACTGCTATAAAGGTTCCTGAGTAGGTTTTTGTGTGAATGCAAATTTCCATTTCTTTAGAGTGAATACCTAGGAGCCCTCATGACTTTTTTTTTTCTTTTTTTTTGAGATGGAGTTTTGCTCTGTTGCCCAGGCCGGAGTGAGGTAGTATGATCTCAGCTCACTGCAACCTCCACCCCCTGGGTTCACGCGATTCTCCTGCCTCAACCTCCTGAGTAGCTGGGACTGAGTAGCGTGGTGCCCACCACCACGCCTGGTTAATTTTTGTATTTTATTTAATTAATTTATTTATTTGAGATGGAGTCTTGCTCTGTCACCGAGGCTGGAGTGCAGTGGCACCATCTTGGCTGCAAGCTCTGCCTCCCGGGTTCACGCCTTTCTCCTGCCTCAGCCTCCTGAATAGCTGGGAATACAGGCACCCGCCACCACGCCTGGCTAATTTCTTTTTTTTTTTTTTTTAGTAGAGACAGGGTTTCACTGTATTAGCCAGGATGGTCTTGATCTCCTGACCTCGTGATCCGCTCGCCTCAGCCTCCCAAAGTGCTGGGATTACAGGTGTGAGTCACCACGCCCAGCCCTTAATTTTTGTATTTTAATGGAGACGGGGTTGCACCATGTTGGCCAGGCTGGTCTCAAACTACTGGCCCCATGTGATCCACCTGCCTTGGTCTCCCAAAGTGCTGGGATTACAAGCGTGAGCCACTTCACCCAGCCACTTCATGACTTTTTAAAAACACTCTTGTGGAATGGTGACCTGTTTCTCCAGGTGGAGCCACAAATGCAGTCCCTTATGAATCTCTGGAACACCCACCTGTCCAGGACCCCCCTCAAACTTGGCCCTCCCAACCTCACCATCACAATTAATTGTGTTACAATGCAGATCCTGGCCCCTCCTCCAGCTACTCTGACCCAGACCTCACCTGATTCCCATTCTAGTACCTTCCTTTCAGCTCCAGAGCCCATCCCTGGACACCCAAGGCACAGGAAGCCTCTCTTGATTCACAAAAGCATTCATTTTACCCCTTGGTTTCATTTGCATAACTAAGAAGGGCACCCAAGGTCACTTCTCCAGTGCAAACTTATGCCTGAGTAGCCTTGCTGGGCCTCTCTTAGTAGAGAAACACCTCATAACCGCTATGGAGAGGTATTTTTTCCCAACATTCTATGAAAACTTACCAATATGCAGAAAATAGAATTAACTGTACACCAATAACTCACCTGCTAGATTCAACAGTTAATGGTTTGCTATAATTGTTTTATCACATACAGTTGTATCAACACTGTTTGTGAAGTTCTTATTTGTGAATTCTCCTACTTGTTAACAATTATTTGAAACCCTAAAACCAACGTGGCACTTTTGTGGTCATTCTCAGACATACAGAGTGGCAAAAATATGAGTCACTCGATACATATGTTCCCACTGAGGATGCACAAGGCAAATGCTCTCATACTGCAGACAAATGTCTTTTTCATGTTCTTTTTTTTCTTTTTGAGATGGAGTCTCGCTCTGTCACCCAGGCTGGAGTGCAATGGCGTGATCTCAGCTCACTGCAAGCTCCACCTCCCGGGTTTACACCATTCTCCTGCCTCAGCCTCCCAAGTAGCTGGGACTACAGGCGCCTGCCACCACGCCTGGCTGATTTTTTTTTTTTTTTTTTTTTTTTGTATTTTTAGTAGAGACAGGGTTTCACCGTGTTAGCCAGGATGGTCTCCATCTTCTGACCTTGTGATCTGCCTTCCTCGGCCTCCCAAAGTGCTGGGATTAGAGGCGTAAGCCACCGCACCTGGCTAATCTTTTTCATGTTCTATTTGGTGGTGCCACATATTTTGTTTTTTTATTTTATGTGTTTTTTTTTTTTTTTTTTTTTTTGAGATTGGAGTCTCGCACTGTCGCCTGGGCTGGAGTGCAGTGGCAGTGGCGTGATCTCGGCTCACTGCAACCCTCTGCCTCCCAGGTTCAAGCAATTCTGCTTCAGCCTCCTGAGTAGCTGGGATTACACGTGCCCGCCACCACGCCCGGCTAATTTTTTGTATTTTTAGTAGAGATGGAGTTTCACTATGTTGGCCAGGATGGTCTCCAACGCCTGACCTTGTGATCCACCCACCTTGGCCTCCCAAAGTGCTGGGATTACAGGCGTGAGCCACTGCGCCTGGCCTATTTTATCTTTTTAAAGACAAAGTTTCGCGCTTGTTGCCCAGGCTGGAGTGCAGTGGCCTGATCTCGGCTCATTTCAACCTCCACCTCCTGGGTTCAAGAGGTTCTCCTGCCTCAGCGTCCCAAGAAGCAGGGATTACAGGTGCCCGCCACCACCTCTGGCTAATGTTTTGTATTTTTAGTGGAGACAGGGTTTCACCATGTTAGCCAGGCTTGTCTTGAACTCCTGACCTCAAGTGATCCACCCGCCTCAGCCTCCCAAAGTGCTGGATGACAGGCATGAGCCGCCGCACCCGGCCTCACATATTTTGAATGTTTGTGCTTTTTGTTGGTGATTTCACTGGTTAATGTGGCCCGTAACCATAGTGCCGAGATGCTGTCCAGCATTCCTAAGGGCCAGAAGGCTGTGTGTGCCTCACGGAGAAAACATGTCAGATAAGCTTATCGTTACAGTGCTGTTGGCTAAGTGTTCAATGTTAGTGAATCAACCAGGTATATTAAATAAGGTGCCTTTAAGCAGAAACTCGCAAAAAAACAAGGTTATGTCTTGATCAGTTGATGAAAATGTAAACAGAGGCTCCTAGGAATCTAACTCTACATTTCCCCTAGGACGGATAGTTCTCTATTTGCTAGTTCAGTGTTTGCGTTGACTTTACAGAACTGTGGAGAACAACAGGAGTCAACTGTGTCTCTCTGGCTGTCTAACCTTTTATCCGTCCCTCTCGCTCTGTGTGTCCGTCCATCAGTGTTATTTTGGGGGGTGCTCTCAAACTAGATTACAGTCCTCAGTTCCCATCACTCCTAAACATTTCTGCACGCAGATTGTTACCTAGGGGTCAATATTTTATGTTTCTTTTTTAATTGAGGGAGGCAAATACAATTAAATGAACACATCTTAAGTGTACGTTCTCTTAGTTGTGGCAAGATCAGACACTTGTGTAACCCAAGCCCTGTGAATATACAGGACGTCACCATCACCCCAGAAAGGTGAGGGCAGGCAATTTTAAGTTATCTGCCTTGCCAGATGTCCGTCTGTCTAAATAGCCTTAATTCCTCCTCCCCTCAATCACACGTTTTGTTTGTTTAATAGCTGTATCAAAGTTCACGTTTTGTTTAATAGCTGTATCAAAGTTCACTTTGAGATTAAACCCTAATGTATTTAACCAGTCCTCTAGGGATGGATATTCAAATTAGCATATGTTCTGTAGAAACTTGCCAAGGAAGGCAGAGGACAAGGCGAGGGGGGCCTGCTAAGGCCGAGGGGAAAGGGTCAGTGGAAGGGACACGGGAGGCTGAGAGGTAGGGCCCTTGGGTGAACAAAGCTTGGTGCGGCCTCACGGCTTCTGTACATGCCGTCCCCTCTGTCTGATGCGCTGTCCCGCGCGCTTTTTGAAAAGTTGGCTCCTCCTTCAGATCTCCACTCAAATGCTAGCTCCTCGGAGAAGGTGACCGTCCTAGCGAGAGCCACCTCCTGTCTCTCTTAATGTCACTCCACTTATTTCCTTTGTAATGCCGACCTCAGTCTGTAATGATTGTTTTTGTTTCTTTCTCAGTTTATCTCAGGCTCTCCCTCCATAGTGTTGCATTCGGGAGGGCGGGGTGGGACCCTGTCTGCCTCGAGCGTGCATATCCCCAGCACTGGGCCTGAAACACAAGAATTCAGCACGTAGTTGGGACACGAAGGGATGGGTACCGGTGTTGGTGTTTGGGGACCAGTTGGCGTGCCTGAATGTCCACATAATGTCTCTGGAAAGTCAGAGGGGGGTTTGGGGCTTCTGGATCTGTGCCCAGCAGGCTGCGGCTTCTCTCCAGGTTGACGGGCACAGAGCAGGCTCTGCCCCTTGGCGCGCTCAGCCTGCGGCACTGATGCCCTCCACGCGGAGTCTCTTGCGCCGTCTCTGGGCCCCACGCACCGGGTTCAGGAAGGCCCTGATGTGCCTCCGACCCTCTGTGAATCCGCAGGTTTGGGGAGGCCCAGGGGCGATGCCAGACCCCGCAGCGCACCTGCCCTTCTTCTACGGCAGCATCTCGCGCTCCGAGGCCGAGGAGCACCTGAAGCTGGCGGGCATGGCGGACGGGCTCTTCCTGCTGCGCCAGTGCCTGCGCTCGCTGGGCGGCTATGTGCTGTCGCTCGTGCACGACGTGCGCTTCCACCACTTTCCCATCGAGCGCCAGCTCAACGGCACCTACGCCATCGCGGGCGGCAAGGCTCACTGCGGACCGGCCGAGCTCTGCGAGTTCTACTCGCGCGACCCCGACGGGCTGCCCTGCAACCTGCGTAAGCCGTGCAACCGACCGTCGGGCCTGGAGCCGCAGCCGGGCGTCTTCGACTGCCTGCGCGACGCCATGGTGCGCGACTACGTGCGCCAGACCTGGAAGCTGGAGGTGAGAGCGCGGCCTGGGGCGCGGGGTCTGGAGAGGCGTGGCCCGAGCGGGGCAGTCCGGGGTTTTGGGGGATAGGAGGGAGGAAAAGGTCGTCTTCCCCATTCAGTCCCCTTTGGAAGCTGGAGAGGTGGGGCACTGGTTGGGGAAGAACCTGAAAGGAGGCCTCAGAGGTAGGGGCTCCGTGGTGGCGGTCGCCTTCCGCAGGCTGAGCGATGCTATGGTGCGCCACTGTGCCAGATGGGAAGGTGGAGGGATGCACTGGGCCGGGCAAAGGCGAGGCTTGGACTGGGGGCGGGGCTGAGAGGAGGGTGCCCGGGGCCAGGGTGAGCCCTTAGGGTAGGGCGGCTGTCCGGGAAGATGGGCTGTAGTCTTGCACAGCCTGAGTGACGCCACCGTGCACAACCACCTGAATTAGATCTTCAAGCTGGAGATACGCCTGGGGCCGTGCTGCAAGGTGGGGGTGGTGCCTCCCTAGCTGGACTGGGGAGGGGACCATGGAGGTGGCAAGGAAGTGGTCCTCGACAACCTGCATAACACGCGCTAGGGACGCCTGGGTGAGGTGGGGTGGGGAGTCCTCTGGGACGGGGCTCCCGGAAGGGGGTTCCTGTGGCGAGCACTTGGCCGCACCTACAGACCTCCTCGACTCTGCTTTTATAGGGCGAGGCCCTGGAGCAGGCCATCATCAGCCAGGCACCTCAGGTGGAGAAACTTATTGCTACGACGGCCCACGAGCGGATGCCCTGGTACCACAGCAGCCTGACGCGTGAGGAGGCCGAGCGCAAACTTTACTCTGGGACCCAGACCGACGGCAAGTTCCTGTATGTGGGGCCCGGGGTTTGGGTGTGGTGAGGACTGGGGCTCGTTGGCAGGGATCCTGGGGACTGGGGCAGACGTGAGCGTGCAGGTGGGCCGTGAGGGTGTGCCTGTGCTCCCGTGTGCAAGTGGGTTGTGCGTTTCTGATGTGCAAAGGAGCTTGCGCATGGGGAGGTAGAGGCAGTAACCAGGAAAGCCTCCAGAGTGGGTCCCTTGGCCTGGCTTGGAATCCCGCTTCTGCCACCTGCTGGCTGTGGCCCTTGGGCAAGTAGCAGACCTTATTTGTCTGCCTGTTTCCCCTCCTTCAATCAACAAATCTTTACTGCATACCTACTGTGTATCAGGCACTCAGGACATGGCAATGAGCCAAACAGACACAGTACCTGTCTTCATGGGGCAAGTGGACAAGAAAAGGAATCAGTAAAATCGAGACCCTGTCAGATGGTAGTCAGTGCCATGTGTGCAGATGGGGAGGGGTTGCAATTTGAGATTAGGTGGTCGGAAAAGGCCTTCCTGAGAAGGTGGCTTTTGAGTAAGGGAAAGAAGCTGAGGAGTGAGCTGTGCAGCTTTCAGGGGGAAGGGTGTTCCTGGAAAAGCAATGGCTGGTGCAAAGATCAGGAAGCAGGAGTCTACCTCGTGTGTTCCGGAAACATTGCCATGTGCCTGGAGCTGCGTGAGTGAGGGGAGAATGGGAGGAGGTGGAGGGGAGGCAGGGACTTCAACTTTTCCTCCAAGTGAGGTGGGATCCCCGGGAGAGTGATGAAGCAGCCCCCTCTAACTGTCCTGTGGCTGACAGCGGTACCTCCCCCCGGGGTCCTCTAGGAGGATTACATGAATTAGTATGTGTGAAGCGAGAGGATGGTAACTGACATAGGAAAAATGTGGTAAATGTTAGCTTTTATATGTGGGTGAACGTGCGTGTCTGAGCCGCAGCTGAGGCCGTGTGGCTGTTTGTGAATTTGTTAATGTGAAAAAAATCTCTCAAAAGCTCTTTTCAAAACTCTGAGTGTTCGACAGCCCTGCTGGGGCTGTTGCTTTCTGGTTTGGACACGGGATCTTTTCTATAACAGATGGTGTCCAGGTGCAGCTGAGGTCACTCTGGCCTCAGAATACAGAGAAACTGGTGCTGCCTCTTTCCCATGACCTCAGGAAGCCCAGTGTTTTCCCCCAAGAAATCTGTGGGGACAATTCCTGGGCCTTCCTTCTCGTGAGTGCTTCTTGGCCTGAGCCCCTGCCTGGCAGATCCCTCGGGTCACCTGCTTCCCCCAGGGCTGTTTCCTCTCCTGAGGTCAACCCACTTGGAGGAAATGACCACATCCCTTGATTTTCCTCACCCATGTGAAGTTTCTGTAGATTGCTTGCAGGCTTCTTCGCAAGATGCAGCTCCCTCTCCAAGATTCTGTTGTGGGCTGATAAAACAACTCTTTTTACCTTGCCATACAGATTCAGATTTAGGCTGTAAATTGGAGTGGAGTTTCCAAGGTTTCTGAGGGAATTCTTAGATACATGTTGCAGATAATACTCAACTTCTTGAGTATTATCTTAGATTATTATCTTAGATACATGTTGCAGATAATGGCACAACTTCTGAACAGCTCAGGACAGGGCTGTTTAAGAGGAAACCTTTGCATTTGTGTCAGTTAGCTTTTGCTACGTAACAAACATCCCTAAGATTTATTGGCTCAAAATGACAGTTATTACTCTTCCCGATTCTGTGAGCTAACTAAGCAGTTCTGGTTTGGGTCATCTAGGCTGGTCCTGAATAGGCTGGGATGGTTACACTCACACGACTGGCCATTGGCTCAGTGTCACCTGGGTGATGGGGATGAGCCGGCCCAGTGGAGTCATCATCTAGCAAGAAGCTGGGGCTTGTTCGTGTGGTGGTGGCGCAGGGTTCCCAAGATCAGTCAGAGAGGAGAGGGCAAGTTCAAGCCTTTGTTTCTGTAATGTCACTGATGTCCTATTGGCCAAAGCAAGTCACACGACCAAAACCAAAGTCACTGTAGGGAAGGGACTCCTAAGGGAGAGGAATGCAGGGAGCCATTTTTGCAAAAGGTTGGTTGTAGGATTGGACCAAGGGGGTTGTCATGAAGGTATGGGCATTGTGAACATGGGTGTTGGGGGCTGTCTCTCTTTTCTTTTGGACTGTCAGCCTGAGGGCAGGGGCTGCATCTGGAGGGCTCTGTCTTGCAGTACATGGTGATGGCTGGTCCAGGTGTTACCCACCTTCCTCCAGATGTTGCATCACCCCACCCCAGGTGTGACCCTCGCCAAGAGGTTACTAACATTAGCTCACATGTCTCACATGCTCATTTCCCCCTCGTCCAGACATGCTACCCCAGGTGCCTGAGAGCCCAGGGGCTCTCCCCAGGCTGGACACAAAGAAGGCTCTAAGCCCTTCCTATTGATGTAACTGATTCTTTCCTCCCGTCTCTGCTTTCTCCTTCATAAAATGTAAATTCATCTGTCTTTGATTTTATAATCTGAGTTTCTACTCTGGTTTCCCCCTACATCCCCAATGTAGCTTTTCATCCCCGCAGTCTCTGCCTCTCTTCTTAGTTTTCCTTTCTTATTCTCTTTCCCTCCCCGCCCCCATCTCTCTTCTTCATCCTGCACTCACACACACACATACAGGTCATGATTCTGCCACTGTAATGGCTTAAAAATTTCCCCCAGATTCCCTAAAGCCTCCTGAGAGTGACAGAGGATTCTAGGGGGTGGGAGAGTGAGCGGAGGATTGAACAGGTGGGATTCGGGCCCCCATTCCACTTGAATGACAACAGCAGCTCGGCTTTGATCTGTTTGCTATCTTAGGCTTCCATATACAGTATTGTGTGGCAAAGGTTTCACTGCCCGAAGGAAAAGTTCAAACACTTTTTGTGTAACACAGCAGGGCTCATGACAGGCTTAGAGTTAACCAGTCTACTGAGATTAGAGGAGTCTCAGGAGAGCCAGGGTCAACAGCTTTAAGCAGCTGTCTGTGCATTGCACGTCAAACTGGCGTGCAGTCTCCCAGGCAAATAGGACCAGCGTTGGAGGTGGGAGGGTGTGGCTAGGAAGGAGAGATGCCCAGCATCTGGGCATGACATAGAGCCTATGGCTGGCAGTGAGGTCCAGAAACAGCTGGCACAGTGGTATGAGGGACAGTGACCATTCTGGGTAAATGTCAAGAGACCAGAAGCAGCTACAAGGAACCCAGCTCCTGGAAAATTAGGCAAGGCACGCTTTGGACAGAAACTGTGAGAGCTTCTTCTTGCGGTTCCTGAAGTCTATAACAGCTTTCTCAGGGCTCAGGGTGTGAGAGAAAGACACGTGCCACTCAGGCCTGGAGTGAAGACCAGGACCATGCTTACCGTTGAGCACAGTTCATAGTTGCCGAAGAACGGATGGAATCGTACCCAAGCCTGTGCGCTGCCAACGCTGGCCTGTTTCTGTGTTATTGGCAGCATTTTATGGAATCGGCTGATTTGACTTGAAAAGAAACTTGCCCTGGAAAGGGCCTTTAAGAGAGTACATTGTCCAGTGTTTCTTTTTTTGAGACGGAGTCTTGCTCTGTCACCCAGACTGGAGTGCACTGGTGCAATCTCAGCTCACTGCAACCTCTGTCCCCAGGGTTCAGTGATTCTCCTGCCTCAGCTTACCTGAGTAGCTTGGACCACAGGCGTGCACCACCACGCCCGGCTAATTTTTGTGTTTTTGGTAGAGACAGGGTTTTGCCATGTTGGCCAGGCTGGTCTCAAACTCCTGACCTCAGGTGATCTGCCCACCTCGGCCTCCCAAAGTGCTGGGATTACAGGCATGAGCCACCACGCCTGGCCTGTCAAGTGTTTCTTATCCTCTCCTGGAGCGCAGACCTCTTTGGAATCCTACTGACTGCCCCTTTCACAATCCCCCAAAACATATTCACCTCAAGGACTTTGCAGACAGTTATACAAGATCATGGTTGGTCCTGAACCTCGTCCTTCGAACCCGTTTCAGGTCAAGAAGTTATGATTTAGACCAGTTATCTCATTTTATACATAAGGAAACCGAAGCCCAGCGAGGACTAGCAGTTTATTCAGGGTTTCACAGATAATCTGTGACAGAGCTGGGTGTTAGTTCTAGGTAGCAATTAACTGTACAGTCAGAAATGCATTTGAATCCTGGCTCCACTTCCCACCTCTTACCAACTCTGCAGTTTAGGCAAGATACATAATCTTGTGCCTCAGTTTCTTCATCTGCAAAATGGAGATAACAATATTACCTACTTTGTGGGGAGTGCTGTGATTATAGGACAAATATGTGAAGAATTTAGAACCAATATCTTAATAAATAAATGGTAGCTCTTTTGTTTTACAATCATGAACCAGAGACAGATGTAGCTCTTAAAGGTTCTTCGTATTATTTTAAGAGCAGAGATACAAGTTGATTTTTTAGCCTGTACTTCTGGCTTAAGTGCAAGTTCCAACTGCAAGAACAAAGAACTGCCACTATCTAGCATTTTTTTTTTTTTTTTGGTAAATAAAGTAGAACTTATGGTACTGAAATATATGTGGTGATAACACCAATGTCTTAGCCTGTGTGGTTATTATCTGGGAATTTGCGGCTGCTCTTTATGAACTCATGTGTCTCTTTCCAAAGAGTGTATTGGTTAGCATTTCCTGTGTAACAATGTGCTGTATTCACACCCTGAAACGTAGTGGCTTAAAACAATGGTCATTTACAGCTGGGTGTGGTGGCTCACACCTGTAATCTCAACACTTTGGGAGGCTGAGGTGGGCAGATCACCTAAGGTCAGGAGCTTGAGACCAGCCTGGCCAACATGGTGAAACCTTGTCTCTACTAAAAATGCAAAAATTAGCTGGGTATGATGGTGAATGCCTGTGATCCCAGCTACTCGGGAGGCTGAGGCAGGAGAATTGCTTGAATCCCGGAGGTGGAGGTTGCAGTAAGCCAAGATCGTACCATTGCACTCCAGCCTGGGCAACAAGAGCAAAACTCTGTCTCAAACAAACAAACACCAGTCATTTATTCACTCTTGTTTTACTTGTCAATTTGGCTGGTTTGCTTGGTAATTTGGGCTAAGTTCAGCTGGGTGCCTCTTCTGCTGGGTTTTTGAGCTTACTCATGTGGCCACAGCCAGCTGGAAGATTGGCTGGAGCTGGATGGTCTCTGGGATGGCCTCACTCACATGAATGGCTATTGGACACTCATGTGGGGCACCTTGGTTCTCCTCCATGGGCCTTCTCTAGCAGGCCAGCTTGGACTCATTCCCATGGTGTTTGGAGAGCTGCCAGGAAAAGCAAGTGAGGGCAGGCCAACCTCAATGCTCAACTACTTTTCAAGTCTCTGCTTGTGTGATGTTTGCTAATGTCCTGTTAGCAAGGCACATGGTCAAACCCTGATTCAGGAGACAGAGGAGGAGACCCCACCTATTGATGCGAAGAGCTCCCTAATATTGTGGCTGTTTGTCTCCAATATTCCACACGGAAGTTTAAATAAACAGGGAGGAAATTATTAGTTCCAGAAGAAAGAATGAAAGAGACAGACGGAGGGCCGGACACGGTGGCTCACGCCTGTAATCCCAGCACTTTAGGAGGCCAAGGTGGGCAGATCACGAGGTCAGGAGATCAAGACCATCCTGGCTAACACGGTGAAACCCCGTCTCTACTAAAAATACAAAAAATTAGCTGGGTGTGGTGGCAGGCACCTGTAGTCCCAGCTACTCGGAACCTGGGAGGCAGAGCTTGCAATGAGCCGAGATCGCGCCACGGTACTCCAGCCCAGGCGGTGGAGCGAGACTCCATCTCAAAAACAAACAAACAAACCAAAACCAAAACCAAAAACAAAAAACAAAGAAAGAGACAGAGGAGGGGAGATGGAAGGGGAGGTTTGCTGTTTGTTGGAGAGTGACTTGGCATCGAGTCTCCGTTGTCAGTTTAAAACTTCAGGTTGTGACCCTTAGGAGGTGTTTTCACTTCTCACAGTCCCTGGAGACCATCACCTCCCGGCCAGCCTGCCAGCTGCCTCTGACTGCCACAGCTCTGAGACCCCCAAGGCCAACAGCCCTCCCTCCTCACTGGAAAGCTGCACTTAACAGGAGCTTGTGCCAGTGACTCAGAATAGAAATGTTTTGTGGGAGATGTTGACTGGTGTCACTGTGGGGTTTCACGTGATGGCGTTGCATCTGCTGTCCCAGCCTCATGTCTCTGTGGGACATTTGTTTCCTAATTTGTGGCAGGCTTCTCTTCCTTGCCCTTTTGTGTGCCCTCATTGCCCCCTGCCTTGATTTCCCATCTCTCCACGTTGTCTCCAGACTGTTGTGGGCTAGCCTGGGAACTGCCCCACCCTTCACTGCACTGTTCTTTGAGAAACATGCTGTCCAGGAATGGAGGGGATGGTCACAGCTGGACCTCTCTGCCTCACTCAGGGGACATTTCCTAAGGAAGGGCCTCATTGCAAGGTGGGCCCACGGCTGCCTTGCTCACTGCCATATCCTTGCACTCAGAACAGTGCCTGTATAGTCCGTAAAAACTTGTCCAGTGAATGAACACCTGCAGGCAGGGCCAGGCCCGGTCTGAGAATTTGCACCTTGGAGGGTGCAGCTCACAGGCCATCCCAAGGGCTCTTCTGTAGGGCAGTGCAATCCCTGAGGTCAGGAGTTGGCTGCTTTTGCCCTCCACAGCTTCCCTGGGGCCAGCTGCCCTCCCTCCTCACTGGAAAGCTACACCTGATCCTGCAGTAGAGGCTTGTGCCAGTGACCCCAGACAAAACCGTTTTGTGGGGGATGCTGACTGGTGTCACTGTGGGGCTTCATGTAAGGGTGCCAGTGTCCGACACTAAGTTGGTCTGTGTGTATGGGGGATGTGTGTGTACTCAGGGCTGGAGGGGATGGGGGGACAGTTTCTCACCCCACAAGCACACCACCTTTGAGGGGCTCAATTCCCATCACAGACATGGAAGATTTATATATTTATTGTGACAAAATTCCAGCAGAAAGCAATTGAAGGTCTCATTCTAGGAAAGGTCCATCTGTTATGGAACTGGTCAGTCTTGTGATGAGAAAGTGACTTGTTCTGATTTGCACAGGGTGCCCTGTGAGCTGGTCATGAAGCTGCACCTACCTGTACCTGTGTGTGTCTAGGTGGAAAAGGCTTTCTCTCCCCAGGAGAATGGTGCTAGGTCCACCTGTTGAAGGCTCTGTGTCTGTCATAGAAGACCAAGTGCCCCCCATGGTTGGCTGACTGTGTGGCCAAGTGTACCCTCAATGAGTGCCTGTGGATGGCTCTCTCCCTGTGGATGGCAAGTGTCTGGCCATGGATGACCAAGTGTTCAGCCATGGGGGACCAGGTGTTCCCCAGTGGATGGGTGTCCCCCTCCTCCATGGCTGAGTGTCCACTGCGGGTGGTCAGGTATTCCCTGTGAATGGCCATCTCTTGGCTCTTGGAGGACTGTGCATTTTCCTGGGTACACAGCCATGGCCCCTCCACCGCCCTCTGCCACTTAGCCCATTATCAGCAGATCTGGAGGCGATGGGGGCCTGGCCTGGCTTCCCCAGTCCCTGCAGCTTCTCTACAAGGCTCCTGGGTGTGGAGCCCATAGGGTGTGTGTGGGGGGAACCGGGGCACGGTAGGAGGCCCCCAGGTGGCTCTAGGGGTTACATCCCTTCCCTTCCCCTGCCAGGCTGAGGCCGCGGAAGGAGCAGGGCACGTATGCCCTGTCCCTCATCTATGGGAAGACGGTGTACCACTACCTCATCAGCCAAGACAAGGCGGGCAAGTACTGCATTCCCGAGGGCACCAAGTTTGACACGCTCTGGCAGGTAGGCCGCCCGTGCAGCTTGTTCTGGGAGATGGTGTGATCCCATGGGGTGCCGGGCTCTGGGGAGGAGGGGAGCCTCTGCCAGCTGCCTGCTCCCTGCAGCTGGTGGAGTATCTGAAGCTGAAGGCGGACGGGCTCATCTACTGCCTGAAGGAGGCCTGTCCCAACAGCAGCGCCAGCAGCGCCTCAGGTGCCTGCAGCGGGCGGGCGGGCGGTGGGCGGGGCGGCAGGAGACCTGGCCCCCAGCCCTCACTGGCCCTTCTGCTCCCCCAGGGGCTGCTGCTCCCACGCTCCCAGCCCACCCATCCACGTTCACTCACGTGAGTTGGGGGCACCTGGAGTGTGGCCTTGGGGATGGAGCTGGGGGGTGGCTGTGGGGGAGGCTGGGGTGGAGGCTGGGGTGCCTGTGGAGCAGAAGAGGCTGTCTCGCCACTGTCTCTGGGAGTCCTCAGTGGACATGGGTCTCCTGAGAGGGGATGGATGTCCCCAGCTCAGGCCTTGCTGACTCTGTGGCCTTTAGCCTCAGAGACGGATCGACACCCTCAACTCAGATGGATACACCCCTGAGCCAGGTGAGCGGGCAGAGGTGGGGTGTGGGTTGGGGCTCATGCCAAGCCGAGAGCAGGGTCCCTGTCAGGGATGTGGGGTTTCACGGGGACGCCGTGGGCTGGGCCGGGCCAGGCTGTGGCAGTTGGCTTGGTTAACCCCTGTGACACACATGCGCATGCCCATCACGCCTGCCTGTGCGCACGTACGTCCCAGTGTGTACTGACGTGCAGGGAGCACACCTGGCCCCGCCTGGGGCTCCCCAGACACACGTTTGTTGAGCACCTACTACGTGTCAGTCACGTTCCGAGGTCACTGTGTGTATGAGCCACCGAGCCCTCCTGACATGCCTTATGAAGTGACTATGGTGATTACCCTAACTTTACAGATGAGAGAGGGAGGGCTCTGTCTACGGGGATGTGAGGCAGTGGTAGGGGCGGGATGTGAACCCAGGATGGACCCCAGAGCTCATATTCCTAAAATGTTGCGGGTGCTCCTGTGTCTCATGGGTGGGTGCAGACCTGAACATGTGTGTGCACAGAGAAGATAGTTACATGTACACCCAGAAGCTCACCTTCGGAGGCCTTGTAAATGTGGTTGTGTGCTGCATACACAGACAGGGACAGGTCTGGCCATAGGTGTACACGTACGGATGCACACACATGCACACCCCAGCTGGCACAGTAACGGTGCCACGTAGATACCAATGCACCTGCCCCTAGAGTCCACCCTCCTGTGGCCACACGGTGCACCCACAGCTGTGGCCAGGAGTGTATGCCAGTGCCTGCGTGTGGATGTGCAGGAACACGCATGGGCACCCACCTGCCTGTGCGTGCTCCAGGGACGGCACCCTTGTCTGGGGCTGGTGCTTGTGGGGGCTGAGGCTGCCCTGCTCCCCACGCCCCTGCCCCTGACCTGGGAGTGTACGGCTGTGTGTGCCCAGCGCGCGTAACGTCCCCAGAGAAACCGCGGCCGATGCCCATGGACACCAGCGTGTATGAGAGCCCCTACAGCGACCCAGAGGAGCTCAAGGACAAGAAGCTCTTCCTGAAGCGCGATAACCTCCTCATAGCCGACATTGAACTTGGCTGCGGCAACTTTGGCTCAGTGCGCCAGGGCGTGTACCGCATGCGCAAGTATGGCCGCCCCTGCCGTGGTGGGGCCTCCGTCGCATGGGGACAGAGGGGAGCGGCTTCACCAGGCTGTGGGGTGGGAGCCAGGATGTCTGTCTCACAGCAGTTTGCTTGGGAAACAGACTCTGGGGCAGGACATTGCACACTGGAGGATTCCCTGAGAGAGCTCGGGACACCTGACGGGGGTGGGATGTGGGCCTGGGCAGGGGGAGGTGGCTGAGCTGCAGTTACCCAACCCAGCGGAGCTGCAGTGGGGTCCCCGATCCGTGAGTCCACTGGCCCCTGACAGGCTGCCCCTGGGGAGGGTGTCACTTTGGATTCCTTTTGGCAATGGGCTGTTCCCGGCGAGCAACCCAGCTGGGAGCTGTCCTCAGCAGACACTCCCGGCCGCAAGGACATTGAGCGCCTGGGTCCCAACCTGGGTGGCGACCGCAGTTGTCTACCGCACAACTCAAGGGAGAAGAGAGATGGGTGGGTGGGGGTGTGGGGCCGAGCAGGGCCGGTGCCCCTTGCCCACACGCCTCCCGTGGCCGGGTCGAGCAGGAAGCAGATTGACGTGGCCATCAAGGTGCTGAAGCAGGGCACGGAGAAGGCGGACACGGAGGAGATGATGCGCGAGGCACAGATCATGCACCAGCTGGACAACCCCTACATCGTGCGGCTCATTGGTGTCTGCCAGGCTGAGGCCCTCATGCTGGTCATGGAGATGGCTGGCAGCGGGCCGCTGCACAAGTTCCTGGCCGGCAAGAAGTGAGCACCGGGTGGGCCCAGCCATCGGGTGGGTAGGGCCCGGGCTCGGCCTGGGCATGGTGGACACACACCTGCACGCATGCATGTGTGGGAAGGACCTGGCTCAGGGGCAGCGAGGAGGAGACAGTGGGAGACAGTGAGGAGGGAACAAGGGCCTGGGCGGACCTGACGGTTCCTGCCTGGGGGTCCAGGTGAGTGGTGCCGTGGCTGCCTCCTGGTGGCAGAGGCAGAGGCGAGGAGTGCGGTGGGTTTTGGGGAGATCCTGATGGCAGAACTGCCAGGGTTTGCTGACGGATTGGGTGTGAGAGAAAGAGGAGCTGCTGGAGAGGACAGTGGAGGAGCCACGTGGGTGTGCACGTGGGGACGGGGACAATCAGGCCACATTATCTTTGAGATGCCCGTGAGACCTCAGCACGTCGGGGGTGCAGGCAGAGGTCTAGACTTGGGAGTCATGGCGTGTGGGTGATCCCTAAAACCTCGAGACTGGATGAAGGCAGGCGTTTTGCCTGTTTCGTTCACCGCTGTGTCCCCAGCGGGTACTCAGTAAGCGTTTTTGAACACATGGTCACCTGGCTCATGCCCAGCTGGGTCAGAGAAGTGTGCTTTGCCCCTAGGAACTTGGCTGGTCTCCCAGCTGACCCCGCCTTCCCCGCCACCCCAGGGAAGAGATCCCCGTGAGCAATGTGGCCGAGCTGCTGCACCAGGTGTCCATGGGGATGAAGTACCTGGAGGAGAAGAACTTCGTGCACCGTGACCTGGCGGCCCGCAACGTCCTGCTGGTTAACCGGCACTACGCCAAGATCAGCGATTTCGGCCTCTCCAAAGCACTGGGCGCCGATGACAGTTATTACACCGTGAGCCTCTGCCCTGTGATGCCCGCGTGGACAGGCTGGGTGGGTAGAGGGTCCCCGAGCCCTGACCTGGCAGCATCTCCCCCTCCCCAGGCCCGCTCAGCAGGGAAGTGGCCGCTCAAGTGGTACGCACCCGAGTGCATCAACTTCCGCAAGTTCTCCAGCCGCAGCGATGTCTGGAGCTACGGGGTCACCATGTGGGAGGCCTTGTCCTACGGCCAGAAGCCCTACAAGGCAGGCGTGGGCAGAGGCGGGTGGGCGGTGCGGTGGGGAGGGGGAGGAGGAGGAGGACCCTGGTCACTCACAGGTGTGTCGGCCCTGGTTTGAGCAGAAGATGAAAGGGCCGGAGGTCATGGCCTTCATCGAGCAGGGCAAGCGGATGGAGTGCCCATCAGAGTGTCCGCCTGAACTGTACGAACTCATGAGCGACTGCTGGATCTACAAGTGAGTGCCAGTGGGGTGGGGACCCGGCCGGGCTGACCCCTGGGACGTCCTGGTGCCGGATGAGTTGATGTCGACATAATGCCATCCCACCCAAAGCCCTTCACCCAGTTCATGGCCCTTGCAGCCACCCCCTACCCTCCCCCCCCACAGCTCTCTGACACACCAGGGTTTGCTGTCCTGCTCCAGTGTGCCCTGCCCTGCCACCCCACCTGTGGGCCTGTGCCTCAGCATCTAAAACCTCAGTCATCACTCAACACATGGACCCTGCAACACACAAACACATCCATACTCTGCTACTCAACCTATGACACTGACACTCGGGGCATGAGACGGTTCTCCAGTACCCACCACTCCAGTCCCCACCAGCCAGCATGCAGCACCCAGCTACTAGACAGGCGAGCACTCAGGTACCAAATTCTCATCTGTTCCAGCCCCTACCTCTGCCTGGTGGAAGCCCAACCTTCAAACATCTCAACTCCTAACACCATCAATATCCCAACTTCCCATCAGACAACAGGCAACACACACCCAAACAAGCAGACGCCCTAGACTGCCCATGCAACGTGTGGACACTCTAACGCATGACTCCCCACTGGCCAGCACTTAGGACACTGACACCCAAATACCCAAGCAGCCCAACAGATAAACACCCTCTCTGGCCGGTCTACCCTCCTGTGACACGTGTTAATTCGACCTCCATCAGGAAACACCCAGGGTACCACACCCCAGTAGCCAAAGAGGCTAGCACCTAGCACCCCAACACAGTCCATGGATATCCCATGCCCAGTACCCTTAATACTGCAGCTCCCCACTGGCCAGACCCACTGCCATGCTCCAGGCTTCTGCTGCTCACCAGCCTCACACTCCCTCTCGTCTAAGCCCTCGCCCAGCCCACTGATACCCTGGCCCCGGGTGCACGCGCAAAGCATTAGCTTTCTGTATCCCAGGTCCCCATGGTCAATAGCTGCCACTCTGACACCAAGTCCACTCAGTCCCCTGAGTCGTCACTGGTTAACGCTCAGTAGAGGGTCATCCCAGCACCCTGTGTGTGGGCAGCTCTGCCTCTTAGGCTGTGTGGCATCGCCCAACGCTCTCACACCCCAGAGGCCTCTCCACCACCCAACGTCCCACCACCCCAACAGCCCTGCTGACTCTCTGAGCCCCGAAAGTGTACCTCAGCCAAGCACTGTGCATGCCCACCCTGTAGTGAAGCTGGGTCCTGGGGGTGTGGTCAGCAGCCTGGATGTACCCCACCCCCACAGGTGGGAGGATCGCCCCGACTTCCTGACCGTGGAGCAGCGCATGCGGGCCTGTTACTACAGCCTGGCCAGCAAAGCGGAGGGGTCCCCGGGCTGCGCACAGAAGGCCGAGGCTGCCTGTGCCTGAGCTCCCACCGCCCAGGGCCTGCAGCCCTCCACGCCGGCTCTTCCTCTGCCTCGGCCCCACCCCAGGCCCTGCAGCCCGGCTGAGCCCTGCTTGGTTGTCTCCACACACAGCTGGGCTGTGGTAGGGGCGTCTCAGGCCGTGCTGGCCTTGCATCCCCTGCCTGGCCCCTGTCCTCTCTGGCTGCGGAGCAGGGAGGCCCAGGCGGGTGGGGCCGTGCAGCCTGGGCTGGTGGCTCCCGGAGGGCCCTGAGCTGAGGGCGTTGCTTACACGGATGCCTTCCTCTGGGCCCTGACCCTGGAGCCTGGGTGTCCTCGGTGGTCAGGTGTAGATAACCAGAATAAACTCAACTTCCCTCTTGTCTGAGCGCCGTCATCTTTTCCGGGGTGAGGGTAGGTGCCGGGGAGGGGTGGGTTATGAACAGTGCAGGGAGGTGACTGTTCTTGTGTGGACTGAGCCTGGAAGGGACCCCGGGGAAGATGGAGCTGGGTCCCACTCTCCACCCTAGGGGCACTTTCATGTGAGTGAGGGGCTGGGGTGGAGTGGGGAACCTGAGGCCAGGTGGGTGTGGGCCCAAGGGCTGCGTGCCCGGCTGAGCCCAGCTCCCCTGCCTGTGTGGAGACGGGTGTGCTCCATGCCAGGTGCACGTTCGGATTACCTGGAGCGATTTTAACCGATGCTAACCCCCCTCCCCCATCCAGACGGGGTCTTCACCACCCCAGGGGTGCCTCGCAAATCCTGAGATATCGTTTTTCCTTGGTAGATGCACGTATTAGCTCCCACATAAACTATTACTGAATTTGAAAAATACCAAAATGCAAACATTCTTTTTAAATTGTTTTAAAAAATAATGAATGAAGAAAAATTACATCAGTTAATTTAGTGGTTGCTTAAGTCATCTGGTTTGCAGACAGTTCCGTTTTATTAAAATTCACTCGTGAGTCGCTGAACAATGACTTACATTATTATGTAAAATATATCGGACAGCAAATAAATTGTGACTTTCTTTTATGGTCATCATTATTATTTGTTTCATGTCATCATTCTTGCTGAAAGTAATTTTATTTTATAAGAAGGAGGCATTAAAAAATGGTCCTCTAGGTGTCAAGTACACTGGGGACGCTAACGGACCCCCCAGAAATGTCCAGTGAGGAACCAATGAAAGAGGGTGCAGTTCCGCAGAGCACCCTCCAGAAGGCGATGTTCCCCCAGGCCGGGGCCAGCTCGGGTCAATCCTGCCCTCACCTCCTGCCTCACCTCTGGACAGCTCCTTTTCTGCCAGCAGCACAACCTCAGGCCCTCACCTCCAGGTCCCCATTCCTGACCCCTGTTGAGGTGAGCAGACCCAACGCCAGGTCGTGAGGTGACAAAGTCTGGCAGAGTCAAAGAATTGAGAAAAAGACAGCCTGAGAGATAAAGATAGGACACCAGGGGGCCGTCGCGATCCTGGAGGCTGCCAAGGCCCTGCGCTCTGGGAGCCCACGGTATTATTGATAATCCCACAAAGAAACAGGTGGTGAGAATGTGGAGGTCAAAAGGACACGTTGCATTCAGCGCATGATTTACAGCTGTGATGGTTTAGCATTTATAGGGAACATGTTCTGCTACTTGAGATAATGGGAATACAATCGATCTAGGAGCCTAGGAGGGCTAGAAGCAAGGAGCCAGCAAGTCTAGACACATTCCAGAGGACATTATTTCAGTCCTGCAAGCCCTACTTCAGTTTCCCTCCCAGCACTCCCCTGCAAGGTGCTTGCAGGATCTTTTCTCCTGGCGGCTCTGACCAAGCCCCTTCGCCCTCCCTCTGGGCCTCTGCATTCACTGCTGCCGCTGCCTGGAAAGTTCCCCGTCCTCCCCTCCCCGCCACCCCGGGTGATGTGCTCTAGGAAAGCTCCCATCCACTCCCGTGATATCCACTAGGAAACCTCCCGTCCCGCTGGCTGATGTCTGCTGGGAAACCTCCCCGCCCAGGCTCCCGGGGTACGAAGGAGAGGGGCTGAGGGACGCAGTTTCTGATCACTGCTTGCACACCTCCTCTGATGGGTAGCTCATCCATTACCTCTCAAGACAGCCTGGGCTGGTAAGTGAGTTACAATTCTCAGAAAGGTGTTCCAACTGTTGACACCAACCTGGACCCCCATTCCCTTCACCATTCCAAGACCATACCCCTTCCTCCAGATACCTCACTCCCCTTCTATCAATCATGTGCCTATTCCAGACGTGTGTGTCATGAGGCCCATGGGCCCAGGGTGATAACCACTGGCATGGTGGCAGCCCACTGGGCCCTGGAGGTCCAGAGAAGCTCCTGAGCCAGCTGAGAGGGGCCAATCTGGTGGGCTTCCTGTAGGAGGGCACGCCTTAGCTGAGTTCTGAAGGGTGAGTGACATTGGTTGGGGACGAGGTAAGGAAAGTATCCCAGGGAGCAGGAATGGTGTGTAGTGGGAGAGAATGTCCTTCTGGAAACAGAGGTTTTGTGGGGCTGGAAGGCTGAGTTTGGACATGGGAGGAAAACAGGGGGCCTGGTGCGGTGATCAAGATGGGAGGCGAGTCACATCCTCTTTGGTTCATATTTCCTGATTGCTTGGCCAGGAAGCAACTAACATCCCCATCTACCAGGTCCATAGCTTTCTAGCATTGGGTTTTACCATTTTAAAAACATTTTTGAATTTTAGGTGGGAACAATATCTCATTGTGTAAATGAAGACAAATTAGCATTTCTCTTGTGAGTGGCGAAGTTGAACAGTTTTCAGATGTGCGCCGGCTTGACAGATGCCACCTCTTGCTGTCCTCACACCCAGGACAGAGCTCGCCTCTTCTCAGGCCCCATCCTCTGCTCTGAGCAAAAGGCCAAGGGCGTGGGCTGCCCTGTGGCCACATGGGTGAGGACGTGGTAAATCAGTTTCCTGTTCTGCTTCCATCACCTTTTGTCCCTTCAGGGTTTCAAATTTCTCTCTTCTCTGTTGGAGGCTGGGGTCCCACGTGCCCATAGCTTTGTCCTTGTCTAGGGTATCTCTGAGCTCAGATTAGAGGGCTGTGAAGCCCCAGGAAGGTATTTGTGGGGGGCAACTCTGATGTGCTGTGTGCCTCGAACACACAACTTCCTGTTTAATTCTCAAAACATCTGCCTGGGGTGGGGACTCTGGAGCCCATTTTACTGTTGAGGAAACCGAGGCTCTGAGGACTTAAGTTACAAACCCAGCATGCCTACTATCACTATCCCATGGCCACTATGTAAGAGGCAACTCTACTGGCAGCTTTTCTGGGCTTCATTTAACAAACTCTTCTGTAGACATTAAGGTTCTGTTTAATTCACGTTCTAGAGGAGTGAGGTTGTTAGCTCTCCATCTTGAGGTGAAACCCTTTGTCCCGCCCTGCCCAATCAAGGCATGGAAGCCTGTTTCTCATCTAGGAAGGGGCTGTGGTGTTCAGCTCAGCACCAACCTTATATTTCGGTGAGAGAAATGGAAAAGAAAAATAAGGGAGAAGAAAGCACATACATTCATCCTCCTCGGAACCAAACTCCTGAGTTAGGCCTTGGTTCTGGCTCCAAGGCTGCCACTGAAATTCTACGTGGCCTTGTTAAATCCCTCCCACCTCTGGCTCTCTAGTTTCCCTTCTGTGGAGTTTAATTCTAGCAACGATACTTTTCACACCTAAGCTCCTGGTTCTTTTTTATATCTGCCTGCTTTTGTCTCATAGTCTCCTGTTATTTTTTTGCTTTGAGATAAAGTTTTGCTCTCGTTGCCCAGGCTGGAGTGCAGTGGTGCTATCTCGGCTCACTGCTATCTTCACCTCCCGGGTTCAAGCAATTCTCCTGCCTCAGCCTCCCAGGTAGCTGGGATTACAGGCACCCGCCACCATGCCCAGCTAAGTTTTGTATTTTTAGTAGAATGGGGTTTCACCATATTGGTCAGGCTGGTCTTGAACTTCTGACCTCAGGTGATTTACCTGCCTCAGCCTCCCAAAGTGTTGAGATTACAGGCATGAGCCACTGCACCCAGCCTTCTGTGCTTGTTTATGGCTGTTATTCCCTTCTTTTTCTGTTTGAGTTTTTAATATGTTTCTTGCAAAGTCCTTTTAAGGTTGCACTATTACTCTCTATTTCCTCAGATGTAAATTCTTCCAGTTGGGGAGTTTGTGGAAATTTCATGAAGTGGTTGTGAATCCACTGTCTCTTCAGAATATTTGTTGCATGTGTACCTGGTCAGGGCCGTATGTGAGAGCCTGTGCTCTTGGCTTCATGCATTAGGGGGCTCTGCGTTGGTACTAGCCTCCTAATGGGTGGGGGGTGGGGAGCTTCAACCCTTGTCTCTGGGCACCTCTGCAGTGGTCTCTTGTGCACCTGGTGTTTTCCTGTCATTGCTAAGTGTTTGAAGAATGGTTTCTGTGTGTATTTGGTCTGCCATCTTGAATGAAAGTCCAGTTTCACCGTCTGTAAACATTTCACAGATGAGGCATGGGAAGTTCAGGGAGGTGGCCTGACTTGCCCCAGTGCACACAGCTAGGAGGGAGAATTTGAACCCAATGAAACCCTATCCACTCCCGCTCCTTGGCAGGCCCCGGCCCGGTGCTCCCCTCAGCTCTGACTCATTGCTAGCTCTGCGTTCCCTGGACACCTTCTTCCTCAGTGAGCTGGGAGAATGGCCTCTACCCTGCAGACATGCTAAACAACTCAAAATTTTGTCCTGGTGGAGGAAGTGAAAAAAACCCAAACTGGCAGGTTAACTCGGTATATGGACAAGGCCCTGGACTCTGCAGTCTGGCTGTGTGACCTCAGGGAGGTTACTTAACCTTGGGGAGCCTCATTTTTCTCATTTATCACATGGTGATAATAATTGTATTTACTTTTCTGGGTAGTGATATGAAGTGAAAAAATGCATTCGTCTAGCACTTAGTTGCTGCTCATTAAATATTCCTTCTTTCCATGGAGGAAAGCAAACTGGGGATGGGACCAGGAGACTGTGATAGCTGATCCATCAAATTCCTGAAAGGTTTCATGGGCCACAGGGAGGAGAAGCTTTTCCATGGTCTGAAAAGGAGAACAGGGTATAACGTGGAAGGATCCAGGGAAGGCAACACAGCTGCTAAGTCTGTTCACTGGGGGGAAGAATAATCCCTTCAACAAATGGTGCATAAGGATTTCCATAAACAAAACAAACAAAAAGACTTCTACCTCACACATACACAAAAACCAACCAAAGTGGATCAATGACCTAAATATTAAATACAAGAACCGAAACCATAAAACTCTTAAAACAAAGGGGTAAATATTCTTGGATTTCACAGTGGATTCTCAGGTATGACACTCAAAGCACAAGCAATAAAAGAAAAATAGATAAACTGAACTTGACCAATATAAAAATCTTTTAATTTTAATTTTTAATTTTTATTTATTTAATTGTTTTTTTGAGATGGAGTCTCGCTCTGTCCCCTAGGCTGGGATGCAGTGGTGTGATTTCGGCTCACTCCAACCTCTGCATCCCAGGCTCAAGCAATTCTCCTGCCTCAGCCTCCTGAGTAGCTGGGATTGCAGGCGCCCATCACCATGACCAGCTAATTTTCATATTGTTAGTAGAGATGGGGTTTCACCATGTTGGCCAGGCTGGTCTCGAACTCCTGATGTCAGGTGATCCGCCTGCCTCGACCTCCCAAAGTTCTGGGATTACAGGCATGAGCCACTGTGCCTGGCCAAAAAACCTTTTAATTTTTAGATTAAAGGACATCATCAAAGGGTAGCCCAGAGAATGGGAAAAATGTTTGCAAATCATTTATCTGATAAGGATTTAAAGTGTAGAATGTACAAAGAATTCCTACAATCCAACAACAAAAAGATATTCAACCCAATTAACTGGGCAAAAGACTCGAACAAATATTTCTCCACAGAAGCTATACAAATGGTTAACAAACACACGAAATGCAAACCTCACTAATCGTAAGAGAAATGAAAATAAAAACCGCAGTGACAAGTCACACCTCACACCTCCTAGGATGGCCGTGTGCAGTGCACACACCGTAATTATAGCTGCTGAGGGTGTGGCGAAGTTGGAACCCTCGTAGGCTGTGGGCGGGGATGTGAGATGGCGCAGCCTCAGTGGAAGGCAGTTTGATGTTTCCCCACAAGGCTAAACACGGGCCGACCATCCGACCCGGCACTTCCACTTTTAAGTATACACGCCAACGAATTGAAAACAAGGTCTCAGAGAATAGTAAGCCAATGTTCATTGCAGCATCGTTCACGATAGCCAAAAGGTTGAAACAACCCAAATGTCCATCAAATGATGAACGGATGAACAAAATGAGGCGTATACGTTCCATGGAACATTATCCAGCTGAAACAAGAGGGAAACTGTTGCTTTCTACAACGTGGAGGAACTTTGAAAATATGCTGGTGAAAGAAGCTAGACACAAAAGGACAAATATTGTATGATTCCACTTACAGGAAATATCTAGAACAGGCAAATTCAGAGACAGGAAGCAGATAGAGGTTACCAGGAGCTGGGGGGAGTAGGCAATGAAGAATCATTGATTGACGTTTACAGAGTTTCTATTGGGGGTGATGGAAAAATTTCGGAAATAGATGGGGTGATGGTTGCACAACACTGTGAATGTAATTGATGACACAGGGTTGTGTACCTAAAAAGAGTTAAAATGACAAATATTGTTAAATATGTTTTACTACAATTTAAAAAATAGCTTAAAAAGCCCACCACCCCCACAAAATATACAGTTACTCTCTGTAAGTCCAGTGAGGATTAAGATACAGCAGAAGGTCTCTTGCTCAAGCACAGCCAATGTTGTCTATGCCACAATTTATAGACCTGTGTTTTTGTGTTTTGGCTTCAGCAAGGAGGTGAACAGAACTTTCAGAGGAGGTTAAGGGCTTGGCAGATTTTGCTGGTGACACACCCGGACAGGAGTAGCCTTGATCTTGGTTTTCCCAGCCTCCAGAGCTGGGAGCAATACATTTCTGTTGTTGATGAATGACCCAGTCTAAGGCATTTTGTTACAGCAGCACACACAGACTAAGACACAAGAGCACCAGCAACAAAAGAAAACAACAGAGAAGGTGGACTTCATGAAACTGAAACTCTTTGTACAAGAAAAGTGTATCAAGAAATTGAAAAGAGAACTCACAGAATGGGCCGAGTACTTGCAAACCATATATTGGGTAAGAATCTAACATCCAAACTGTATAAAGACCTTTGTGTAAATCAACAATAAAAAGACAATCTAAGTAAAAAATGGACAAAGGATATGAACAAACATTTCTTTAAGACATACCAATGACTAATGAGTGCATGAAAAGATTCTCAACATTATGAATCACTAGGGAAAAGCAAATGAGATAGTACTTCAAAAGAAAAAAAAGGTAAAGCAAAAATGGGCAGAAACAAGTGTGGGAGAGGATGTGGAGAAATCAGATCACTCATGCATCGCTGGTGGGGATGTCACAAAGTGTAGCTGCTTTGTAAAACAGGTTGGCACTTCTTTAGAAATTTAAACATAGATGGGCTGGTCGTGGTGGCTCACACCTGTAATCCCAGCACTTTGGGAGGCCGAGATGGGCGGATCATGAGGTCAGGAGATCGAGACCATCCTGGCTAACACAGTGAAACCCCATCTCTACTAAAAATACAAAAAATTAGCCGGGCGTGGTGGCGGGCGCCTGTAATCCCAGCTACTCGGGAGGCTGAGGCAGGAGAATGGCGTAAACCTGGGAGGTGGAGCTTGCAGTGAGCTGAGATCTGGCCATTGCACTCCAGCCTGGGAGACAGAGCGAGACTCCATCTCAAAAAAAAAAAAAAAAAAAAAAAAGAAATTTAAACATAGATGAACCATCTGACCCAGCAATTCTACTCCTAGGTAATACTCAGGAGAATGGAAAACATATGTTCACACAAAAACTTGTACATGAAGGCATTATGTAGACAGTGGCGTTATTCATAGCAGCCAAAAAGTGGAAGTAACTCAAATGTCCATCAACAGATGAGTAGACAGATGTGGGATATACACATACAAGGAAGCCTTATTCAGCCATAAGAAGGAATGAAGTCGTGATGCATGCCGCAGCAGCCGCTAACCTCAAAGACATTACCTAGGTGACAGATCCAGACACAAGAAGCCACATATTGTGTGATTCTATTTATATGAAGTGTTAAGTATAGGCAAATCCAGAGACACAGAAGGTAGATGGTGGTTGCCAGGGGCTGGGGGCAGGACAGTGGGTAGTGGCTGCCCATGGGCATGGAAGTTGGTTTTGGAGGTGGGGGAGGTGGCAGTGTGGATGGAATGTTCTGGAATGAGACAGTGGTGATGGTTGTCCAACATTGTGAATATACTAAAAAGCAGTGAGCTTTATACTGTAAAATGGTTAAAGTGCATGTATTTGATGTGAATTTTGTCTCAGTGTGAAAAAATCCTGCTGTCAGAAGAGTATCTATTGGACCTGGCCTGTCCTGGCACGAGGGCGGGTTTTTTTGTAAAGCTGTTGGTGACTGGCCGAGCCATCTGTTGTGAAGGTGGCTGCTTTGTAGTGTGGAAGGCTCTGGGCAGGACGTGTCTGCCAACTCGAATACAGACACTTGCCAGGAACTAATGACAATGAGTCCTTGTAATGCATCTTGGAGCCAGGCGCCTAGATTTTAAAACCCCAGTGTGGGAGACACTGACAGTGAAATTTCCCAAGTACTGGGTGGTCTGTACCCAATCCACAAGGAGAGAGTGACAGGCAGTGGCTGCTCCGCCTGACTCTCCACGTCTGTGTGGTGTAACATATCTCACCTGGGGCCATGTTTCTCACCTGTTGAAAGTTTATGAGCACAGGGCAAGGGCAACGTTAGGAACATTTATTCACAATGTTGATGATGGGCTCAACCCAGCTCAGTCATGGCTGGGGGAAAACCAGTTCCTTATAATCGATGTGTTGGTACAGGATTTATAACAAATGATTGAAAACTGTTAATCCACTTGGCAAGTTTAAAGCAGGTTTTCTTTGATCAAGAACACGCCCAACTGTGTTTTTTTAAGAAGTCGTGGATCTTCCTTCTCTCTGTAATTTTTGTGTTGGTCTGATTTTCATCAGGTGAGGAGGCAACAGGCTGGTGGCCATGAATAGTCAGTTCTGTTTCCCTGTGGGCCATGGGCTGGGCTAGTGAACGGCAGGCGTGCTCTCCACGGAGCAGAAGAACCAGCGTCTTCCTCATGTATGATGCTGCTAGACTGACCCCTGGTGGCCTCTGTGCTGTGACTGGTGCGTGAGGCCTGGTGTGGGTTCTGGGCCATCTCCTCATTCCGTGTTCAATGCCATGCGCCAGCTGGGCGGGGTTCCCTCCCACTCAGGGTGTGCTCAGTGGGGCGCCTCCCCAGCCTGCAGTCTCCAAGGTTCACACCACCTCTAAAAGACACTGGATTCTAATTTTATAAAGCATACAGCACCGTAGCTCTGTAAGGCCAAATTTTAGTTTCTCTATACAGCTCCCCATGACATCGCTCCTGAAAGCAGAGCTACAGGCTTCCCCTCCAGTGGGAGCCCATGAGCCGGGGGCTGATCCCCGATCCCATACGCTCTCCTTAGGTCCGTGATGGTTTAGTCCGGGAGTGCATTCGTAGAGGGGGTATTGCTTATAGGGGATGTGACACCTCCCATTTCTTACAAAAGGGGCTGACTAAGAGCATGCACAGTGTGCTCTCTGTGTGGCAAAGGAGGGAGATGGGAGCGCTTTTCCCAAAGGGACATTTATAGAGCAGGGACAAGGGGATGATGGCAATAGGTCTTTTTTTTTTTTTGAGATGGAGTCTCGCTCTGTCGCCCAGGCTGGAGTGCAGTGGTACGATTTCGGTTCACTGCAAGCTGCGCCTCCCGGGTTCACCCCATTCTCCTGCCTCAGCCTCCCGAGTAGCTGGGACTACAGGCGCCCGCCACCATGCCCGGCTAATTTTTTGTATTTTTTAGTAGCGGTGGGGTTTCACCGTGGTAGCCAGGATGGTCTCGATCTCCTGACCTCGTGATCCGCCCGCCTGGCTGGCGATAGGCCTTTCTAGGCAGCAGCAAGCCCTGCTGGCTCTGGAGTTCTGGGTGGACGAGGCACCGTCAGGGCTCAGGTCTGTGAAAGCTGCTGGGAGCGTGCATTCTGGAGAAGTGGGAGGGGGACTGAGGGCAAAGCAATTAAGTTGCAGAAGGATCCTGAATGCATGCAAACTTGCAGCCCCACACTGGCTTAACTGGAAAAGGAGGTGGTGCTTTGTGGGCATAGGAATCTGATGCATCCTCCTCTCCCTGCTGCAAAAGATCTGGCTGGGAGGAATGGTCCAAATCCAGTCCCTCTAAGAACCTTGTCCCTGGAGTTGCTGCCACAGGTGTGTTGAGAGGCGGGGCTGAGGCAAACGGCAGCCCAGGGTGGTGGTGGACCCAGTGGTGAGGGTGGGATGGATGAGGGTGTGGGAGGAGGGGCCCCAGGAGATGGCAAGGAGCTCAGGATCCTCCAGATTGGTGGCCTTCTGCCCCCTGCCAAATGAGGTCCATCCCTATCAGGAAGCTGCCATTTCTAGGGGCTTAACACTTGAAACATCTTTGGAACACCACAGTAACAGACAAGAATGGGAAGTGCTGCCATTTATTTATTCGGCCTCATGCTTCACGCCATCCTCCTGAGATAGGGTGTTTGTTTTGCATATGGGGAAACCGAGGTTCTGGGAGGGGCAGAGAGTGCCCAAGGGCCATGACCAGTAAATGGCAGAGCCAGGTCTGGAACGCAGGCCACACCCTTCCATGCCCCTTCGCCCATGTGTGCACCCAAATTGTCAACGTCTTTCCCGGAAGAGCAGCAGCAACGGCCTGCAGTGAAAGCAGCTGGACTTGTCGCTCCCTGCAGCAACGGGGGCCCCCACAACAGCGAGCTGGGGTGTCTCATAAGAGGGTGTTAGCAAGTAGCAATTGTAGGATGTGGGCCTTGGTGATGAGCTTATTTGGGGGGTGGGTCTATGGAGTCAGGGCTTGCTTTAGAGGACAGGCTGGTTCAAGAGTGTCTGTTGAACACAGTCTATAGTCACACCAGAGTTAACAGCTTTTTCCTCTGTGTTGTAAAGCGAGTTGTTGAACCGCATGACGTAAGAACTGTTGTGCGGCAGCATCTGAAACTCCAGACAGGAGATGCTAGCCGACCATTTATAGGTCGTTATGAGAAACGCAATGACTGTCAGTTCTCGTAACCGGTCTGCAAGACAAGGGCCTAGAGCGCCTCCAGGTAATGGAGCATGTTCCAGAAGCCAGCTGGGTTGGCTTTAGAGGTCAAGGGCTTTTACTAATAGTCAAAGCTGTCCTGTTCCCCTGTGGTGTTTTTCTAGGTATAAAAAAGAAGTATTTGCTGTGGCATGACCTGTCCCTTTGCTGGCTAAGAGGAAAATAAAATAAAGCTTCTATGACTGTCCTTGATAACTCTAACGAATGGACTTGGTCGGTTGGACTTTCAGAGCAGAGTGGTCTTGTTTGTGGCTTTAGCTAAAATTACCAACGAGTTTTGAACGCTGTCTCCAGTCGTTTTATTCCCTTGGTGGGAAGTGTAGTTTGCAGGGTATGCCTGAAGAGCAAATCAAGGATCACTCCTGGAAGGTTTTGGAATCATCTATGATAATTTTACGCTGGATCGCTGGGTACTCTTTCAACGAATGCATTACTGGATACGTGGTTGTTGTAAATATCTGAACATATCTAACCACTCTGAATATACGTGAGCGTGTGGCAGACCAATATAAGCCTGACATGGACTGATAAGACGTAGTGTCCCGCTGATGTGCGGATTGTATGGGGAGCATATTATTGTAACAGGAATACATTTCGTGTCTTTGTGTGCCTTTTGTATAGAAGCTGCAGATCATGTAGAGGCGGGTGTGTTTTGGATACACTGTACAGTTCATGTTCATGTTGAGATAAAGCTGGAAATAAAATGTAATCTGTCATGCGCGTCCGTGTGAAGAGACCACCAAACAGGCTTTGTGTGAGCAATAAAGCTTTTTAATCACCTGGGTGCAGGCGGGCTGAGTCTGAAAAGAGAGTCAGCAAAGGGAGATGGGGTGGGGCTGTTTTATAGCATTTGGGTGGGTAAAGGAAAATTACAGTCAAAGGGGGTTGTTCTCTGGCGGGCAGGGGTGGGGGGGTCACAAGGTGCTCAGTGGGGGAGCTTTTGAGCCAGGATGAGCCAGGAAAAGGAATTTCACAAGGTAACGTCATCAGTTAAGGCAGGAACCGGCCATCTGGATGTGTACGCACAGGTCACAGGGGATGTGATGGCTTAGCTTTGGCTCAGAGGCCTGACATTCCTGTCTTCTTATATTAATAGGAAAAATAAAATAGTGTTGAAGTGTTGGGGTGGCTAAAATTTTTGGGGGGCGGTATGGAGAGATAATGGGCGATGTTTCTCAGGGCTGCTTCAAGCGCGATTAGGGGCGACGTGGGAACCTAGAGTGAGAGAGATTAGGCTGAAGGAAGATTTTGTGGTAAGAGGCGATATTGTGGGGATATTAGAAGGAGCATTTGTCATATAGAATGATTGGTGATGGCCTGGATGCAGTTTCGTATGAATTGAAAAACTAAACGGAAGAGACAAGATCTGAATAAGAGAAGGAGAGAAAACAGGTGTTAAAGGACTAAGAACTGGGAGGACCTAGGACATCTAGGAGCGCCTAAGGAGGTTCAGCATAGCATTGCCAGCAAAGATTATTTATTTACTTTAAGAGGGAGTTAAGAGTGGCGGTTTGGGGATAGCACCAGGAGATATCAGCTGTGATGGCTTGGAGAAACAGCGTAAACCGGCAGTGTAAACTCGAGCAGGGCATTTATGAGTAGTTGAGAACGGTGAATAGGAGTATGACTAGATAGAAGACAGTAGGGATGACTAGTTTTTTGGGGCACAGTCCAAATTGGTCTGGTGTCTGGAATGAGACGGGCTTAATAAAAAGGAGCATCTACACAGGAGCTCAAATGGGCTGTACCCTGTAGCATTCCGCGGACAGGCCTGAATTCTGAGAAGGGCAAGTGGTAAAAGTATCGTCCAGTCCTTTTTAAGTTGGTGGCTGAGCTTGGTGAGGTGTGTTTTTAAAAGACTATTACTCTATTCTACTTTTCTCGAAGATTGAGGACCGTAAGGGGTATGAAGGTTTTACTGAATACTAAGAGCCTGAGAAACTGCTTGGGTGATGTGACTAGTAAAGACTGGTCCGTTATCAGACTGTATAGAGGTGTGAAGGCCAAACCGAGGAATTATGTCTGACAGGGGGGAAGAAATGACCGCGGTGGCCTTCTCAGACCCTCTACCCATCCAGTGAAAGTGTCTACCCAGACCAAGAGGCATTTTAGTTTTCTGACTTGGGGCATGTGAGTAAAGTCAATTTGTCAGTCCTGGGCAGGGGCAAATCCTTGAGCTTGATGTGTAGGAAAGGGAGGGGCCTGAACAATCCCTGAGGAGTAGTAGAATAGCAGATGGAACACTGAGAAGTGATTTCCTTGAGGATAGATTTCCATGATGGAAAGGAAATGAGAGGTTTTAAGAGGAGGGCTAGCGGGTTGTAACTTACATGGAAGAGGTTATGAAATGACGACAGAGTAGAATGGGCCTGTGAGGCTGGAAGGAGATATTTTCCTTGGTCTAAGAACCATTCCCCTTGTGTGGGAAGAGATTGATAGGTGGAAGTTTCAGTGGGGGAGTAGGTGGGAGTGACTGGATGAGAAGGAGGAAAAGTGCCGTGAGGGATAGAAGCTGGAACACTAGCTGCTTTTTTAGCTTCTTTATCAGCATAAGTGTTGTCTTGAGTGATGGGATCTGATGCCTTTTGATGGCCTTTGCAGTGAATGACTCCAGCTTCCTTTGGCAGTAAAGCGGCTTTGAGAAGCATTTTTATTAAAGAGGCAATGATGATGGAGGACACCTGTGTAGTGAGGACACTTCTTTCAGCCCATATAACAACATGGTGGTGCAGGATATGGAAGGTGTATTTAGAGTCAGTATAAATATTGACACGTAATCCTTTCACAAGAGTGAGGGCCTGAGTTAAGGCAACTAGTTTGGCTTGCTGAGAGGTAGTGGAGGGGGGCAGAGCGGTAGCCTCAATGATAGATGTGGAAGATACTATAGCATAGCCTGCCTTTGCTGGTGAGTGGTGATTAGGCCTGGTGGAACTGCCATCAATAAACCAAGTGTGATCAGGGTGAGGAACACGAAAGAATATGGGGAAATGGAGTGAATGTCAGGTGTTTCAGAGAGATACAGTCATGGGGGTCAGGTGTGGTATCTGGAATAATGTGGGAGGCCAGCTTGAAGTCCAGGCCAGGAACAATGGTAGTTGTGGGAGATTCAACAAAGAGTGAGTATAGCTGAAGGAGCCGGGGAACAGAAAGTATATGTGTCAGGTGGGAGGAAGAAAATAGATTTTGGAAGTTATGAGAACTGTAGACAGTGAGTTGAGCATAGTTTGCAATTTTTAGGCCCTCTAAAAGTATTAAAGCAGCGGCAGCCGCTGCATGCAGACATGAGGGCTGGGCTAAAACAGTAAGGTCAAGTTGTTTGGACAGAAAGGCTATAGGACGCGATCCTGGCTCTTGTGTAAGAATTCTGACTGCACTAACCATGCCTAGTAAGGAAAAGAGTTGTTTTGTAGAAGGGATTGGGGTTTGGGAGATTAGCCGGATACGATCAGCAGGGAGAGCACGTGTGTACTTATGAGAATTATGCCGAGATAGGTAACAGATGAGGAAGAAATTTGGGCTTGACTGAAGTAGTGGGGCCTGTCCGTGAAGCCTTGTGGCCGTACAGCCCAGGTAATTTGCTGAGCCTGATGGGTGTCAGGGTCAGTCCAAGTGAAAGCTAAGAGAGGCTGGGATGAAGGGTGCAAAGGAATAATAAAGAAAGTATGTTTGAGATCCAGAACAGAATAATGGGTTGTGGAGGGAGGAATTGAGGATAGGAGAGTATATGGGTTTGGCACCACGGGGTGGGTAGGCAAGACAATTTGGCTGATAAGGCGCAGATCCTGAACTAACCTGTAAGCCTTGTCTGGTTTAAGGACAGGTAAAATGGGGGAATTGTAAGGGGAGTTTACAGGCTTTAAAAGGCCATGCTGTAGCAGGCGAGTGGTAACAGGCTTTAATCCTTTTAAAGCGTGCTGCGGGATGGGATATTGGCGTTGAGCGGGGTAAGGGTGATTAGGTTTTAATGGGATGGTAAGGGGTGACTGATCGGTCGCCAAGGAGGGGTAGAGGTATCCCATACTTGTGGGTTAAGGTGGGGGGATACGAGGGGAGGATGTGAAGGAGGCTTTGAACTGGGGGAAAAGGCGGCAATGAGGTGTGGCTGTAGCCTAGGAATAGTCAGGGAAGCAGATAATTTAGTTAAAATGTCTTGGCCTGATAAGGGAGCTGGGCAGGTGGGATAACTAAAAAGGAGTGCATTAAAGAATCTTGTCCAAGTGGGCAACAGAG
Source organism: Theropithecus gelada (assembly GCF_003255815.1). NCBI lineage: Eukaryota > Metazoa > Chordata > Mammalia > Primates > Cercopithecidae > Theropithecus > Theropithecus gelada. Next base: position 19,226,420 of record NC_037681.1, on the reverse strand, counting down.
TTGGGGAGTTTTAAGAGGTTTGGAAGCCTGGCCGTCCATACCCACAACACTTATGGGGGCAAAGGAAACAGGCCTTTGAAAAGAAGGTAATGTGGAGTGGGCGGCCTCCGTATTAAGAAGGGGACGGACTTATCCTCCACTGTGAGAGTTACCTAGAGCATCTGTGATGGTCCAGGAGGCTTCCGAGGCGATCGGGCAGCGTCAGTCTTCAGCCGCTAAGCCGAGAAGATCTGGGAAGGAGTCAGTCAGAGCCTTGGGCCAGTTGGATAGTCCAGTTTTCAGTGGGGTCCCGCACAGATGGGACATGGCTTAGGAGGAATCCCGGGCTGTGGGAATTCCTTGGCCCAGTGGCCAGATTTCTGGCACTTGCAACAAGCTCCTGGGGGAGGAGGTCCTGGAGGAACCCCTGGCAGCGGCGGTTCAGGTGTTTGGAAGTTATTGTGTGCTGGAGATGTGGCTGGGGTTTGTCTCACAGTGGAGGTAAGGAACTGCAACTCAGAAATACATTGCTACTTGGCTGCCTCTATTCTTACTGTACACCTTGAAGACGAGGTTAATTAAGTCCTGTTGTGGGGTTTGAGGGCCGGAATCTAATTTTTGGAGCTTTTCCTAATGTTGGGAGCTGACTGGGTGATAAAATGCATATTAAGAATAAGGCGGCCTTCTGGCCCCTCTGGGTCTAGGGTGGTAAAGCGTCTAAGGGTTGCTGCGAAGTGGGCCATGAACTGGGCTGGGTTTTTATATTTGATGAAAAAGAGCCTAAATGCCAACTGATGTGGGAGAGGTCGAATAAAGAAAAGAGGAGCATTAACCTTGACTATGCCTTTAGCTCCAGCCGCCTCTTTTTTTTTTTTTTTGAGACGGAGTCTTGCTTTGTCGCCCAGGCTGGAGTGCAGTGGCCGGATCTCAGCTCACTGCAAGCTCCGCCTCCTGGGTTCACGCCATGCTCCTGCCTCAGCCTCCCGAGTAGCTGGGACTACAGGCGCCCGCCACCTCGCCTGGCTAATTTTTTGTATTTTTTAGTAGAGACGGGGTTTCACCGTGTTAGCCAGCATGGTCTCGATCTCCTGACCTCGTGATCCGCCTGTCTCGGCCTCCCAAAGTGCTGGGATTACAGGCTTGAGCCACCGCGCCCGGCCTTTTAGCCGCCTCTTTAAGAGAAAATTGTTGGGCAGGTTGGGGAGGGCTAGTCACGAAACAAAACTGTAAACCAGACCTGGTGTGAGGAGAGGAGGTGATAGATTATAGGGTGGGGGAGCAGAGGCTGAGGAAGAACTGGGGCCTGGCTCGGCCTGGGGAGAAGGGGAGAGGTCAGGCGGGTCTGTAGAAACGGAAGACTAGAAAGACTCAGCGACGCTTGGGGTTGGGACAGAGAGGACAGGCGTGCGGGAAAGAAGGAGGACTTGGGAGGAGTCGCATTGGGAACAAGGAACAACGTGTAAAAGAATGCCGGGACCTCAGGCACCTCAGACCGTTTGCCCATTTTACGACAAGAATTATTTAGATCTTGTAGGATGGAAAAATTGAAAGTGCCGTTTTCTGGCTGTTTAGAACCCCTGTCGAGTTTGTACTGGGCCAAGCGGCATTGAGAAGAAAATAAGACACTTAGATTTTAGGTCAGGCGAGAGTTGAAGAGGTTTTCAGTTCTGGAGAACACAGGCTCAGGGAGAAGAGGGAGGAATGGAGGGTGAAAAGTTGCCCATAGTGAAGGAGGCAAGTTTAAAGAGAAGGGAGAGACACGGAGAAAGGCGGGGTGAGCAGCCAAAGCAGGCGTCCCCGTGGAGATCAGACACCAATGGAACGTGGGTGAATAATCAGAGAGGCGTCCCCGCAATGATTAAACACCAAGGGAAGGCTGCCTTCCCGAGTCTGTGACCGGCGCCGGAGTTTTGGGTCCACGGATAAAACGCCTCTCCTTTGTCTCTACCAGAAAATGAAAGGAATTGAAATTTAGAGAAGGGAGAGATTGAAGAGCGGCGCCAAGATTGAAAGGAGAGAGGTTGAGGAATAGTGAGAGAGGTTGGAGAAGAGAGTAAAAAGAGGCCGCTTACCCGATTTAAAATCGGTGAGATGTTCGTTGGGCTGGTGGGTCTGAGGACTAGAGGTCGTAGGTGGATCTTTCTCACAGAGCAAAGAGCAGCAGCACAGGGGGTTGATCTCCCAAGGGAGGTCCCCCATCCGAGTCAAGGCACCAAATTTCATGCGCGTCCTTGTGAAGAGACCACCAAACAGGCTTTGTGTGAGCCATAAAGCTTTTTAATCACCTGGGTGCAGCAAGCTGAGTCCGAAAAGAGTCAGCGAAGGGGGAGGTGGGGTGGGGTCGTTTTGTAGGATTTGGGTGGGTAAAGGGAAATTACAGTCAAAGGGGGTTGTTCTCTGGCGGGCAGGGGTGGGGGGGTCACAAGGTGCTCAGTGGGGGAGCTTTTGAGCCAGGATGAGCCAGGAAAAGGAGTTTCATAAGGTAATGACAACAGTTAAGGCAGGAACAGGCCATTTTCACTTCTTTTGTGGTGGAATGCCATCAGTTAAGGCAGGAACCGGCCATCTGGATGTGTACGTGCAGGTCACAGGGGATACCATGGCTTAGCTTTGGCTCAGAGGCCTGACACAATCATGTAGAATCTAAGCTGGGATGAAGCTTCAAGCTGTATACAGTGGCATGTTATGAAGTCATAAGGAGGCAACATGGGACCTACAGGTGGTTGATCTTATAACGCTAATGGTAATCTCTTAAGATGTAGAATTTTGGAGGTTTCTGAGAGGTATGCTATCTAAAAAAAAATTCCATTAGTTCTGTCTTTCTAGAGGACTGGAGAAAACAAGGACAGTGAAATCTCTGGATTGAAGGCATGACTTCAGTGTTTCTTAATAACAGTATGTTTTAGTCCCTTTGTGTTGCTGTCAAGGAACACCTGAGGCTGAGTGGCGTGTGAAGAGGTTTATTTGGGCCGGACGTGGTGGCTCACACCTATAATCCCAGCACTTTGGGAGGCCGAGGCGGGTGGATCACGAGGTCAGGAGATCGAGACCATCCTGGCTAACACGGTGAAACCCCGTCTCTACTAAAAACACAAAAAATTAACCGGGCGTGGTGGCGGGCTCCTGTAGTCCCAGCTACTCGGGAGGCTGAGGCAGGAGAATGGCGTGAACCCGGGAGGTGGAGCTTGCAGTGAGCCGAGATCGCGCCACTGCACTCCAGTCTGGGAGACACAGCGAGACTCTGTCTCAAAAAAAAAAAAAAAAAAAAAAAAGAGGTTGATTTGGTTCAGGGCTCTGCAGGCTGTACGGGAAGCACGGCGTAGCATCTTCTTCTGTTGAGGGCCTCAGGACGGGTGCACTCCTGGTGGAGGCGAAGGAGAGCCCTGTGCAGACCACACGGTGAGAAAGGGAGGAAGAAGGAGGTGGGGGAAGGTGCCAAGCTCTTTTCAACAACTAGTTCTTGTGGGAACTAAGGGTGAGCACTTACTCCCATGAGAATGGCACCAAGTCATTCATGAGGGCTCCACCCGCTCCACCAGGCCCCACCTTTCACACTGGGGATCATAGTTCAACAAGAGACTCAGCAGGACCAAACAAACCAACCACAGCATTGGTCTGGAAAACGAGTATCTCTGTCATTAGAAGTAAGTGGGGATTTTCCAGGTTGGAAAACAAAATCAAGCCCTTTTTGTCACTCTCTGGCAGGGAAATTTTCAATCCACAGTGAATACAAACAAACAATAACCAGAATGTACTGATAATCCACCACAGAAGGCATTTGTATGGAGTCCACCTGGAGGGGTCTGAGGGCCTTCAAGCTCTCTAGTTCCTGCTCACGTCTACATTTAAATGTTTTCTCAGGATTTCGTTCACAGGGGGATGTTTTGTAACTGTTCTTGGCAATACCTCTAAAATTACCTGGCTTAATATTGTTGCCAATTTATCTTTACAGGCATCCAATTTTGGGTAATATCATAAAGAATTTTTGTTAGAGTCCACTATCACCTTTTTGATGACATCAGCTGCCTCTCCTAAGATGTAATAGGCATCAGAACTTTCCTCATTTCCTTTTTGCAAATCAGGGGCTTGTTCTGACGCTAACAGCAGCCTCTGAATTTCTCAAGACCGGTGAGATCACAGGAGTGTTCGTATGGGCTGATCTTGTTTCTTTAGCGTAGTGGTCAGCCCAAACATTGCCATTAGGATCTGAGTCTTTGTATTTGAATGACTTTTTACCGCTTCTATAGCTAAGATAGCAAAGCATCTAAAATGTCTTTGTTACTCAACTTTTATAGGCATTTGTCAGGGTTAGAAGCCTGTTTCTAAAGCATTCAAACTTTGTGGACTAGCCCCAGTCACATTTCTTTATACTATCAGTCTAAACATTTGTTCTTTATTTTTTCCAACCTGCCCACGTGGGAGCAAATGTTTGAGTCGTCTGCAATGACCTAATTTCTGGGATCGGTCTATATTTTAAGGGTGAATTGAACTCTGTGGTAGCATTTTGAAATAGGAACAAGTAAAATTAGGACAAGGCTACTCAAGGCATCTCTAACAAAATTACTAAAGGGTATGTATTTTTTACAGTGAGAGTTAATAATTTGGTGACAGAAAGGAATCTTCCTTCAAATATAGCATAACTTAATCACTTTACATGTGTGAAAATAATTCAAAATCAAAGCTGTTGGAATTTTATTTACAGCCTTAAAGGAATGTGATTATGAGGCCTGAGTCATGCAACAGGCACCTGTAACCTCTGTTTCTCTGATTATAGATTATCCTTTTTCTTTGCCTACACTGTGTCATGCGTGTCCATGTGAAGAGACCACCAAACACGCTTTGTGTGAGCAACAAAGCTTTTTAATCACCTGGGTGCAGGCAGGCTGAGTCTGAAAAGAGAGTCAGAGAAGGGAGATAAGGGTGGGGCCGTTTTATAGGATTTGGGTAGGCAAAGGAAAATTCCAGTCAAATGGGGGTTGTTCTCTGGCGGGCAGGAGTGGGGGTCACAAGGTGCTCCGTGGGGGAGCTTTTTGAGCCAGGATGAGCCAGGAAAAGGAATTTCACAAGGTAATGTCATCACTCAAGTCAAGGACCGGCCATTTTCACTTCTTTTGTGGTGGAATGTCATCAGTTAAGGCAGCGCAGGGCATTTTCACTTCTTTTGTGAATCTTCAGTTACATCTGGGCTTACACGTGCAAGCCATAGGGGATGCGATGGCTTGGCTTGGGCTCAGAGGCCTGACATTTTTGCCGCCTTATATTAATAAGAAAAATAAAACAAAATAGTGTTGAAGTGTTGGGGTGGTGAAAATTTTGGGGGGCGGTATGGAGAGATAATGGGTGATGTTTCTCAGGGCTGCTTCAAGCGGGATTAGGGGCGGCGTGGGAACCTAGAGTGGGAGAGATTAAGCTGAAGGAAGATTTTGTGGTAAGGGGTGATATTGTCGGGTTGTTAGAAGCAGCATTTGTCATATAGAATGATTGGTGATGGCCTGGATGTGGTTTTGTATAAATTGAAAAACTAAACAGAAGCCACAAGGTCTGAATAAGAGGAAAGAAGACAGGTATTAAAGGACTAAGAATTGGGAGGGGCTAGGACATCTAATTGGAGAGTGCCTAAGGAGGCTCAGCATAGCCCTGCCAGCAAATATTATTTACGTTAAGAGGGAATTTAGAGTGGCGGTTTGGGATAGCACCAGGGTGTATCAGCTCTGATGGCTTTGGAGAAACAGTGTAAACACGAGCAGGGCATTTATGAGTGGTTGAGAACGGTGAATAGGAGTACGACTAGACAGAAGACAGTAGGGATGAAAGGTTTTTGGGGTGCAGTCTAGTTGGTCTGGTGTCTGGAATGAGACTGGGACCTAATGAAAAGGAGTGTCCACACAGGAGCTCAAACGGGCTGGAACCTGTAGCATTCCGAGGACAGGCCTGAATTCTGAGAAGGGCAAGTGGTAAAAGTATTGTCCAGTCCTTTTTAAGTTGGTGACTGAGCTGGGTGAGGTGTGTTTTTAAAAGACCATTAGTCCGTTCTGCCTTTCCTGAAGACTGAGGACGGTAAAGGGGTATGAAGGTTCCATTGACTATCAAGAGCCTGAGAAACTGCTTGGGTGATTTGACTAGTAGAGGCCGGTCCGTTATCAGACTGTATAGAGGTGGGAAGGTCTTCCTTTACCTACCCAAATCCTGTAAAACGGCCCACCCTTATCTCCCTTCGCTGACTCTCTTTTCGGACTCAGCCCGCCTGTGCCCAGGTGATTAAAAAGCTTTACTGCTCCCGCAAAGCCTGTTTGGTGGTCTCTTCACACGGACGTGCATGACACACCATTTTGTAAAATGTTATAAAAAACTCAGGGGCAGCAGGGAAGGACCCCTTCCCGCCTGTTGATCCTCATTATAATTTCCCTCTTTCTTCTCTTACACAAGGACCTCACGACAACTACACTGTCTAAATCACAATGTTAAATATAGTCTTTCAATTGGAAGGAAAAAACATCAAGCTGTAACTAATCAAATCGCTGTTCCTCATAAACCAGACTCATACGGAAAATGCTGTGATTCCACTAAATTTGCTTTCTGCCTGTATAAAAGAGACCTTAACTTTTTAGCTTTGGAGCACTGACCCCATTCCTTTGGAGTCTGTGTTTCCTGGATGGCTATCCTCGGCTTTTTCCTTAAAAACAGCCTTTTTAAATGAGATTCTGATCCTTTAAATTATTTCAGGTTGTCGTGAAAAATCCAAATTCTTATTTCACTCTTTTGATACACACTTTAGGTAAAAAACATTTTTAAAAGATTATACCTTTATTTACATGTGTATTTATATAAACATACAAGATACCTGGGCACAGTGGCTCACGTCTGTAATCCCAGCACTTTGGGAGGCTGAGGTAGGAGGATCGCTTGCACTCAGGAGTTTGAGACCAGACTGGGCAACAAAGCAAGACCTCGTCCCTACAAAAAATAAAAAAATTAGCCGGATGTGGTGGTCCGTGCCTGTCGTCCCAGCTACGTGGGAGACTGAGGAGGGAGAACTTGCTTGGGCCTGGGAGTTCAAGGCTGCAGGGAGCCTATGATTGTGCCACTTCAGCCTAGGTGACAGAGCAAGACCCTGTCTCAAGATAAACCCATAAAGACATCCATTATTATTTCATGTAAGTGCAATTCTTTATATATAACCTTTTTAAATTCAGTCTTGGCCTAGTCCAAAGCGACTGTCATGTGACAAGCGTCCACTGTAAACAGACCCAGTTGTGTCGAGTCTTCAGATTTGGGGGGTATGCTGCCACTCAAATACCTACCTTTAGAGTAATTATTTCGAAAGCACAAGTAACAGAAGAGACCCTTGTGTGTATCTCCCCCCAAGTCCGTAGTGTTTCTCTCAAGCCTGCTGGTGAGGCTCATGGGGTGAAATGAGAACTTAAAAAAGGAGTCTGGGGGGGTCTCAGGAGGTTGTTCTGATGAAGCAAGTTTAGGATCGATTTCTTGAGATACTCTGAGGGAAAGTCTGTCAATACAGGTTTTTTTTTTCTTTTTTTTGTTTTTTTGAGACGGAGTCTTGCTCTGTCGCCAGGCTGGAGTGCGGTGGCACCATCTTGGCTCGCTGCAACCTCCGCCTCCTGGGTTCAAGTGATTCTCCTGCCTCAGCCTCCTGAGTAGCTGGGATTATAGGTGTGCGCCACCATGCCCAGCTAATTTTTGTATTTTTAGTAGAGACGAGATTTCACCATGTTGGCCAGGGTAATCTAGAACTCCTGACCTCCACTGATCTGCCCACCTTGGCCTCCCAAAGTGCTGGGACGACAGCTGTGAGCCCCGGTGCCTGACCCAGTTTTTCTTTTGTTTAAGTGAGGGTTTCTAGGACGCTCACCTGTATGCAGAGCTTTCCACCTCATTATCTGCTTTGGTGTAGAAAGAGAAACCCAAGCCCTGAATTTGTCCTGACCGTGCAAGTGCATGTAGGAAACCCTGCTGCTAGCATTGTACAAGGCCTGATGTCAGCCTACACACCACAGCTCCGGTTGCACAGGAAATCTGGTGTCCCCGAGGGACACATCACAGGTTGTAAAAGTAATGTGGCTTGTTCTACTGACCTTTGGTACAAAGCAGAGAAAAGGTCAGATTCACAATCACACCAAACAACATTCTGACTAAATCACTCCCACCTTCATGGGGACGGTTTTGATTTCATGATGTAACTAGCCTCCAACAGAACACTGACGTGCAGCATCTCCTAGCAAAGGCTGGCTTTAACACAGGGAAGACGCTGAGAAAAGCAAGTTGGAGCAGGCAAGATGAAACCAACGGATGTGCTGTGGCTACTGAGACTCGCCTCGTGTCTGTGTGGGCTCGACAGGGACCATGGAGGAGCTGAGAGTCTTAACATTGGAAAAGGGTCTACACACTTCTAGTTAAAAGAAAAAAATACAATTTAGATGTGTAGCCTTTACTACTGCACCTAACAGACTTGGCTAAGTCATTTCTAGTCTGTACTGAGGCTCCGTTTCCAGCAGCCCCAGCTGGTATTTCTACGTGGCACCCTGTGTCACTGTCACCTGTGGCTCCATTTCTCAGCGTCACACAGGTTGCTTTCCATCCAGCCTGGCCTTGGGGTATAGCTGTATCAGCTGGTAAACTGCTAAATCATTTTAATACCAGTGGGTAAACAGCGGTTTCTAGTACCCCAGCCCCTGTGCCACAGCCCAAGGCATCCCGCCTTGTCTCCAAGCCACTGTTTAGAAATGAAATGGCACAGGGGCACTGCACGCTGTGCTGCTGCTGGTGAGCTCCCACAGGTGGCCATCAGGGCCCTCCCCCAGGCCGCCCCTGAGTCCCTGCTGTCTGCCCTCCGTGCCCCACTTCTCTCCTTCTCCGTCTGTCTTCCTCTCACCACACAATTTCCTTAGACTGAAGGCTGGTAGAGGTTGGCCAGTGTTAGAACACGCAGGGGTGAGTTGGACACAGACTGTTCCTGAGAATGGTGACTGTGACCAGAGGGAAGGCGGCACAGTGGGTGCCGTGTGAATCTGCGGCCAGCCTGACCTGGGGCCTCTGAGCCAGCACGGCCCAGCCGGGTTCCTCAAGTGTAACGGAGTAACCCAGCACATCGAGTGTTAGCCAGGTACCTGACGCAGAGTCAGTACTCAATACGTGGTAGCAATGACTGCTTTTTATGAGGCCTTTTAGGATAGTGGCAGAGGGAAAACGCGTACTGGATGAATCCAAACAGGCTTTCAAGTCGTTTTCTATCAAGGACCCTCCATGATTGCCACGGGAGCACACAGAACTCCATCAGACGCTGCAGTTAGTTCCAGCAATGAGAGAGCAAGCCCCATCTTAACCTGTCCGCTCCAGCAATGAGAGAGCAAGCCAAGGATAAGGGGGTTTACTCTGGTGTGAGAAAATCCTAACAAATAAACCTTGTGTGTAAAAAACCACAAAACAAGTCAAGGCTTTTGAAAAAAGCATCATTTATTTCAAAGTACAACACAAAGTTGTATTTTTAAGAAATACACATTCAATCTTGTATCTCAAGACTTGGCTATGTGCATTTCAGTTCATCTTTAAAATAAGTTCAGGTATACAAATGTTACATACCTCAAGTACAAACAGCACAGAAAATGCATATGGTCTCAACTGAATGTTTTTACATTCATTCACTGTTCTTAAGTTGACTTACATTTCTGTAATCTGCTTTTAAACCAAGACAGCCTTACTTTAAAAAAATACTCTGTATTTTCAGCACAAAGTCCTCATACAGTTTTAAAATTAGATCTTGGCGCATAATATTGCGAAATTATTAAAAACCAAACTTGGTAATTTAACAAAATTGTCACATGCCAGGACTTCTGAATCAACTCAAATTATTTCCTTAGCTGTAATGTCAAATGTGTTCATACAGATAAATAAAGCATGGGGAAGACAGGTGGTCAAAACGCAGTTAACGGGAAAGGTCTTCAGATGTACAGGTCTTATTAGAGTTTGTGGCTGAGTCCAGACTTTTCTCTAAAAGCACAACAGCAATCTCATGTTATCATAATTGCAAGAAAGATCTGAAAGAAGCTAGTGGTCTGAGCCTGCACTGCTTGGGTCTGTTTTGCAAAGATGAGGAGGATGGGGAGGGGGAGCTGCAGTAAGAGCCTTAAACAGATGTTTCAGAAACTGGCACATCATGATCTAGACGAGGGCCCACTATGTTTGTTTGTTTGTTTTTTGCCTAATTTAATTCTCGTGAGGAAAGTGCGAATTAGACCAAGGGTCCGAGCTTCTTCTTCCAATCGTGGGGCTCCATATCCGCCACGGGTTGTAGGTCTGTCCCAAGTCGTCAGCTGGGCTGGAGGCAGAGGGGGCGTGGGGAGCAGGGGAGTTTTCTGTGCCCATGAGGCCGATGCTTGCCAGCGTGTTTGCTGGAGTTGTGAAGGGAAGGGCGCTGCTAAGGTTGCTGGACCAAATGGAGTTGCTGAATGGAGTGGTGGACCACAGGCCGCTGGTGTTACCGAGGACCGACTGTGACAAAACAAAGTGTCCAGCACTGAGCCCGGCAGGCAGAGGGTCAAGTGGGTAAGGGGGTAGGGGTAAGGGGGTAAGGCTACAGAAAAGATGAGGCTGGGGCACGCGTTCCTCTCACTCTGCTCACTTTAGAACAAATGTTTTACACATATATTTATGAGCAGATGATTCTGATCTTTTTGAGACAGGGTCTTGCTCCATCACTCAGGCTGGAGTGCAGTGGTGTGATCATGGCTCACTGCAGCCTCAAACTCCTGGGCTCAAGCGATCTTCCCACCTCAGCCTCCCAAAGTGCTGGGATTACAGGCATTAGCCACCGTGCCGGCTGGTTGTGATATTTTAAGAAAGGACAGCCGTGGACCAATCCAGCTCTGCCTACTTTTGTAAAGAGAGTTGTATTGGAACACAGCTGCGCCCATCGGCCTGTGCACTCCCATGGCAGCGGTGAAGCACGGCCTTCAGAGCCTACAATAGTCACTATCTGACTCTATACAAAGTTTGCTGACTTCTCTTTTAAAGAGTGGTTCAGGTGGTTTTAAAACAGAAGGTTGAATAATTACACATGAAGACAAACTTTGGAATCTGTAAAGTTGAAATATCTATTATGAAACCTTGCATGTCTAATTTAGTTTTTCTGAGAATAAAGAGGCAAACGCAGTGGGGTCATATTTTTCTGTCATAATTTTGTGCAAGCCAGAACCACTAATTATTTTCCTCGGCAAGAATACTCTTTGGGTGCATGATCTTTGCAGGAGACTTCGGCCAAGAGGCAAACAAATGCGCTCTAGAAAATCTAAGCTAAGAGACAGGGGCTTCTCAGCAACGAAGTAAACGCAGTATCGAGCTTGCTCCTGGGAGCCCAGTGCCTGCACTGCACAGATCTAAAGGCTTCCCTCAGCCATCTGAACCTGCCACAGGCCTATGGCCACCCTTGGGGTCCATTTACAGGTGGGGAAGAGGCAGAAAATGCCCTTGATCTATGAGGAGGGACTCCAGAGACCAACCTCAAAGCAGTTCAGTTGTTCTTCCTAAAACTTCCTGATTGTAATGGCTCTGAAGAACATCCATCGATCATTTTGACAGAATACGAACACAAAGCAGTGAAGATAACAGAAGGATTAACCCACCCCTCTGATATTGCTGTTGGTTGTTTATAACTGTGTCAGTGCCATCCATGTGACAGCAATGGCAGGTGGCGAGTGAGTGGGCCAGGGCCAGGCCTCAGCCCCAGCCCCAAGTACTCACTGTGGCTGTGTGGGTCGGGGAGCCGGAACTGGCTGGCCAGGAAGGACTGGGATCTGTCGCTGGCGAGTCCCAAAGGTATGAAGGGCCACTATTGAACTCGTTCCAGCTCCTCTGTGAGGCCTGATTGCACGATCGAGATAATCCGAGTTTGCTGAAAACTTCTGGAAATAAAGCAACAGTCGTCAAGTCCACATTTGGTTTTGCCATGATCACCACGGCATGGGGCTTCACTCAACGGCACACCTCCCACCACTGCTCCTGGAGCCACCACACCCACTGCCCCAGCCCCACCACAGCCCAGCGGAAGCAGGGGCAGGGATGTCCTCCAGAACTCGACCGCACAGTGCACGAGCTGACGTGCCACTGATGACATCCAAATGCAAACATTCCCCACTCTCACATGATAGCTAATGCGAAGCTTCCATGGTGACCTCCGGTTCTGGACAGCAAGAAGAGGACCCCTGGCATGCTCAGGGCCCCATTTCAGACCGGAACCCTTCTGTGAAGCCCTTCAGTACCTGCCGTGGAACTCACACCAACTGGTGCACGCACCGTGTCAAGCCCGGTCCTCTGCCCCTTCGGGCTGCTGGTGTGGGTGAGGGAGGAGGAGGGGAGGGGACCCTTCCCAGGGAGCTTCCTGCGGGGCCTCCTTCCGCAGCGCTGCTGTGCCGCGTTCTCCAGCACACAAAACCACACCTCCTCTCCCTTCCTCTGTCCACAGGCTTATTAGTTACACATCTAGTGTTAAACACTCACCACCAGTTAGATTAAAAGAATTTCCAAAGGCGGAGAACGAATTGAGGGGAGTGAAGTCAGGGCTGCTTGGGTTGCTGACGGGACTCCACAAACCCGAGCTAAATGTTACAAGAGGAAAACGCAACACACAGAAATGTATGGTGGTTAGTGAAAACGGATCCATAGTGCACAGCTTCACAAACAGGAGACACTGCTTCAACTGGGGGTACTCAAATATTAAAAACGAAGACAAAAGGAGGAGCTGAACAATGGCTGCTTCCCACAAGGACTGAGCCGGAGGGAGCCTCCGAGCTCCGGATGACCTATCACTAGCCCACAGCCCAGTTTAAAGCAAGTGTTTTGCAGAGAAACAGACATTTTTTTCCTTCTGTTTGCTTTTTGGTAATGGAAGGTTTATTTAAAAACTATTTCAGGCCGAGTGCGGTGGCTCAAGCCTGTAATCCCAGCACTTTGGGAGGCCAAGACGGGCGGATCACGAGGTCAGGAGATTGAGACCATCCTGGCGAACACGGTGAAACCCCATCTCTACTAAAAACATACAAAAATTTAGCCGGGTGTGGTGGCGGGCGCCTGTAGTCCCAGCTACTCGGGAGGCTGAGGCAGGAGAATGGCGGGAACCCGGGAGGCGGAGCTTGCAGTGAGCTGAGATCCCGCCACTGCACTCTAGCCTGGGTGACAGAGCGAGACTCCGTCTCAAAAAAAAAAAAAAACAAAAAACCACAAACAAACAAAAAAACCAATTTCAAATCTAGGACTCATTTGCTATTAGTGCAAAGTAGGTACATTGGGGCTCTATTGTTGCTTGTCAGGAAAAGTCAACCTAGGTGACTGCTGCATGGACAAGCCTGGCTCACGAAAGGGGCGTGGCCAACGATTTACCATAAACTGTCTAGTATTCGCTCCAAATTTCCCTCCTCCCAAGTAACTGTTGCTCTGCTGTTTTTAACGATCAGATCCCATCTTACCACAGGCCAGGAGACGGAGGGGAGTGAGAACAGGTTTAACATGCGTGCCTGCTGGGCTGAGACAGGCGTGGGTGCCCCTTTCTCTACCTGGACCCCCCACCCGGGGAAGGCACCACAGCCGGCTTTCTGCTTCCAGCCAGCAGACATGATTTCTCAGAGGCACCTGACCACTTCTGATCCTTGTAAATCAGGGGAAGGATGCCCTGAAACCCACTTATGGATAAAAGGTGCTAACCCAACTTGAGAAGCCTTCCGTCTTTCTAGCGGTTAGTGGTGGTCTACCGTACCTGTCTGAGCCATCGCTGTCAACAGGAGCGTGTGAAATGCCCAGGGTGCTGGAGAAACCTGTTTTGTTCGAAGAAACTTTAGCAAAGCCATTCCCACCTGTAACAATGGACGCTCAATCAATGGAAGGTACATCAGGGCAGAGGTCCTTCCACCAGGCCTGGCGCCCGGCGTGGCAGGTCCCTGAGGCAAAGGCACTGACCTGGGCTCTTGTCGTAGCCGGCCGTGACTGCAGCAAAAGTGGGGTTGCCGTTCTTGCCCGGAAGTGAGGCTGCCTTTGTCAACTTGTGTTTGCTTCCATTTGGCTGCTTTATTTTAGGGTCACTTGAAAAAGAAGCAAAGAGAGAACTCATTCCTCAGCAGTGCCCTGCCTCGGAGAGGTGTGGGGCTGGCAGGACTGAGCCCCAAGTGGGCTTCTCTGCAGCGGGGCAGCTCACAGAGCATCGCTCAGCCTCATGTCACATGCTCTGGGGCCTCAGACCGCTTAATCAGAGATAGAGGGCGTTCTGGAGAAAGGTAAGAAAACGAAAGATCACTATGAGAGACCAGGGCGGGATCACAATTTAGGGACTGGCAGAGGCTTTGATCACACTTTTGTGAAGAACGCTAGAGCCACCCGGCAGGAAATGCAGAGGGCAGGCACTGACACCGGGAAGGGCTGGGCCTCAGGGAGTCCCCTTCCCTGCCAGGACACGGCGAGGTGCTCCTGTGTCAAGGCCCCTAAGCGGGGTGGCTCCCCCAGCCTCAGCGGTTACTGCCTCTTGGGCAATGGGGGGCGAACCTGACCCCAGGCTGGCCGGTGATGCGGTGCACAGAAACCCACGCCACGGGGAGGCACACAGTGAGAACGCCATCTGTGACTGTCAGGCTTGCGCTACACTGTGGCAGGCGGACACAAGCGAGGCTCTGTGCCTCGGAGAACAGCATGGTTCCTGCATCGTCTGTGTGGTCAGGAGGCTGCCGTCCCGGGTGCACACATCCCCTACTGCAGCACCTCACCCAGCACAACAGTCTTGGACCAGATCCTGCCCTTCTAAGTCCTAAGTCAAATTGTCCAAAGGCCAAAATATAAACCCATACTCCCAACTCACAGGAATCCCCTTTAGGTCTTCATGTAATGCTTAGTAAATGTTCACTGGCTCCTCAATGAAAATATCCCTCTAGTGAGTTAAACGGTGCATTTCTCGGTCCAAGGGTGGGAAGAATGACTGGATTAGAATGGGAACGGCGTTACTGTTGGAGCTGGGCACCAGCACAGCAGCAGAAGAGGGGGTGGACCCCATGTAAAGGGGCCCACACAAGCCGGCAGTTGTCAGAAGTAACAGCAGACAGTGGTCTCTGGCCGGTGTTTCTACGTAAAGGGTGTGACACTGGGTTTCAGGCACGGTTCGAGCTGAGGACTGGAAAGGAAGCAGCAGGGCCTACCTGCTGGAGCTGCTGTTGACGATGCTGCTGTAGCTGCCCCGGGCCACGAAGGGGCAGGGGGCGGCCGGGGGAGACGGGGAGGCAGGTGTCGGTGAGGTCTGGCGTTGTTTTAAGAAAATGTCTGCGTTGAGGGTTTGCAGAGAAAGTTTATAAAGACTATCGGTAGCTGGAAATCAAAAACGAAAGGGCTTGTTAGTGTCGTGTTTTGATGAGCAGTCTTCCAATCACTCCGAATGTTCTCTGGACGATGCAGAACTCAAGCTCTTCTACAAAGAAGAGAACAAACGAAAGCTCTTCGATGTGTTCTGTTTCACAGGCTTTAAAGGGAAAGCAGCCACATCTCTCTGCACTGGGGATCTGAGGGGAGTGAGAACGTGCCCTGTCCCTGCTGTGCTGCGTGGCGACAACGTCTTCACTCCCCCACCTCAGGCAAGAAGGAGGGTCCTTCCACGTCCTCCAGGGGTGGAGCGCTGAGGCCGCTGCCTGGGGACCCGGAAAAGCCTCGTGCCTACACGCAGGTTTACAGCTGCGGGAGGTGCAGCGTTCCAGGCTGAATCCCCCAGTTCAGTAAAGCCTCTCTGTTGGCGTGACGGGAATGTGCAGCTCTGATCCCTATTCAGCTCCTAGTATATTCCTGTGTCCTTTAAGGTAATGTCTATACAGCTGTTTTAAAAATCTAAAACAGGCTGGGCACAGTGGCTCGGACTGGTAACCTCAGCACTTTGGGAGGCTAAGGTGGGAGGCCTGCTTCAGCCAGGAGTTTGAGGCTGCAGTGAGCTATAATCACACCATTGCACTCCAGCCTGACCCCGCCTCTAAAATTAAAACAAAAAATTTCGGTCATAAAATAACATTCTCAGTACATGGAAATATGTATACCTTTGATCAGAAAAATGTATCATTTTGCACATCTATTGTGTGCAACGTGGTGCTGCTGTAGCTACTGCAAGAGGAAGAAGGTGAGGGGAGAGCTGTGAATTCCCGTCACCACAGGGCACAATCCCCAGTCCAGGCCTGCCCAGCTGGGCGTCCTCCCGCTGGGTCCCTGGCTGGCCCCTCCTGCCTTGTGAGATTTCTGCGTACCCTGAGTACCCCCCGCTCCGCTTCTCCCGTCCCCTCGCTGCCACGCTGCAGCCGCTCTGCCTGCGGCCACTGCTTCCCGCGTCATACTCTCTAGCACAAGCTACTTCTCCCCCACCCCCAGGGCTCAGGGCTCAAGGCTCCCCAGGGCTTGGCGAGGTCAAGGCTCTAGCGTGGCCCTGCCGAGTAAAGCAGCCTTCCCTTGGAAGCCCGTGCTCTCCACTCCCCACTCCCCCATCCTCAGGGCCGCCTGCTACCTTCTCTCTCACCTTCCCCAGTGCTGCCGGTGCTGGTACCAGACTCCCACCCGCCCACTCCCACCCCTTGATGACGTGGGCCCCTCCTCGCTGGCTCTGCGGATCTGCTGGCCTGATGCCCACACTCAGGATGTGTCTCACAGTGCTCTCCTGTATGAGCCCTGCTCGAATCTCCATGTCCCCCTCACGCTTCTCTGAGGCCTCCCATCTGACACCACGTCTACACTGTCAGCTTGCTATCTGCACAACTGTCCTGACCCTTCTCTAGCCACCTTCTCTGGCCTCCCTCCGCCCCTGCAGCGACTCATCCCCTCGGGCAGCGCCCACACTTGGAGCCGCTGTGCTCCGTTGTGTGCGCTGGATCCTCCCAGGTGCCTGTCCTGGGGAAAGGCGTGGGCAGCTCCTGTGGATGGAATGTGTTTCACGGGGCCCAGTGCTGCAGATGCTCCCAAGACTGTGATGATGAAATGAAACAGGAAAAGCAAAGGGAAGCTAGGAAAAGCCCCTACGAAACAGTGCTTGAGGCAGGAGTGAAGGGGAGACTCAGAACAGTACGGGGGGTGCAATTAGAGAATGTTTTGATTCAAATATTATTAACATTTTCCTTTGTGTCTTCTGATTTGCCTTTTATTAACCCTTTGTATTTTTTGCCTTTGTAAATCATGAAATTATTGAAGGAGAATTTTCTCTGCAACTCGTATGGTACAGGGCACCATGCTAAGGGGTGCTACTTGGGATGGAGCGATCTTTACACAGCGGCTGCACAACCCCACCAGTAACTACTGCCACGTGCCGGCTGCACAGTCCTGGGTGGGACCAACGCTTTCACCCCAAGGAACTGCACTAAGCTTGGCACTGCTGACAGCGCTCGCAGAACTTCAGGTCTGAGCAAGACGAAACACCAAGGGAGGCGAAGGGAGGAAAGGGGATGAGAAAGCGGGGGCAGAGCAGGAAGGTAAAAGTGATGGGGAGCATGTGGGACCGACTCTCCTGGGTTTCCTGCACCCATATTCTCTATCGAGTGGAGCTCTGCTGGAACACTTTAGTAAAGCTGGCAGAGCAGAGAGGTCACAGGGCTTGGAACCAGTGTAAGGGATTGCTCGGCTAGAAAAACAAAAGGACTGCACAGACGTGGGCTGAGGAGATAAGCTCTGCATCTCTCCCCACTGCACACTGGGAGCTCTGCCCCGAGGCACCATGCTCAGATGCACCAGCTGGCCTCTGCAGAAGAGCCAGGCAGGAAACTGAGGCCTGCGGCACCGGGCTCTTCACAGTTCCTCCTCCAGAGGGCTGGCCTGCCATTTCCCACATCCCCCCCGAGGGGTGGCACCAGAATCTCCTGCCTGGGGTCAGGTCCTGTCATCCTTTCCCATCCACAGAGGGAGTGATGCCAACACTCAGGTGGCTCAGGTGCCACCGGCTGGGGATGCTGCCCGCCAGCTTGTGGCCGTGTCTGGCTGTCGCCCGCTCTCCCAGCAGCATGATGCTTGTGTTGTTACGTCACCAGCACGGCTCATGTCGCCTCACTGGGCCTCAGAACACCCCTGTGAAACTGGCTCCAGGGGCTGTGTTCTGTTGCTGAAAGTGGCATCTGTTTAATGGGGAACTGCCTAAATCGTGGAGTGTTAAGCCAAGGGCCAGTGGCCAGCAGAAACCTCAGGGGGCTCCAGGAAGCAGAAGCATCCCGCCTGGACACACGGACCACCCATGGTCTTCTTCAAGATTTGTTGAGTGAAGGATTTAGGATTGTATCTCACCCCAGGCAAAAAGTAGTAGTAAAAGGTGCCACAAAGTCTCATGGCAAATAGGGCTACAGGGTGTATCTCAGACAGCATCCTTTCCACGATGTATCTACACATCCTGGCGAGAGCATGGACGCCCCAGCCGAGCCTCCAGGCTCTCTGCCCTCATTCAGCCCAGTGAGCCTGCCCTTCGTCCAACCCTTTCACCTTCAATGACCCAACTGTTGCTCAAACCTGACTGCATCTCTGGTCTTCCTCACTCACCCTCTGGCACACTCCAACACAGTGGTGAGCACGGACCAGTCAGTCCTAAGGCCAGGACCTCTCTCGGTCCCAAATCCCTGCTGTCAGCCCCTCCCTTTGCTGGTCTCTCTTGTCCCCTATTTCAGGTCAAGTGTCTACAGGGTGAGGACTTCTATTTTGGTTGACTGCGCCTACTGGCTTGATTTACTGCAGGCCGAACTGCAGAAACAAGGTCAAGAAGGTAGTAGGAAAAATGATGAAACCTTTGTGTAGGGTGCTTATATAAAAAGACATGGGTAAAGTTGAGAGGAAATGGAATTTTTACAAAAACAATTACACTATAAACGAGGAATTCGTCAGGTAAAGGACTGCTGAGTCAATGCTTTTATAAGGCAAACAATTCTTTAGAAGATTAACCACTCCAAACAGACCATTCCATTTTGCACACTGGGCAGTGGTGTGCTAGTATACCAGCTCCCTGAAAAAAAAAAAGCCCTGATGTGAATTGTTGAATGATTCCCCTGATGTAAATAATCTCACCAGGACTGATTTCAACCTACAGCAGGTTAGTCACTGATTAGGCTAGTTAACAACGGGCTCTTAGCTGGCAAAGCGCTGCCAATGGGTATTTTAAAGCAACATGCCCCTGAAGAGTTCCACGCCCAGAGTGGGGAGGACTGCGGGTAAGTGGAGCCCTGTGGTCTCTCAGCCACTGTACTTACAGCTGCCGGGTTTGTGAACTGGAACAGAATCCCACTCCGGTGGGGGCGAGTCTTTTTCGCCCTCTGAGCTACTGGTGTTGCCTAATTCTTGACTATTCGGGAGGAATTTTGCTAGGGCAGGTGGTCTGTTATCCACTAACTTACTTGTACCTGCACAAAAATCAGAAAAGAACATGGTTAATGGAGGATAATTCCTTTCTTTCAGGTCTATTTCAGTGAACCTTCTAATGGGGACAAGAACACAGCCTTAGCCTTGCATGACTAATAACTACTGACTGCGTATTGATAATGCACAACAACTGTTAACACTATGAAAAGATCTGTCAGACATGATCACAGAGAACAAAATGACAATACCTCTTGTTTTCTGGGCATTTCGTGATTTGGATCCACTTGTCATTGCAGTTGGAAGAGGAATCTTGCTTGGGAGATTTCTACGTTGCTTACTTTCCAAAGGGGGAGTATACGGTAGTTCTAATGAACTGAAAGACAAACATGGATGGAATATACAAATGTATTCCTTTGTGTTGGAGGACGGAAGTCATTAAGATTGTAATTCTTCTACAATATAACTGCATGCAGGAAGCTAATGTAGCTTCCTGGGGAGTTATCCACCCTTGGTCCTCACTCAGCACCGGCTGCGTGCCCAACTCTGTCGCTAAGACTGCCCAGCAGTCAGTCAGCACTTGCAGACTGAACCTTTGCTATTCCGAGTGCTGACAATGAACTGAGGTCCATTATTTAGCAATACGTAATGGGAGGGAGGATCTGTCTCAGATAAGGCACAGAAAGAAAACCCTTAGCACCAACTTGCTGCTCAGTGCTGGAAGTGCAGTCATTCTGCCCGTGAGTGAGTCTCTCCCAGTATCTAGACTCCCACCACTGAGATTCCTGAACACGAAGACTGTGAAAGATCTCAGATCTGCAACATCAGAGGCTCCACTATTCAAAACTGAACACATTTTCCTCATAGAAAATTATGAGGTGACCCAGAGCTATGTTCCTGGTTACCGCAGGGCATGGGCTGGGATGAACTTTCTTCCTTATTCTTGAGCTCAGGGTTAATCTTAGGCAAAAAATTTAAATATTCTTTTTTTTTTATTTATTTAGAGTGACATGCTTTCTGAAAGATTTTGAGGTAAGCTTAAGATAATAAGCATGTATAAATAGGACAATTAATTGACTCTCAACTTCCTGTCAGCCACACACAATAGGAAGCATGATGATCGATCTTAAATTTCCAAAGCTCAGTAAGTGCGACAGGAAAACCTGCCGGGACAGCAGCTGGAAAGAATGAATCTCAGAGGAAAGAACTGGGTAGCCGGCCCACGGAAGACGGCATTGGGAGCGGAGTACCTGTATGGGCTACAAAGGCATTCTTTATGAAGCCGCATCTCTAATGCCCGCCAAGACCATGTCCGGGACTGGGAGGACCTCCGGAAGGAGCTCAGCTAATGTGGCCCAAGAAGGACCTTTTCCAGCAAAGGCTGAGATGCAGCTCAGAGAGCCCAGTGGCCCCTTTGGAGAAATCTTCCAAGAATCCTCAGGGATCTCCACGGAGCTCCTGGTGACAGCTGTCAGTTCAGGGTTGAGCTGACAGCTAGCTTTTCATCACAAATTTGCAAAGTCTGAACAGACGGTATAAAATGGATGCATCTCCAGCACTTCCCACATTTCAGTGTGCTTCCTGCCCCCACCCCTCAGGTGTGTGATGCCACTGAGGCCTTCCGGCCCCATCCTCCAAGTTCTTCATGCACCATGTTGCCTTCTGTCCTCCCGACCCACAGGATACAGGGTGAGAAGGGTTCCAACTTTCCAGATCTAACGGCGCCACAACACCCTCGCTCCCCAACATCCTCAGTGTCAAGTGTGAGCTCATAAATGAACAAATACATTTAAGAAGGCTGTTTACAAACATTTTATAAGGTGGTAGGGTGAAAGGACATTTTCTTTTCACTCTTTTGTTGCTCTGTATTTCACATTTTCCATAGTAAGTAGGTATTATATCTGGAATTAGTAAGAGTAAACCAAAAAGCCAAGGGTTTCCATTAGCCCCAATAAGTAGAATTTTAGGTAGGATAACAAACTGAAGTGAAAAATCCACTGTTTATGGACCAGATGATGAATGCTACAGTATTATAAAATCTTTTGTATCTCTTCCACTTCTAACCGACAGGGTTATTTAAAAACCCCATCTTCTAAGAATAACCCCAAAGGCTCCCATAGTAGACACCAGCCCTCTGGTGGTGGAGGTGGAGGTGGTGTGGGTGTGATTTATTTTTAAGTGTGTGTGGGTATCTATACAAAACTAAATTCTGTGCCCCTGTAAAAGTAACTGGTTTTTAAGAAGAAAGGTGCCAGACTTCTGTTATTTTTGCTGATTCATACTTTCCTAAATTAAGCCAGATGATCTCTATCAAGAAACCTTTTTTAAGGTTTCTGAATAAAATGGGTAATGGCCAACTTAACTGAAGCAATTCTTTTTATTTATTTTTTTGAGACAGAGTCTCACACTGTCACCCAGGCTGGAGTGCAGTGGCATGATCTTGGTTCACTGCAACCTCTGCCTCCCAGGCTCAAGTGATTCTCCTGCCTCAGCCTCCTGAGTAGCTGGAATTACAGGTGTGTGCCCCCATGCTTGGTTAATGTTTGTGTTTTTAACAGAGATGGGGTTTCACCATGTTGTCGCGGCTGGTCTTGAAGTTCTGACCTCAGGTGATCTGCCCTCCTTGGCCTCCCAAAGTGCTGGGATTACAGTGGGATTACAGGCGTGAGCCACCGTGCCCAGACTCAAGTGATTCTTTTTAAAAAGGAAAAACAAAGGTAGTTCAGATGCCAGGATTGATTTATTTATTGACAGGGTCTCACTCTGTTGCCCAGGCTAGAGTGCAGTGGCATAATCACGGCTCTCTGAAGTCTCTAACTCCTGGGCTCAAGCAATCCTCCTGCCTCAACCTCCCTAGTAGTTGGGTCTACAGGTGTGTGCCATCACACCTGGCTAATTTAAAAGAAAACATTTTTGTAAGATGAGGTCTTGCTATACTGTCAAGGCTGGTCTTGAACTCCTGGGCTCAAGCAATCCTCCTGCCTTGACCTCCCAAAGTGCTGGGATTATAGGTGTGAGCTACCACACCTGGCCCATTTTTATAATATATTTTCCCCCATGTTTTAATAACAATGTTTTTCTTTTTCTTAATATTCTGAGATTTCGTATTTTTATTTTTGCTTTTCACAACGTTACACCTGACTGGGGCCTGGCCTGTTTTTATTCCTGTAATACACAGTACACACCTCTGTCTGGGGAGGAGAGAGGCAGACCTGAGGACACAGCTCGGGACGGGACCGGCCGTGGAGGCAGGGTTTTCCCAGCGCTGACAGGTCTGGGGCTGGCGTGCGCAGTGTGGTGTTCACGGCCCCTGGCCCTGAGTTGAGCATGTTATTTAAGCAGATTTTTAGAGATAATATGATTAGTTTATCTACTTAACTTCTTTTGCTTATTTTAGATTATTACATTTATGTCAACATACACTGTTGATAAACAAATAGAAAAACAAAAGGATCAGTGTATACTCAGGATCCTAAACCAGGGATGCCCTGGGTCCTTCCTGGTTCTGCGGAAACCTTCAGGGCCTGAGATCTGATTCCCGTTCCCTGGCATCTCTGACATAGACTACAGTCTTCTGGAGGTCTGCAGGCCCGTTTCTGTGTTGCCACAGCTGGAAAACACGGTGAGATCAGACTGCTGCTGCAGCCCCACGCTCCCATTTCCTAGAAGGGATTTTTCTGAGGTCAGCTCTTGGGAGTGTGGATGGATGGGGGTGAGCCGTTCCTTTGGCTTTATCACCTCTTATAAAGCTTCCAAAAGAAAGCAATGATATATGCCTATTAATGACATAGCTTATGAAAAGGTGTGTACCTGTCCTTCAGATATGCGGGATCATATATTAACACACTAAAAGGTGACAGGAATTTCAGGAGTCACTAAAGCTAGGATTGGCCGTGATTCTACCTGAGGGACAGTGTTTGACATTTACTATCAGAATGCAGTGGAGTCAGAGAATGGCTCTGTTCAGAGAGTCAACCTTCTCTGGTTATTAAAAAAACCAGTCTTTATCTGATTAAATGACTGATGAACTAATACATTCTGACTCTCAATACTTTCATCCCCGAGTTCAGAAAAACGAGAGATCAGTGAGTTTAAAGAGATTAGATAAAGGAGGTTAGAAGACAGGTTGCATACAGATTTCTTCAGTTACAAAAGACAGTTTTAAGTACATGGCTTGAATTGTGTTCTGGTGATGATTTATCTTTTTTATTTTTGAGACGGAGTCTCGCTCTGTCACCCAGGCTGGAGTGCAGTGGCGCGATCTCGGCTCACTGCAAGCTCCGCCTTCCGGGTTCACGCCATTCTCCTGCCTCAGCCTCCCGAGTAGCTGGGACTACACGCGCCCACCACCACGCCCGGCTAATTTTTTTGTATTTTTAGTAGAGACGGGGTTTCACCATGTTAGCCAGGACGGTCTCAATCTCCTGACCTTGTGATCCGCCCGCCTCGGCCTCCCACAGTGCTGGGATTACAGGCGGGAGCCACCATGCCCAGTCGATTTATCTTTTAACTACATATTGAGAGAGCACGGGTTATTGCCATAACTGCCCCTTGACTGGGCGGTTCAGGACTGACCAACCTACGCTTTTTGGTTTACCAGAGAACTAAAAACCCTTGCATAGGTAGTGACACTCAAGCAATGTCTCTGACTA
Organism: Theropithecus gelada; assembly: GCF_003255815.1. Lineage (NCBI taxonomy): Eukaryota > Metazoa > Chordata > Mammalia > Primates > Cercopithecidae > Theropithecus > Theropithecus gelada. The sequence goes on along the minus strand of NC_037681.1, from coordinate 19,202,454 downwards.
ACTTTCCAAATGCAAATTTGCTAATGGTCAACTTGTAAAAAAAAATCAGAATACAACAGAAGTCAGTGGAACCGGAATGGGGGTTAGGATTAGTGTGTTCTATCTGCTTCACAATACTGAGGCTCAGGCATTAGGGCTAATCAACAGGGCCAACTTGGTGACAGTCACCTATGGAATGGTATCTCTAAGGTAATTCTTAGAAGCCCTGATTTTAAAATTTATCATCATAGGAATTATTGCATGTCTACCTCACAAGATTTGTGCAAATGTAAAAATGAGGATTTTCATTATTTGGACTTATTAGCCTCACTTACTTTAAAATATCTGATCACTCACCTAAGCCTGTAAAAGGCCTAGAAGAAGAATCTCTAGCCAGTAGCCCAGTGTTATTCCTGTCCTGGGGTACCAGGATATTGGTGTCTCAGGTGGGTTTCTCTCAGGAGAGATCCAAGTATGTGAACCTCCTCTCCAGAAGAGGTGATCTCCTCTTCTTTCTCCCCTCAAATGATCAACCACCTGACACCATTCTGCTAGACGTTCCTTCTACCTAGGCCAGACTGCTCTCAAACTGTGGGACCTGGTCACCTGAACTAACAATTTCCACAGAAGAGTAAATTTTAGGTACAAATACTTCATTACTAATCACCACCATATACTGTATTATTTCATAAATTCAGGGACAAGGTTACATTTTACTGCAGTAACCACTAATTTCTTACTAGCTTTTGGGTTCTACAGGACAGGACTGGCCCTGCCTGAAGCCATAAAATCTAAGGATAGAGTCTAGGTCAGTGGTGCTTTTGCAAAACTCAAGTACGTTTCCCAGGATGAGAGTAACAACAGACCTTCTACAGATCTAAGGTTCACACTTCCGATGACAGACAAGCCATGTCTTCCTTTTAAATTCACACCTAATTTATTCGACTTCCTCTATCACTTCCCACTGATCACAACCCACAAGCGGGCAGACAGCAGCTCCCATGCTGATGACGGTTCCATACGACGAACCAGGAAAGTTATTATTGACGCACCAACGCTAAAATTATGAAGTAGACGCTGAGCCAAGGTTAAATGAAAATGTGAAGTAACTTCAGTTAACAACCCAACAGTTCAACTCACTCATCTCCCTGGGGAAACAGCCTGCATGAGCCCTCCCCGTGGGGGCCACTGAATCCCATCCCATGGGGAGGAACTGGAGTTATTTAATGGTAGAACTGTCTGACTGCTGACATCTGCCCTGAACCACTTTTACGGAAGAACAAACTTTTCCAAGTTTCATGGCACAGAACTCTAGATCCCAACTGGCTTAACAATTCAACCGACCCAGAACTCTTTTGGAGGAAAGTCATGCTTGTGCCTGTGGTTCAATCTTCAAGGTCATCTTTGTGCAGAAGTAAAATGGATCTCAGCCTGGGACTGAATCACCAACAGAAACTTCCCTTCTACATTTTTATAACAGACTGTGAGCTCTGCCCTCTGCACGTCTGACTTGAGAAGCATATGGCTGTTCCGAGTAAGTCAACAACAGTACACGTCAGGTGACAGAAAAATCCCAAGAGGAATGTGATGCCACACCTGGATTTTGCTATAAACCCCCCTAAAAGCCAAGCAGCCAACCAAATCAAAACAGCACCTGGCGTTCGCCAGTAACTTCTTTATAGACCTTATTTCTCCGTACATTTATTTCTCTCACCTGGGTTTCACATCTGTTGGGATTTCTTTCTTAATTAAGAGTTTTTTGCTTTTTTGCTTCACTTGAGACATTTCACTTTCATGTTTTTCAGGCATGGCTTGTTTTCCCTTTTGCTTTTCTGTATCCTGTAAAAAATGGACACTTAATTGCTGAGAAGGATTAATAAAATGACTGAAATTAGTTCCATTTTAAGATACAGACACAAAATCAAAGATGTAAAAATATACAAATCATATATGTAAAAACAAACTCCTTTCTTCAAATCTGTCTTCATTGTGGTTCTGTCCATTTTTTGGCCGCCTTTAATTTGTTTCGGCCGGTGCGGTGGCTCATGCCTGTAATCCCAGCACTCTGGAAGGCCAAGGCAGGTGGATTGCCTGAGCTCAGGAGTTCAAGACCAGTCTGGGCAACATGGTAAAACCCTGTCTCTTCTAAAAATCCAAAAACTTAGCTGGGCATGGTGGCGCATGCCTGTAATCCCAGCTACTCAGGAGGCTGAGGCATGAGAATCGCTTGAACTGGAGAGGCGGGGGTTGCAGTGAGCCAAGATCATGCCACTGAACTCCAGCCTGGGACACAGAGCGAGACTCCATCTCAAAGCAAAATTTGTCTCGACTATGTTTTGGTGAGTTGGAGTTACAAAGAACATCATTTTAATTTACACTCATATCCTGACTGGAGGTGATGGTGGCAGTGGCAGTAGCAAACTGGTAGCTTCTTTTCAAGCACTGGGGAGTAAAACATTGTATTTCCTTAAAAGAAAAGTTCAGTAGAGACTGCAGTATAAAGTCAAGCACTCCAGCCATGCACCGCATCCTGAGCACAAACCGTCAGGACAAGAGAGCAGTGCCGGCAGCACACAGGGGCCACGCTCGCCTGCCTGCGACTGCGGCAGGGTTCCGACTGGTTTAATGCTAACAGCTGCTCCTTCAATGGGAGGGGCTATTCGTCCACTTCATCCACACACATTTACAGGTCACCCACTTGGTGCCAGGCCATTGGATTACCAAGAGGGCCCAGTTTCTCCTCCTAAGGATGGTGAAGTCTAGCGGGAGGGAGACACATGACAGACGCCAGCATGGACCTCTGCTGTGGAAATGTTACTGGCCATTGCAGCAGCACAGAAGGGCTGTCCTGCCCACTCGAATGTGGAATCTGGACTGGGTGGCCACACTCAAGATGCATCTTAAAGCTGTGCTACCCAGCACAGCCAGGACCAGGAAAGTACAGAACCTGCCCCACGTGTTTCTGTGGCAATCTGACATTGTTGCAGCATCCGAGTGTGAGATCAGCGGACCTGTCTCCCGAACACGGTATACATCACTCATGTATTGTGTGTGTGGTTTTTTTTTTTTTTTTTTTGGAGACAAAGTACTCATTCTGTCGCCCCTGGGCTCAAGCGATCCTCTCACCTTAGCCTCCTGAGTAGCTAGGACTACAGGTACATGCCACCACGCCCAGCTAATTCTTGTATTTTCTGGAGAAATGGGTTTCACCATGTTGCCCAGGCTGCACTCAGGTACTGCTGAACCCGCCTGGGGAGCTGCATGTGGAGTGGACTGTGTACTAAGAGCAACCTGGTTCTCGGCCCCAATCTGTGAAACTGTTCACGGAAGCACTGGTGGGGACCGACGGGGAAGGACGGACTCAGCAAAGGGGGACGGCGATGGCTGTGCAGGGGAGCTATAAGCATGTGGTGAATTAGCGTCTACCCAAGATCTTTACAATTTATGATTATGAAGACAGCTTGGATTTTAGTAGGTCACATCAGGTGACTCTATTTAACTGTCAAGAGTAAATAGCCAGAGCTAGGGCTGAAATAGCTCCCTGGCTCACACATCGTTTGAAACCGTTTTGAGTTACTCATGAAGTCGCTGAATACTTGACCATCGCGTATTTTGTAAACCGTGAGCTTTTCCAGGACCAGGGATGTGGCCTTTTGTCCACTGTTGGTGCCTGTGCACCCAGCACGTGGCCTGGCACTGAGTGCTCCATTCCTATGTGTTTAATAAATGAGTAGAACAGAATTGGAAAAGACGTGCAAGAGAAAATGACCTATCCAAGTTGGGATTTAGTTCAGAAGAAAATACACATTAACTGACAGACTGAGATCAGTCGCAGAGAAATAAAAGCAGCCTCTATGCACATTGCCAAGCAGGAGGAATGACGGCGCGCCGGAGGGCAGGAGGAATGACAACGCGCCGGCAATGACAACGCGCCGGAGGGCAGGAGGAATGACAGCGCGCGCTGGAGGGCAGGAGGAATGACAACACGCGCTGGAGGGCAGGAGGAATGACAACACGCGCTGGAGGGCAGGAGGAATGACAGCGCGCTGGAGGGCAGGAGGAATGACAGCACGCGCTGGAGGGCAGGAGGAATGACAGCGCGCTGGAGGGCAGGAGGAATGACAACGCGCCGGCAATGACAACGCGCCGGAGGGCAGGAAGAATGACAACACGCGCTGGAGGGCAGGAGGAATGACAGCGCGCTGGAGGGCAGGAGGAATGACAACGCGCTGGAGGTGACAGGGTAGTAACCAGACAAGCAGGTCTCACGAAGGATGTCAGTTCTGAGCTGCACAAATAGCATGGAAGGAGCTGGGGACACAGGAGGGAATGAACAACAGGGAGCTAAGAATGACACCAATGGCTGAGCACAGAGCACTGGCCGCTGGGGGCCACTGAAGAGGGGCCGCAGTGGGGTGAGCAGGAAGAGGCCGGCAGGTGGGAAGGGAGGTGGCAGAAAGGTGTGCAGAAGGCCTGGCCTGAAAATGCCTTCCCAGCTCCGATGCACAGGGTTTCAACTGCTGGGATTTTACTCAAAGTTCAGCACAGGGCTTTCTGCTTCTCTGAAGCCATTTGTTAAAGCGCTAGAAACCACAGAGCTCCAGCACTAGCTTGGAGTTGGGCTGGGGGTAGACAGAGGACCTCGGTAACGGTAAGGGAACGCAAAGGGGAAGGCGGCTGACTTGAAAGTAAGTCACATATAAATTTCATTTTAAACATTAATGCATGTGAATGAAACATTAATGCGGGAAATCTGTAAGAAATCATTCCTCAGTCACTAGACTAAAACTAAAAAAGAAAGTCTGTTCTACAACATTAAAGGCTATATTAGGATCAGTTTAGATTTGAAATCTATTGATCTAAAAATAAAAGTGCCAGAGTGGGATGATTACCCTTTCTTGCACACCCCATACTACTCACAGCAGTAATCTGACCCCATCACTAAGGCCCACTGGACCCGACACTTTGCACTGCTCTTCCTGCTGTGGTAACAGCCCTGGGAGCCGAGGCCTCCCGTGGGCCAGGCAACTTCTTGGCATGCTGATGTATCCTGGGCTGGGCTCCTCATCCCTGGGGGCCATTAAAGCCTGGGGTCTTTCCTGGGGCCACGCTCCCTCCAGGGCAGTCACCACTCTACTGCTTGGGAGTAAGCTGCCACCAAAACCCCACTTCCAGCAGGTGCCAGGAGCAACATGACAGGAAAAACACAACCTAATTAAAATGGTAGCGTTCCTTCTCATTCTTCTGATCCTTAAAATCTGAAAGAAGTTTCATGAGCTAGAACAGTTACTACTCCAGACAGTCCCTAGCTTTCAAGCAGTGTTTCCAGTTTCTAACCGTCTTACTTTATTAACGTGCTTCCAACTGTTCCTCCCCGGAGGACATGGAGTCCTTCATCCCCAGAGCTGTGAATGCTGTCTGCAGGGGAGTGACTCTGGAGGCATGGCCGGCACACGAACCACTCCTCAGTGGCTGTTCATGCTAGATTTAAACATTACTTTTGTACTAAAACCAGAATCTCTGAGATGGAAGGTCTTGTGTGCTGCAGGAGACCTCTCTTTCTCCCTCGTGTTTTGTTTTGTGAGATCGGCCCGTACCTCCTTGAGGAGCGGCTCTGTGTCGGGGTTGGAGGTCTCTGTGGTGGTGGAGGAGCTGTCATCATCAGCCAAAGAGTCCTTCAGCTCGTCTTCCTGCGGCTTTCCCTTTCCCTTCTTCTCCTTCTCCTCTTGCTTCTTAGGTGGTTTCACCTTGCGCTGAAGAGGTTTTCCTTTCCCTGAGGATAAAAATTAAAGTAAAAGAACTCTTGATTTGTTTTTTTTTTTTTTTTTGAGACGGAGTCTCACTCTGTCGCCCAGGCTGGAGTGCAGTGGCGTGATCTCGGCTCACTGCAAGCTCCACCTCCCAGGTTCATACCATTCTCCTGCCTCAGCCTCCCGAGTAGCTGGGACTACAGGCGCCCGCCACCACGTCAGGCTAATTTTTTGTATTTTTTAGTAGAGACGGGGTTTCACTGTGTTAGCCAGGATGGTCTCGATCTCCTGACCTCGTGATCCGCCCGTCTCGGCCTCCCAAAGTGCTGGGATTACAGGCGTGAGCCACCGTGCCTGGCCAGAACTCCTGATTTTTAGCTAGCTAGCTTGGAAAACAAAACAATTACAACTTTTTTTTGAAGAGGCTGGACTCTTTTCTGATTAAAAAAGGTTTCTTTTTTTCTTCTCTAATTAAAGCTTCCCAAATCCATTTGACTTTGTGATGAGAACAATTTAAAAAATCAACTTTACTGAGATACAACTTACATACGATAGAACACACCCATTTTAAGGGTACAGTTCAGTGAGTTTGGACAAACCTGACAGTTTTGACAAATCTGTATGTCTGTCTCAGAATGTTCGTAATATTCTCCAGAGGGTGATGGAGCTTAGAAAAGTTACAGAAGTGGAAACCAGAGATCCTCTGACATCTGCTGGGAGATGGAAGCCTGATGGTGACATGAACGACGAGTCATCCAAGTCCTTCCCTTTAGGTGTGCTGAGTCCCCGCAGTGTAGCCACAATGGCTGGGTTCAAACCCTGGCAGCTTTCTACAAACCAGCTGCCTGATCATGGCCTCTCATCTGGACGATGGAGAGACAAGACCATCCAGGGCTGTACTGAGGAATTACACAATCCCTGGGAACGGTGACTGGCGCGCGGGTGCTATGTAATGCTGTATATATATGGACAGAGAGTAAAATGGACGTACAGAAAGCCAATTACTTTTAGAAATCTGGATGCTATCAAGACAAATGAGAACCAACCCCGAACGTATTTCCCAGCGGTGTTGTGTGTGCTGGGAACACAGCAGTGAACAACATAACCCCTGCCCTCATGGAGCTTACAATCCAGCAGGACTAGACAGAGGCAGAGAAAGCCCTGGGTTCTAGCACCTCAGATTGTGCCTGCAAAATCACCTGGGCAGGCAGGCAGGTGCAAGCTGCAGAAGCCACACAAGCCACATTTTAACCCAGTCTGTACGGGTCATAATTTCTAATACATCTTTTCAGTAATGGTGACCTAATACAAATTAATTAAAACTCCAGTGTTTTATGCGTTATCCCAGAGAGTATCACCATTAATGGGTGCCTGCCAGAGACTCAAACCTCAGTGTTTAAAACGGGTTGGCAAACTGTGGCTCATGGTCCAAATCTGGCCTGCAGTCTGTTTTGTATGGCTTGTGAGCTAAGAATGATTTCTACACTTTTGAAGTGGTCGAAAAAAAGACACACATGAGAAGAGGCAACAGAGATAGTTTGTGGCCCACAAAGCCTCAAACATTTACTACTTGGACCTTTATAGAAAAAGTTTGCTGAGCCTGAGCTAGAAAAAGAGTAAGTAAATCTCTTAGTGATTTCCAGGAATGTCATTTCATCATTTATTGCACACTGATTCCAAGAAGTGTTAGATTTGAAACCAAACTGGGATAGTAAGTCTCAAAAATTGAAGGGGCATGTTGTTTCAAGCACAGGACGAACTAGTTTGTTTAATTATAATCGTGCCACTGTGCCCCAGCCTGGACAACAGAGCAAGACCCTGCCTCAAAAAACCAAACCAAACCAAACTAAATCAAACCAAACCACACCAACAAAAAACAGGCCCCTGACCTACATCGAAGAGCCAGAGCTTCTCCCCACCACGGCAGACAGGAAGGGCAGTGTCCTGCTTTGTTCCACGAGCTCTGGGATTTCTTACATTCTGAGAGTTCAACAGCCCAGGCTGAGAAGACCTCAAAATTTCCCATACAATCAAGATCAGTTCCCCATATAATAAACTTCTCACCTGCAATTATATAATTTTATCATGCTTAGGTTCACTGCGTGAGGGGTAGTAAATCTGTATAAATAATCCATATTTATAATAACCTGAAACTTCCATAATAAATACAAAATGGCTGGAAATGAGTTTTCAAAAACTAAACTCAAAAAGTGAAGCTATGAATAGACAGATCAACAGTTTTTGATTTGTTAGATCAAAAAATACCGAACAGATCAACAGTTAAGCTGAAAACTTCAATAACAAAAGGTTAATTCGGCTCACGCCTGTAATCACAGCACTTCGGGAGGCCCAGGAGGGCGGATCACTTGAGGTCAGGAGTTTGAGACCAGCCTGGCTAATATGACGAAACCTCATCTCTACTAAAAATATGAAAATTAGCTGGGCATGGTGGCGCATGTCTGTAATCCCAGTTACTCAGGAGGCTGAGGCAGGAGAATTGCTTGAACTCAGGAGGTGCAGCTTGCAGGGAGCCGAGATCGTACCACTGCACTCCAGCCTAGGTGACAGAGCGAGACTCCATCTCAAAAAAAAAAAAATTATTGCATGAAAGAGTAATTTACCCTTTTTACCTTAAAATCATCACCTTATTAACTCAATATGCAGCCCTTGGACTTCTGTCCCTAGCACCTTAACAGATGTGATTTTGAAAAGGCTGACAAGAATCTCTAACCTGTTGAAGCCCATGACGCCCATCATTCCTCATCCCACACGACCTTCCCGTTCCACTGCACACCGCAGAGTGTACCCCCTGAGCCCATGACGCCCATCATTCCTCATTCCACACCACCTTCCTGTTCCACCGTACACCGCAGAATGTACCCCCTGCCCCTGCCGGGGCCCACCACGAACCCCTTCTTCTGACAACTTCACGACTGGCTCTGTCTTTGCTGGTATTCCCTAGAGATCTGCCCTTGGAGCTTTTTCCTTTACATTCTCCCTAGGGCTCAATTTCACTAACATCAACAATCCGAACCCCAAATGTCTGAAACCGAGTTAACGATCCTAAAAACATCGCATGGGTTCTCAAGTTTGTAATTATTGTTCTTAACCAGAAACACTTTAGAATAACCCATGGAATGCTAAAAAGAAAATACTGCAGTCTGGGCCCGACCCCTCAGGGTCTAGGCCCCATCCCTCAGAGAGATTCTGACTCAACAGTTCTGGACGGAACCTAGAGATTCTCCTGGGCACCAGGCTGACAGCCCCCGGTCCACGGCATCAACACCCACCCACCCAGAACCTAGGGATTCTCCTGTGTACCAGGCTGAGAGCCCCTGGTCCACGGCATCAACATCCACCACCCAGAACCTAGAGATTCTCCTGGGCACCAGGCTGACAGTCCCCGGTCCACGGCATCAACATCCACCACCCAGAACCTAGAGATTCTCCTGGGCACCAGGCTGAGAGTCCCCGGTCCACGGCATCAACATCCACCACCCAGAACCTAGAGATTCTCCTGGGCACCAGGCTGAGAGCCCCTGGTCCACGGCATCAACACCCACCACCCAGAACCTAGAGATTCTCCTGGGCACCAGGCTGAGAGCCCCCGGTCCACGGCATCAACATCCATCCAACCACCCAGACTAGGAGCTACCTCAGGGCCACGTATGATTTCTTCTGCTGTTTGGATTCCCAAGTTCAAATGTTAGTGGGAGGGGAGACAACGTGCCTTCCCTAACCTGATTAGACTGGATGGCCAACGTCTGGCTGCAGACAGTCCCTGTCCCCACAGGCCGCGCAGGGAGTGGCCCGTGCCTCCCGCTTGCCCCTGGGTGGGCTGGAGCAGGAAGCTGACGCTCAGGGCAAGAGTGTTCCTAAGGGTCTCATCTCTTCCTCAGGGCTGGGTTCCAGGAGAAAGACTGGGCTTCAGGGAAAGGAGAGACTCCTCCAAATCTTTTATTAGGTCAGTAGTTCTTAAAGTGTCCCCCGTTGCCCCAGAGTCCGCATCACCTGGGACCTTGTTAGAAATGCAAATTCTATGGCCATTCCAGACCTACAGAACCAGAACTCTGCGGGTAGGCACAGCAATCTGTTTAACAAGACCTCCAGGTGACAGTAATAATGTATGGTCCATTTAGGAATCCCTGGGCTGGGGGCAGCAGTGGCCTGTAATCCCCAAAGGTTTGGGAACCCAAAGCAGGAAGATCACTTGAGGCCAGGTGTTCCAGACCAGCCTGGGTAACATAGTAAGACCTCATCTCTACAAAAAATTTTAAAATCAAACTAGCTGGGTGCAGTGCCACACACCTGTAGCTCTACTCAGAGGGCTGAGGCAGGAGGATCTCTTGGGCCCAGGAGTTTGAGGTTACAGTGAGTCATGACTGCACCAATGCACTCCATCCTGGGTCACAGAGTGAGACCTTTTCTCCAAAAAACCAAAACCAAAACAAAACAAAAAAACAAAACAAAACAAAAGCAAACACAAAAACAAAAACAAAAGAATTCCCTGGCTTTTAGGTATAAATTTTATCCAGGTTTATCAGAGACCTGTTGGGGGAATTGCTGGTGAAAATGCAGGGCCTCATTTCCTATTTCTCTGTCCCCTGGGACTCTCTGGTGGGTAGGTGCCGTCATTCGGAGCAGAACTGGGGGAATTCTGAGTCACCTGGAAGAAATGATCTAAACGATGCAATTTTGCCATCAATCCATCAGTAGGAATGGATTCTACTTCTAAAACCTCCAATTCCGTTCTCATGCACCCCCACTGCCCTCCCTAAGCCCAGGCCTTCCTCAAGTGTTGCCTGACCACCCACAATGGCCTTGTCTCCCTGCTGAGCGTCTCTTCCTGCCCCACTCTCCCACCCCACTCCGTTTTATACACTGTCAATAGCCTGACTTCCTTTTGAAACATTTTTAAAGCTTAGAAATGTTATCCTGTCCCTCATTTTCTATAGGATAAAGTTCAAATTTGGATTCACCTACCTTACCAGTGTCTGCTCCAGCCTATCCCTAACTCTTCCACATGCTCCACCCTTGACCTATCAGGGCCAATCGTTGTATAACATATATAATTATTATTTGCCAATTAAAAAAAAGAATTCAGAGGGAGACTGTCCTCTCAAAGATGAATTAATGAACTCAATGAACAGTGGAGAAGACAGGATGTCTCCTGGATGAAGCGTCCCTGAGGCTGGTTACCCTGCCTCTCTGTTCCCACGATCTCCACACAGACTCCTCACCTACTGAGGTCATGTAATCATTCAGGTCTGTCTCTGGACATGAAGCTCTTCTGCAACATTCTCCCTGAGATCGTCCCTTTCCAGGCTCCTGGCATGGACCCCCTTGACTCTATTTGCCATACAGCCTAAGCACCTGAGGGCAGGGATAAGGCCTTACTGATCTCTCCAGCCACAGTGCCTTGCACAGCACCCAGGACGTGGCAGGTGCCCAGCAGCATCTGCCAGGCTGCACGAGTCAGTGTTTCGCCTTCTCAACAGTGAAGTGTACCAACGCTGTGTGACCTGCTCTGAGACTCACTAACCCAAGTCCAAATGCTTATCCCATCTCAATCCTTTATAAGTCACTTATCCCATCAATAAGTAGACTGTAATGCTCTTCTGGGATGAGTGCTTATGACCAGTGAGTTTGGTTTTTGTGAGATCAGTACCAATCTGTGGCTTTACAGTGCGAATTTCTACAAATGACTTTCTTTTTTTTTTTTTTTTGAGACGGAGTCTCGCGCTGTGTCACCCAGGCTGGAGTGCAGTGGCGCGATCTCGGCTCACTGCAAGCTCCGCCTCCCAGGTTCAGGCCATTCTCCTGCCTCAGCCTCCGAGTAGCTGGGACTACAGGCGCCCGCCACAACGCCCGGCTAGTTTTTTTGTATTTTTAGTAGAGACGGGGTTTCACCATGTTAGCCAGGATGGTCTCGATCTCCTGACCTCGTGATCCGCCCGCCTCGGCCTCCCAAAGCGCTGGGATTACAGGCTTGAGCCACCGCGCCCGGCCTACAAATGACTTTCTAATCCCATTTCAGTCTCTACACTTAGTGGAGCCCAAGATTTTCCCTAATTGGGAAACATAAATCTCATTTAAACAAACAAACAAACAAAACACCTGGAAACTTACACTTCTGGGAAGATGGAGCAGATCTTTCCTTATTCTTCTTGCCAAGCACAACTGAAAACTCTAGACAGTCTAGACAGTATACAAAAAGCAAAGATGACGACTCTGAAAGGCAGAGGTGGTGACAGGCTGGAGGGAGACTGGGGTCTGAGGACAGGCATGATGGTAAGGTTCCCGGGTTTTCTTTCTGCCACACACATCCACTCAGAAACACCAATGTGCACAGATAAACAAAGCCTCAACAAGTCAGCTCTCTCTTGCCAAAGGTGCAGGAAAGAGGCAGTCCAGCAAGACAAAGGCTCCAGGCCAACACCACAATACTGGGGTGCCATCTCTACCCACGCCAACAAAGGCCAAAGTGGGAGCCAAGACTTCCACCTTTGCAAGGCTGTAACCAGACATCCCAGCATGCTGGTGGTGGTGCTGTCAGGGAGGGCTAAGCAGGGAGCTGAGCCTTTCATTCCCGACAGTCAGTAACGAACACCCCTTCCCGGCCACACACTAAGGAGCCAACTCCAGAGGAGGCCTAGTGGACAGTCAGGACTTCTACCACTGCCCAGCGGGGTCAGCAAACACAACATGGGAACCAGAACTCCCAGCCCTACCCAGCAGTAATGAGGAGCCTCCCTGCCCTTGCGTGTCAACAGAGGACAGCAGGAAACCAGGACTTCTAACTCTGCCTGGCAATAAAAAGGGGGTACAACCCCTTCCTCTTCCTCTGCCAGAGCAGTTAGAGAAAGCCAGCTAAAACAGAAGGTTTAGTTAGGTAAGATCCAGTCTCAGAACATTAATACCCAAATGGTCCAGGTTTCAATCTAGAGCCACTCTTCATACCAAGAATCAGAAATTTCTCAAATCAAATGAAAACACAAACAAAATAATAAGGAGATGCCAACACCAAGATGAGAGAGATGTTGAAATTAGCTGACAAAGCCATCATAAAAATGCTTGTTCAATGAGCAATTATGAACATGCTTGAAACAACTGAAAAAACAGCCTCAGCAAAGAAATAGAAGCTAAAGAAGAACAAAATGGAAATTTCAGAACTGAAAAATATAATAACTGAAGTAAAAAGCTCACTGCATGGGCTCAGAACAGATGAGACAGGAAATAATCAGTAAACAAATATAGACAATTAGAAATTATGAGAGAAAACGGACTACAAAAAAGAACAGAGCTTCAGGGACCTGTGCAATTACAACAAAAGATCTAACATTTGTGTTATCAAAGTCTCAGAAGGAAAGGAGAAAAAGGGAGGGCTGAAGAAGTACCTAAAGAAACAATGGGTAAAAACGTCCTAAATTTGGCGAGACTAAACCTATATAGGTTAAAAAAAAAAAAAAAGAGCAAACCTCAAAAAGGGTAAACAGAAAGGAATCCACATCAAGATGCATTATAATCAAATCTGTGAAAACTAAAGACAAAAAAAACCTTGAACTCAGCTGGAGAAAATGACACATGACCTACAGGGAAAACACAATTAGAATGACAGAGTTCTCATGAGAAACCACGGAGGCTAAAAGGAAGCATTTTTCAAGTTCTCAAAGAAAACAAGTGTCATTCCAGAATCCTATACTCAGATGAAAATATCCTTCAGGAATATTCGGACATTCTCAGATGAAAGAAAACTCAGAGAATTCAAATCCAACAGACCTACCCTAAGAAAATGGCTGAAGAAAGTGACTAAAACAGAAAGGAAATGATCAAAGAAGGAACCTTGGAGGATTAGGAAAAAATATATAAACAAAACAAGATTTCCTTCATATCTTAAGTTTTCTAAATTATGTTTGATGATTGATGTAAATATTCAAACACTATCTGATTTGGTTCTAAATGTATGTAGAGGAAATATTTAAGACAACTAAAGCAAAGACACATAAAGGGAGATGAGGTTTCTACAGTTCACTTATGAGGGTAAAATGATGACGCCAGGACCATGAGAAGTTAGGTACATATAATGTATATCTAAAGCAACCTCTAAAAAAAAAAAAGCTATATGAAGAGATACATTAAAAAAATGCTACAGACGAAACAATTCTAAAAAATATACAAGTAACCCACAAAAAGGCAGGAAAAAGAAAATAGAGAAAAACGAAATAAAATGGCAGATTTAAGTCCGAACATATCAATAAGTACATTAAAAGTAGACAATCTACTTATATAACAAATACAGAGACTGGTAGACTGGATTAAAGATCATGACCTAATTATATGCTGTCTATAAGAAATGTGCTTGAAATGTAATGATGTAGGCAGGTTGAAGTAAAAGGATGGAAAAAAAAATCATGGGAACATTAATTAAAGTAAAGCAGGAATGGCTATATTAACACTAGATGAACTTGAGAGGAAAGAAAATTACTAGAAACAAAGAAGGACATTATATAATGATAAAACAGTTCATCCACCAAGAAATTATAGCAATCTTAAATGTAAACGCATCAAACAAAAACACTGCAAACTATGTAAAGCAGAAACACCTAAAAGAGAAATCCACAATTACATTTGGAAAAGTCAACAACCTTCTCTCAACAGTATAATAACTAGACAGAAAAATCAGAAAGGAAAGAACTTAACACCATTATCAACTAACAGGCTCTAAAGAACATTTATAAACTAGTCCACACGAAACAGGAGAATATACATTCAAGTGCCCGTGGGTCATAAGCCAAGACAGACCATATCCTGGGCCATAAAACAAACCTCAACACATTTAAAATAAGTGAAATCATTTGTAGTGTATTCTCCAATATAGTGGATTCAAAGTAGAAAGCAATAACAGAAAGATAGGCCAAATCTCCAATCTTGGAAGACTGGAAACTAAGCAACACACTTCTAAATTATTCATGGGTTACACAAAGTCTGAAAAGAAAAAAAATGGAAGGGAATAAAACTGAAAGTTCCATGTATCAAAATTTGTGAGACGGCAATAAAGCAGGGGTGAGAAGGAAATTTATAGCACTAAAAGCATACATAAAAAGGGGGGAAAAGTCCTGTATTAACAATTTAAGCTCCCACCTTACTAACTAAAAAAAGAGCAGAAAAATAAACCTAAAGCAAGCAGGAGGAAGGTAATAACAGAGGTAAGAACAGACGGCACTGGGATGAAACAGAGAAGCAACGGAGGCAAATCAATGAAACACAGAGCTGTTCTTTGATGAGATCAATAAAACTGACAAACCTAGGAAGACTGACCAAAACCCCCTCCTACAAAAAAACCAAAAAATAACTAAAAAAGAAGACACAAATTACCAATACCAGAAATGAAACAGAATATTCCTATAGACCCTAAAGACATCAACACGGTGGTAAGGGAATACTATGAACAACTCTATTCACATAACTGTGATAACTTCGATGAAATGATGGACCACCTGATTGAAAACACGACCACCACAACTCACCGAATATGAAACAAATGCTGTGACCAGCCCTGTAACTATTAGGAAAGCGAGTGAAAAATTACCATCTTCCCCCTACTTTAAGTCAAAGTGAACTCCAAACTAAGTTTCACACTTCATACAAACTGAACTCAAAATGAATCATGGACTATAAAAGGATAAGAAGACACACTACGGACAAGTGAAAAATATTTGCAAACCACATATCTGACAAAGTACTAGTATCTAGAATATGTAAACGACTCTCAAAATCAATAGTAAAAAAACCCCCAAACAATCCAATTAAAAAAACGGGCAAAAGACATGAAGAAGAGATTTACCAAGGAGAACAGACAGACGGCAAATAAGCACATGAAAATATGTTCAACATCATTATCCACTAGGAAATGACTGCAAAGAAAAACCACAAAGAGGTATCACTTATCTACACACTTATCAGAATGGCTTCAACAGAAAAAACGGAGATGCTGCTGAGGACGTGGAGAACTTGGATCATGCCCACGCTGCTGGTGGGAATGGAATACAGCACGGTCATCAGAGAAAACGTTTTGGCGGTTTCTTTAAAAAAATGAAATATGCAACTATCATGAGACCCAACAAATTCACTGCTGGGCACATATCCCAGAGAAACGAAGCTCTGTGTTCATACAAAAACTTGTACACAAATATTTACAGCATCTTTATACATAAGAGCCCTAAATTAGACATAATCCAAACGTTCTTCAATGAGCAAATGACTGAAAAACCTGCGGTACACCCATACGATGGACTACTATTCAGCAATAAAAAGCAACAAACTGGCAAATCTCCAGAGAATTAAACTGACTCAGAAACACCAAAATGGCACATTCCTTTCGGGAAAAAGTTCTCCTTAGTCTGGCAACTATTAATCTCCTCCATGTCCACAATTTTGTCATTTCCAGAATGTTACATAAATGCAATCATAGCTGCCAGACTAAGGGGTAAGCTGAAGAAGGAGGGAAATGAGTGTGGCTAGAAAAGGCCCATGAGGATTCCTATGGGCTTGCAAATGTTCTGTGTCTTGGCTGTATCAGCATCACTATCCTGGGTGCAATATTGTACAGTGGTTTTGCAATGTGTTACCATTGGGGGAAACTGGGTAAAAGGTATATGGGATCTCTGAATTTATTATTTGCATGTGAATCTACAATTATCTCAAAATAAAAAGCTAAAAAAACAAGTAAGTGGCCAGATACAATGTGGCTCATGCTTGTAATCCCAGCACTTTGGGAGGCTGAGGTGGGGGGATTGCTTGAGCCCAGCATGGGCAACACAGGGAGACCCTGTCTCTCCAAAATAAATAAATAAATAAATAAATTAGGCATGGTGGTGCATGCCTATGGTTCCAGCTACTTGGGAGGCTGAGGTGGAAGAATCCCTTGAGTCTGGGAGGCTGCACTGGGCTGAGATCACACCACTGCGCTCCAGCCTGGGTGGCAGAGTGAGACTCTGTCTCAACCAAACTCCCCAAAACCAAAAACCAAAAGTCTTTATTGACAAAAACATTTGTCTCCGACTGCGGGGTACCTTGGGGCTAACCTCAGTGTGTGGAAGAACACTTCGGCTGCTAAACATTTAGCGTGGAGAGCCACCCACTAGCTATACTTACCCACGGTCACCGTAAATGCTGTGCGTGTAGGGGAGGGAGGCTGAGTGTGCATCTGGGAGGCACGGTGTAGGTGAGGAGCTCTCATTCAATGTGAAGATGTTGGGTTTGACAGGGGACCGACAGAAAGGATCTATGTAAAGAACACTGTCATAGTCTCTGTAACAAAGACACGATATCCATTCTACTATTCGATGTCCTGAGATTCAGGCAGGAATTCAATGGCAGCAAACTCTGTTTTCTTTTTTCAGATGAACTCCTATGCCCCCTTTTCCTTCAGGAGAACTATATGACATTCTTCCACAACCATAACTGCCAGAAAATCTGCAGTTCAATTTAACACTTAATGGTAACAACTAACTTTATTCTAGGTTTCTGCTGATAGTACCATAACTAAAAAACAGATGAAACACCGAAAACCATTTCTGACTTTCATTGTTTTACATGTGCTTTGATAATTTAAACTATCTCTAATCTGTTTTAAATGTAGGCAAACTATGAATTATCTATGTAAAAAGCATGTCCGAGACATTTACTTCGTCTTTATCGTCACTAAATGCTGCATGATGAATTTGCCTGCGCTACTTGCTCTAAATGAATCGCTATTTTGAGCTAGTTAGTTGCCCCTCTCCCACTTTAAATCCTTTCATTTAATTGCCACCCAAAAGAATTACTTCAGGGAAGTTTCAATCACTAGCAAATGGATTCTCTGAACGTGTGTGGTCCCACGTCAGGCCCTGTCATATCAGTGACAGCACCTGCGAGGGACATCTCTGGAAAACCTCCAGAGAATCACCAATGGTGACCTCCAGAAAGAATCTCCCCAGGCTTCAGGGGTGCTGGCATCATACTTACGGACTTCCTCTTACCCTCGACCTCCCACTGTCTGGACCCCAGGCCTTATACAGGTCGACAATCTCTTATCTGTAAATCTGAAATCCAAAAAACTCTCAAAGCTTTTTTTCCCAAACTCATTTAGAAACAAAACTTAATATGACTATTTTTGGTGGCTGATCTGGTGTTCACCTACTTTTACAGTCTTCTGCATCGTGTGGTGTATGCACTGCATACCTTTCCAAAATTCTGAATTCCCAAACACGAGGCACTCAGCGTTGTGTAAGGACTGTGGACCTCACCTCTAGCTCACTCTGACATCCCATTTCCAAGGCTGCACCTATGAACCTGGTATTGCCCAGAACTGCTTTTCCTCTGAAACCCTACACTCACACCTCCTTTTCAGACCTAGTCCCCTAACATTCCTTGCTCCCACCATCCTCAAAATTCAACCTCTTGGATTTCCCATCCCTTAAGTCATCCACGTTCTCCATCTGTGAAGTTCCTTCTGGCTAAAGGTCCTCCCCCACACTGCTAATTCCACACTGCCAGCACAGCACCCCACCGCTCTCCTGCCAGCACTCCTGTGACATCCTCTCTTGCTGTCTTTTCGCTGTCCCTGCCCCACGGAACTCCAGCACTGTCCTACTCCACCAACTACCCAGTTTTCATTCTTCACCACTGGGCTGCAGGGTACAACTGAGAAAGTGACACGGGCCGGAGGCAGTGCCTCAGTGGCCCTCGGCAGGGCCTCCAACGTTGCTGAAGGGGCCGTGTGCAATCCAAGTTTCCTGCCCCTGCTGACTCCCCCGGCCTACAACGTTCTCAGCGACGTGGAATCTGACTATACCAAACTTTGTCTATTTTGTGTTTCTACCCTACCACTCACTCCAAGCAGTCTCAGAGGATGACTTGTTCAAGTAAAAACCTCCCTAAACCCACATGCTGCCTCAAGTTGACTCCTCAAGTTCAAGAGAAAACCTGTATCCTGCCTCTCCATCTCTACCAACTCACCCGCACCGGCACACCTGAGGAGTGTCCATCCTTTCATCATCTACCTAACTGGGCCTCGGCCCACTCCACCACCTGGGCACGTGGTTTCACCAATTATCTCCTCATTTTCTTCCCCCTCCCTCTTTTTCTTTGAGGAGGCAGCACAGTGTAGGAGTTAGAATCACACAAACTGGGTCTTGCTCCTGTTCTGCCCAGTGTTGCTTTACTGGAAAACTGTAGCAAGCAGTGCCAATCACCAGGGCGCACGAGACATTGTGGTCACGTCTGAAACCTTGGCAAGTGTGGATCAGCACTGCTGTCTCAGCCCTATGGGCTTCTGACCTTGACCCAGAGATATTTTCAAGCACCACGTTTCCATGTATTATTCATTTTTCATAAAAAATACTGTCTTCTTGGTTGTAACTCTATATGTCTAAAAATAAAAAAAACCTACTATACATGCATACTTTTTTCTTGTTAAAAATTAAACAGGGGGCCGGGCGTCGTGGCTCAAGCCTGTAATCCCAGCACTTTGGGAGGCTGAGACGGGCGGATCACAAGGTCAGGAGATCGAGACCATCCTGGCTAACATGGTGAAACCCCGTCTCTACTAAAAATACAAAAAACTAGCTGGGCAAGGTGGCGGGCGCCTATAGTCCCAGCTACTCGGGAGGCTGAGGCAGGAGAATGGCGTAAACCCGGGAGGTGGAGCTTGCAGTGAGCTGAGATCTGGCCACTGCACTCCAGCCTGGGCGACAGAGCGAGACTCCGTCTCAAAAAAAAAAAAAAAAAAAAAAAAAAGAAACAGGGAAAATACAGGTTAAAGAGTAAAAGCCCCCAACACACTCACTAGTTAGTGGCCACTCTTAACAGTCTGTGTGAAAGTTACTCTAAGCCACAGTGACTTGGTCTCAGAGGTGATCGCGCTTCACACAAACTGTTCTTTCCAAGGTCACAAATAATGTCCTCAAGTCCAGGCTCCACGCGCACTCTTCAGCCTCTGCTCCACTGGGCCCTGCCTGCTGGGATGTGCTAACCACACCTTCCACTGCTTTCTGTCATGCTATCTGCTGGTTGCCTTCTTGTTTGGCCTTGCTCTCAGGATTCTCTGCTTGTCCCAATTCTTACCCTCGAGACCAAGTTCCAGACACATGCTTCTGCTGGGATGCTCCACAGCCACCTTCAACGCAGCAGGCTACAGATGGCACGTGCCACTTCCTGCCCCAATAATAACCATGGCGGTGGTGACACCCTATGATGTGGGGAGTAACTCTTCTCTTCACTTTAAAAATAACAAGTGGAGGCTCAGGGGAGTCATTTTTTCCAAAGTCACACAGTTAGCAAGGGGGCGGGGTCAAGATACAATCTGCACCTGCCTAACGGCAGAGCCTGGCCTCTGGACGCCACAACTCTGCCTCTCCCTACCCTTGATAAAGCCAAAGCTAGAAACGAGAATGGCCACAGACGCCACCATTTCTCTGGGTAATGCAGACACTGAGAACCAACTGTGCCAGACTCATGGTTTTCTTGGGTTTTAGCCTTCAATCCTGCAATGGCCGCTGTCCAATCCATGGGGTTTAAGTGTTAGAGGTGGGAGAAACCAAAGAAGTACAGAATCTAATTCAGAATCTTAGTCGGCAACACGAGTCCCTGCTCAGGCCAACCACCAAGAGGCGGCATTTCTGGGCATCACCTGCCACCGGAAGCAGGGACTGGAGAGATGGCACAGCATGGCTGGGCGGCTTGCAAGCCATTCAACCGCTGAAGGCAAGATCCAGGAAGATCAACACATTCACTCGAAGAGGTCACTCGGAGCAGCTTCCAAAAGCCAGAAACTACACAAGCTCATTACGAGAAATAATTTTAGTATGAGATACCAGGAGGAGAAAAAAAAGAACGTGTGGCCTCTAAAAAGAGAATGTTCATATGTAATGTAAACCTGCTATTTGCACGGGTGTGGGGGTAAGCTTCTGAAAGATTATAAAGGTTCTGCCCGGCTGGAAGCCTACAGTTTCACAACATACTACTAGTTTGCAACCCCAAGGTCAATGCCCACCTTTTAAAGTTCATTTTAAAGACTGTCTTTCTATATGCATGCTATACTTCAATAAAAACACTGAAGAAGAAAAAATATATAGATACAGTCTCCTTCCTTTTTACCAAACAGCATCAGTGGAAGCATAGTGAGTAGAGAAGCCGGTCCTGTGAAGCCTGTAACCACTGTCTCCTCACAGGCTCAAGAGTCACCAATAATGTGGCATCCATGCTCCCTCACTGAGTGTCTTTTAGTAGGATGACTCTAGGACCACTGAAAATTAAAAAGTATTTCACTTTAAAACTTAGGTTCTCAATGAGTGATCCTGAAAACAGAACTGGACCCATCACGCTGATGTTGGAAGACTGTGTTAGACACAGGAATGAGGTAGTCAATTTGACTGCCCAACTCTTTCTTTGTGATAAGAGAGGATAACACAGATTTATTTTATTCATGCCCTAAATGTGGGAAAAAATGCTATGTAACTTGATCTAATTAAAAAAGAACTTTTAAGTATTCACTTAAGATTATCCTAAAAATTACCCTAAAACATGTAAGCTCAGTTAATAATGGGTTAGCCAAAAAAGGATTTCTGTAGAAGGTTAACCAATCATACTCAAGACGTCTTACTGTTTTACAAATCCGAGTGCGTGTAATTCCAAGAGGACTCAACAGAGCTAGTTTTCATATTACTGGGACTAAAAAATTATCTGAAACTCCTAGACTCTGGGATGTCAAGTTTCTTCTGGACTCTTAGGGCTGCCAAGATCCCTGTTTTCTGTATAAACTGCAGCCAAAAACTCCTTGGTAAGCCATTCTGGAAGGGACTGATACAGGCTTGAAATCAGGTATGTTAGCACGCTGCCACGAGAGAGAAAGGAGACGCAAAAAAGCTCAGGCTGTAAAGGGATGAAATTGCAATACAACTAGAGGCTATTTACTGGTTTTTACCTCTTGATTCTGGAGCTCACAAACTGGTCTACCTAGCTGTGTGTGGTGCAGACTTCCAAGCTCCCAGTGGTGTCTACCTCTCGGAATTTATGCCCTTGTGTGGATCTCTCTCCTGGAGTGTGGGCTGGACCACACTTCGAATGAGCAGAATACTACACCGCTGATGGGATGTCACTTCCCAGATCAGATCATAAGAAACAGTGACTTCCGTCCTGCTTCCTCCTTGCCCTCTTGTTTGTTCTGGGGGAGCCAACTGCCAAGCTGTGACCTGCCCTGTGGATAGGAACCACAACAGACCTCTGGCCACAGCCAGCAAGGAGCTGGGGCCCTCCGTCCAACAGCCCATGAAGAACTGAATCCCGCCATCAACTGCCTGTGTGAACAGGGAGGCAGGTCCACCTTCAGCTGAACCTGAAGATGACATCAGCCTTGGCGATGACAACACCTTGACTGCAGTCTTGTGAGGGCCGTGGGACCCAGCTAAGCTGTACTCATGTCCCTGACCACAGAAGCTGTCAGACAAGAGTGTATGTTCTTTTAAGCACCTGGGTTTTGGGGTGATCTGTTACTCAGAAATAGGTAGGTAACTAATGCAGTAAGCAGGACTCTAAAGCAGGGTTGGTAAGCTTTTTCGGTTAAGGGCCCGATAGCAAACATTTTCAGCTTTGTGGGCCATACTGTTTTGGTCACACTTACTTAACTCTGCCATAGAAGCAGGAAAGCTGAGGATATACCAACAAATGAGCATGGTTCTATTCCAATAAAACTTTATTCATAAAACCAGGTGGTGATTTGGTCTGCTAATTTAGTCTGCCAACCCCTGCTCAAAAGTGAAGAAATCCTAATTTGGAGTTAAAAGGCAGCTGATCTCCATTTAACTCCTGTGCTCAAAATTATTTTAAAAATGAAAAAAAAGCTAAATCTATCACAATAACACAATCACAGGCAGCTGAAAAGAAAAACAGTAGATGTCCACAGAATTTCTGATTTTGGTAAACAATCTAAGAAATACAAATATATCTTTTATGACAGATACCTCTAATTGCATTTTGATGGAAAAGTTGAAGTCCAACACTGGAGATAAATCTGAGCCAGAGGAACCTACTACATTAGCTGGTTACCACAACTATAATCTTAATAGCTCCTGAAGCATGCACTGGGTTTTCCCCTCACACATCACGGATCTCCAGCAGTGGGAGCAGAGGATTACCTTTGCTTTTTGGCAATGGCGATGGAGGCTGCTCTGTAAACACTTCTAGGGCTGGGGAGTCATGGTGGTCGAAGTCTTTGTCCATGGCTTCTATGAGACTGGTGATGTCCGAGTCCTCGGAACTGTGCCTCGTGCTGCTGGCACGTTCTGGGTGGGAAGGGTGTGCGAGGGGGGCGGGAGACAGCCGTTCGGGCTGCGGCTCCTGGGGCTGAGGCACTGGCGGTGGCGGAGGAGGCTGAGGGTGCTGCTCCAGCGGGCTGTGGGCATGGTGCTGGCTGCCGTGCTGGCTCTGCTTTGCCCCTTTGGACTTTCTGCCTGCTGTATGACCTTGAGTCACTGTGTTCGAATCTAAGACAAGGGGGCTTGTTTTGTTAGCAGACTGTGAAGAAGCTGCTTGAGCAGAAGTCCTACTAGAGGTACTTGAACTGTTTTTGGCTCTGACGTTTTCCACGTCAGCTGAGTTTCTATTGCTGTGACTGCTGTGTGGGTGGACCGATGGGCCACACTGCTTATGACTCCCGGCACTGGGTCGGGATGATGAACCGCCTGCTCCACAGAACCCCCTACTGTGACCGGGGTCACAGCTGAGTGTGTTCAAGCTGAAAAAGGGACCAACTGCAGATCAGTAAATAGCAACCTACAAAATCTAATATTAAAAAAAAACTTACTTCATCAGTACAGCCACCATAAATATAAACTACACTCGGGAAAAAAGAGCAAGAAATAGGGAGAATTTCTACTACTCTCTAAAATCTGTTCTATCTGAACATTGATAATTTACCATCAGTGATCTAACTAAAAGTATTTTAGCCCTTACCAATATAATAAAAACACAGTATCCAGTACGAGCTCTAAGTCACCCAGAGTTCCATACAGGGTGCTATTAAGTAATCAGAATTAAGATTTTTTTTTCTCCTAAGCAAAGATGAAAAGCAACTTATTTTTTCTTGTAATTTTATCAGCCAAATCTATGTACACGAGGGAATTTATTGCCAGCATGTGAACATACTTTCCTTCAGATGAAATACCAACGATTCTCCTGAGATCAAATGGCCTTCCCACATCGAAGGGCGGGTTCGAGGCCTCAAAGGATAGCCGCCTTCGAAATGGCTCCCATATTCCTTGAGCTTCCAAATAGGCTGTTCCAATGACCAAAAGAAACAGTGCACTGCAGGGGTAAAAAAATTGGAAAATCAGGCTTGTTAGTGAACAAGCAACAAAATTCGATGTTAAAGGCAGAGTTTCTTGGTAAAATACAAAATGATATAATAGAAAGCCAAGTTGTCTGTGACAACTTTTAATAGACAAAACCCACAGTTTTATGGATAAAAGTTTGCACATCAGTTATTCTTTCTCTTTTTTTTTTTGAGACGAAGTTTCACTCTTATTGCCCCCACTGGAGTGCAATGGGGCGATCTCAGCTCACTGCAACCTCAGCCTCCCAGGTTCAAGCGACTCTCCTGCCTCAGCCTCCCAAGTACCTGGACTTATAGAGATGCACCACCACACCCGGCTACTTTTTTGTATTTTTAGTAGAGACGGGGTTTCGCCATGTTGGCCAGGCTGGTCTTGCACTCCTGACCTCAGGTGATCTGCCCGCCTCGGCCTCCCAAAGTGCAGGGATTACAGGTGTGAGCCCCCGTGCCCAGCCTGCTCGTCAATTTTTATAGAATGCCATCTTACATGGAGGTTTTATATGGAGGCAATAATTACGTGTATTAGAATAAATGCCTGGAATCTGATTTTTCTTTTACTAAGAAGAATTTTAGTTTCAACTCTCCATCCTCTTTCCTCTAAAGGATGTGTGATATAAATATGTAAATTAGTTTAGAGGTGAATCTATCTGATTCTTGAAACGCAAAGTAATATACTGAGAACAGATGAAGACACTGAGAATTTAAAAAACATTTCCAATCAGTGTCATGTGGCCTAGGTACTATTAAGTATATTATACATATGCCCCAGTCAAGTAACTTTATCTGAGCATTTTAAAAAGACGTCAAAATGAACTTAATTTGTGTAACCAATTTCAGAGGTAAAGAAGACTGTTTATTATACATGCCACCCAAGAAGGGCTCAGTTTTCACTGTTCCCACCAGTCTGTGAGCCTGATAAAGGCAGAGTTCTATCTTGTTTGCTGGCATATCCTAGAACTCAGAACAGTGGCTGGCACACAGCGGGCACTCGATCAACAGTGTTAAATGTTGAATGAATATGAACCTTGAAACAAGACACAAGTACCTCATTATTCCTGAGATGATGATATACAGAGCCAGTTCCCAGTTGGGTCTGGGTAGGGCTTCTGCACAGGTTGCTAACATATGGTAAGGAAGGGATGCATTCAATATAAACACAAACTCAGAGCCACTGGTTGTTATAAACTTCAGTTCCCGGATAACTCTAGAAGCTGTAAAATCAGGAGTAAACCTAAAACACAATGATGGTAGTAAGGCTAAGTTTTAAAAATATCTCACAAGCAGTCTACACATAATACCAGTCCCATAAGCCTTTGAAATATAACAGAATTTGAGTTTGACGCTTTTACTCAACTTCCTCATTTTAGGATGAAAAAAGTATTGTCCCATGGTCAATAATAGGAACAACTGTATTCTGTGAATAATCAGAGAATTTACACTAAAAAATAACAATAATCAGTTTCCTGTAACTATTAATTTAGAAAATGGTCCTGAGCTTTGTGTCTTTCTCTCCTTCTTTCTTCTTTATCTATATCCATGCTCTTCTCCCAGGCTACAGTCCCAATAATGTCTTTTTTAAAAAAACAAACAAACCGTCAGCGGCCTAGTGATTTTTCCATCATCTCCTGCAGTATGGATTACTGTTGCAATTATTTTATTTTTATTTTTTGCTAATTGTATGCATCTTGAGGAAAGGTGTCTTATTCCTCATTGCGTCTTTAGGTGTCACACATTATGCCTTATATACAATAATGTAGCTACTTATTAAGTAAACATCCATTAAAGATCACAAAATTAAATATTCAATTAAGGGACAGAAGTTGCATTTTATTGCATAAACTTTATAACAAAACACGTTATCAATTAATTGTTCAAATATGCTGCAGCTATTACTGAGATAGGCATTAAAACTGTCTTCTAACCAAAATAT
Organism: Theropithecus gelada; assembly: GCF_003255815.1. Taxonomy (NCBI): domain Eukaryota; kingdom Metazoa; phylum Chordata; class Mammalia; order Primates; family Cercopithecidae; genus Theropithecus; species Theropithecus gelada. Next base: position 19,176,425 of record NC_037681.1, on the reverse strand, counting down.
TACATATCTTCATACTGCAAAACATGAAAAAATTGTACACGTATGAAACAAATCTCTGTTGCTGAGGGACTGTGAATTTACACCAACATCTTTTGCTTTAACATAACCCTGAAAATAATTTTGAAATTGATTTCTAAGATTATCTGATCCACTTCAGAGATAAAGTTTTATGACTTTTGAAAACTGAGATATGAAGAAATGCCTCAACCAAAGATTAAGTGAAAACAAATTTACAACTTTGAAAACTGAGATAATGGAGAAATACCTTAGCCAAAGATTAAGTGGGGAAAAAAAAAATCAAACGAATACATTTGTGGATAAAGACTTTTGGTGAACATGAAAACATATCTTTGCATAGAGTTTGAGCAACTTTAGTATAGAAAGTCAGTGATTCATTATACCTGAAAATAAAATACTTACAATATGATTATCTCTCTAGAGGCATTGGCACTTAGGGCAAACTCCTGACAATTAACCACTTTAAAGCCATATCCTTCACAGGAGTATCCACTGATTTCAATGGTTTCTATGTGAATTTGAAGTTGTCCTGTATTCTCTACCTTAAATGTTCTTTTCAATGTGAAATTTGGTTCTCTTAGTTTTAAACCTAAAGGATAAAAAATCAGGAATAAGACTAAATCTTGCCATCATGTGTTCCCAGTCCAAACGATAAACACATTAATTCATGAATTACTATGTGTCACAGGTTATAAACCATCCCTGCACGTCAGAGAGATGAGACGTGCCTCAGATTTCATCATGTGGTAATCTACTTTGACGCATCATTTTAGATGGCAAAGGTTTATTATACTTTACGTTTCACACTGAGAGTAAATCAGCTAAGGTATGCAACGAGTACAAACACTTTAAATCTCTTATGATCCAAATCAAACAACTCTAAACATAAGACATAGAATTTCCTTAAGATCTTAAGCATTCATAACTAATATACACATGTGCACATATAGAAATAATGTTGTTTTTGAAATTATTTACTGTTGAAAGCAAATTCTGAAATTAGTGTCCTTGGAACTGTTAGGAAGACTTACTATCTGTACAATCTTTTAACAAGGCTTCCGTGATTTTAAAGCGTAAGGAACTTCCTGGACCTGGAAGCTTGCCTGCCACCCGCAAGTTCTCAGTTGTTCCTTGTCCTTGGACCATCACAGCATCCATCACAGTCAGGTTATTTCTATGCAAGAACAAGAATTACAGATTTTCCTCTCACTAAATTTGCACAATCTTTTGATTAGCAATTTCTACAGTTATTTTACAGAGCACCACATACAAATTAAATTTAATGGTGAGAATTTATACTTTAAGAATTCAAAAATACACAGAGAAGAGCAAGAGTTTTTATTTTTAAGAGACACACATCACAGTAAGACACTATTCATGGTTTTGAACTATGCATTTGATAACAAAGGTATGTTTCATCAGGCATGGAGTATGTGTGCATGTTTTGGACAAAGTGAATTCAAACTATTTCGTAAGTTAGACACGCAAATTCATCTTAAAACAAGTAAGGCCTTCTAAGTGAGTAGTAAAAATGAACCCACACTGTGTCACAGAACCTACCTGACGATGATAAGTGAAGAAACAGTTCTGTTGTGAACTGGCGTAAACTTTACTTTGACAGATTTCTTTTCTCCGGGTTTTAAAATTAGGTTTAAAATTAAATGTCGAGAGAGGCCCTCCATAAATCCCGTTGAACTCTGCAGTGGATGAGCCTGGAATCATTGGGTAAACAAAGAGGAGTCATGAAGATATTCTCTGGAAGAAGTTTCTTCCTTTACACCCCATCTGCAGCCCAGCAGAGGTTCTCAAACTGATCAAATGCGTAAACAACTTTATCTGTCATGTTTAGATACGGGTAGTTGGAAAGCAGTGCAGAGGAACCAACGATGAGATGCATATTCTGCATTAAGTCCAAAAAGGGGCTTTGCTCCCCAGGTCACCAAACAAAGTCCTCAATGTTTGCACAAGGCATTTGTTTTTGGATACATATCTCTTTTGTTTTTAACCTTCTAAAATTTTGAAATATTACACACACAGAAAAGGACAGAAACCTAAGATGATCACCTAGACACATTAGCACAAAGCAAACACTTGTGGAACCAATGCCAGCACCCCACGCCTCCTGATGCTTCCTGCCACTGCTCCCTTCTAAAGGGGACCAAGGCCAACACCTCAGGCCTCCTGCCACTGCCACGCCACTCCTCCCCTCTGAAGGGGACCAGCTGAAGGGTCTTCAGGCTGCACCGTACGTTTACATGTAAAAAGATTTCCAACTCCTATAAATTTCTCCTTGAATCTTATTTTGAAGGTTACACACGATTACTGTTTCATAAACACCCGATGATTTAAAGTTTAAAGCATAGCTTAGTTTAATATTCAAAATATGACTTTTTGACAGCCAGTTATAGTTAAGGTTAAGAAAATTTGCTTGTCTATTTACAAAAACAGTCACAGGTCACATATAAGGATATACTGTTCTGGTTTTTAAGCAACATTAAGTGTAAACTTTTTTGAGGGAAGGGTTGTCAACACTTGGCTATAAACATCCACCAGTTCTTCACGGCTTCCGCTACCATGGAAGGAGGGTGAATTCTGTATTGTTTTCTACTCCCCCTGGCATAGCTCGGTGTGTGTTTCACACATACAGATCTAGCTACTTGCTTCAGCATGAGTCCACAAACATTAACTTACAGTCAACAGACTTTATGAAGCACACTACTTTTAATTCCTGCTTCTGAGGCAAATATGGTTGTCTCTGTACACGCCAGAGATTGTTTCCAGGATCCCGGGCATAACCAAATCTGCGCATTTTCAAGTCGCAGTTGGCCACTGTGGAATGTGCCTATACAAAAAGTAGGGCTCTCCATATATGCAGTTTTGCATCCTGAGAACTGTATTTTCCATCTGCGCTTGACTGAAAAAAAGTATGCATGAACCAGCACAATCCAAGTCTGTATTGTTCAAGTGTTAACTGCTATTTTTTTCCTTTCTGTCCAAGTCCACTGAGACAAGGGAATATTTCAGCTGCTTCAAGATGGTTGGTAAGTTCCCTTTTAAATAAACTACTCTGAGTAACTGATGGACACAATGATGTACTATACATATATTCCCAGCAAACAGTAGCTAATTTAAACTCTCATGATTTGGGGAAAACTTTAAGATGTTGCGATGCCTCCCGTACACCATTCAGGACCTTAGTAATTTCACAGTGGAGGTTCTCCAAAAGTGACCTTGGACCCCAGGGAATCTCAGGGATCCTGTCAGAGTGTCCACCACAATGTCAAAACTATTTTCATAATGACACCGATAGATGTTGTCTTTTTCACTATGTTGGCATCTGCACTGACAGTCAGCAAAAGCTACGGAGGGTAAAACTGCTGACCCCTTAGCATGCATCAAGGCAGTGGTATCAAACTTCCCTAGCAGCCATTGTGTTCTTCAGTGTCATGCATTTGTAGTTTAAAAAAAAAAAAAGTCTTGGTGATGCCGTAAAAACTTCAACCCTGGAGCACGTCTTTAATATTCTGTGGGATACAATGGGAAGTATGTAAAAAGTATTTCTACAGCTACCGTGTTGTTTTGCAAAGCTGTCTGAGATGGAAGCTGAACTAGTGAACTAGCTGCTTTTCTCATGGAACACCGTTTACGCCTGAAAGAATGACTGACAGCCAATGGTCATTCAGACTTGGGTATCTGGCAGACATTTTCATAGAAATAAGTGAGCCTATTGAAGTATTTGTTTCCAATAAAATTCAAGCTTTCGAGCAAAATTTAGGATTTTGGATAATTTGTATTCACCCTTGTGAGCCTGACAGCTTCCCAATACTTCAAGAGTTTCCTGATGAGCCTGGTGGTGAGTGAGTATGATTCATTTGTGGATAGTGCATAGTGAATAGTGGCAACATTTATAAGGTCTGCATGTCTCTGTACACCAATATTTTCCAAATGACTGATGTACAGTGTTATAAATAAAAAGGCAACTAAAATACTCCTCCTTTAATTACATGTCTGTAGCAGGTTAGATTTTCATTACATACTTCAATTAAAACAATGTATCAAGAGAGACTGAATGTAGAGGCAGATATGAAAATCCACCTGTCCATTAAGTCAGGGAGACAGCCATTAAAGAGAGTTGTAAAAATTTAAAACAATCCATTCTCCTTGCTAAATGATTTTTTAAAATACAGGTAGTTTTCATTTTTGATGTTACCTATGTTGAATGGAATAGGTTTTTTATTATTATTTTAAACAAATTAAATCACTCTTTTAAAGATCTCCCGCGCCCAGCCTCAGTTTCAGTTTCTAATATGGCAAAACACTGATGGATGTAAACCATATAAACGAGAAACCTCTCTGGGGTCCTTAATAATTTTAAGACTGCAAGGGAGTCCTGAGACCAGGTATCTTGAGAACCACATTCTGCAGCACTGTAGAGATGCCTGAGATAGAATTTACTCTAAGCTCATTCTAGGACCTCCTCCTGAATTTCTTATTTAGAATAAATTTCTGATGTCTAGAGTACTCTTACGTATTTTCCTATCTCTCACAGTGCTTAGTTCAGTATTCTACATCTTGTAAATATGGCTTGTAGTTAATAAAATAAAAAAGTTAAATATTAGCTCACTTAATACTCATGTGAAGGCCGGGCGCGGTGGCTCAACCCTGTAATCCCAGCACTTTAGGAGGCCGAGGCGGGTGGATCACGAGGTCAGGAGATCGAGACCATCCTGGCTAACATGGTGAAACCCCGTCTCTACTAAAAAAATACAAAAAACTAGCCGGGCGTGGTGGCGGGCGCCTATAGTCCCAGCTACTCGGAGGCTGAGGCAGGAGAATGGCGTAAACCCGGGAGGCGGAGCTTGCAGTGAGCCGAGATCGCGCCACTGCACTCCAGCCTGGGTGACACAGCGAGACTCCGTCTCAAAAAAAAAAAAAAAAAAATACTCATGTGAAATTTCCCCCTATTATAAAAGCAGAGTGGGCCGGCACGGTGGCTCACGCCTGTAATCTTAGTGCTTTGGGAGGCCCAAGGCAGGCGGATCACCTGAGGTCAGGAGTTCGAGACCAGCCTGGCCACCATGGTGAAACCTCGGCTCTACTAAAAAATACCAGTAAAAAAAAAATTAGCCACGTGTGGTGGAGACAAAAAAAAAAAAAAAAAAAAAAAAAAAAAAAAAGAAAAGAAAAGAAAAAGAAAAAAGAAAAGCAGAGTGGAAGGAAGTTCCGGTTACTAAGCCTTCTAGGTAACTTCCAGTAATATTTGTTACTTTGGCATTTTACAGATGGGAAAAAGCAAAGCACAAAAAGATTCCTAGAGAGGGGCATGAGGCTGGGATACAAGACTGTCTAAACTTCAGTCTAGTGTCCAGCCATTATTCGACAGAAAAAAATACAACTTTGAATATTACTTTCTTATGTAAGCTTGCCTTAAAGACAGAGTTATAAAAACTATTCTAATAAGGACTGGGCTAATATATGCTTTACAGATAAAAACATGGAGCTATGGGAAAGAATACAGTATTTCAAGAACTACGAGGGATCTGGTTTGAAAAGGCTCACAGCAATTCCTGGTCGGCAATGACCACATGATACAATGGTAAGGGCAAAGCTTCTGGAATCAGAGAACCAGATCTGAACTTGGCCCGAGGCAGAAAGAAGGGCATAGTGGCCAAAAGGCTTGGACCATTTTGCAGGGAGCCCTAGCTCCAAGTGCTAAGTTCCTAACACACACCCTTAGGTCTTATTTAATAGTGAGTGGTTAGTGGTTGCTCCGCCTGGCCTGAATGATAGAAAATAGTTTGGTTCCTAGAACAAACCAGTTTATGTACACGTTTATAAATAGAAGATTAGCCACTGAGTGAAGATCATGCATATCACCCTGCTAAATACGAACACAGTCAGCCGTGGGTTTACCATTCATGGATGGCTTACAATTTAATTACAAAGTATCCAGAAAGAAAATTTAAATGACTGAGCTCAATAAAAGTTAATTATGTATTAACATTTACCTCATCTATATATTCTCAGAATTTCTGTAATTATTATTACAAACCTTCATGGGCTTAACGTTTAATGCCCACAAATATGAACCTTCTACTCAATGTGCCTCACCTTGATCTAAATCCCACCTACTCTTCCTGATTTATTTGCCTCTAAAATAATTACTGGACTGCTCTGACTTCTTCAGTAACTTACCCTTCAGCCAAATTTACGAGTAGCCAATAATTTTCTTTCATATTTATATTGATCATATTATAGAATAATTTCCCTGGAATATTATGAAGTTTGAATACTTACACTGTTTCTGAAGACTTGAAATTCTAGTGTTCTCAAATCTATCTTTGCCACCTTACTCAAGTTAAACCTAAAACAAAAAATGTACACATATTTATTCATAAGCAACATCACAGTTAAGGGGGTGATGGAGTGATTATCAGGTGTGTGCTTTATTTTCAAATTATTGTCTGGCAGGTTTTGAGATCAGTATGACCAGATTTATAGCCTTAAGAAAATTAAAGGCCACAACTTGTAATTAATATTTTGTTCACTTTTTAAAACTAGAATATTTGAAAGGCTTCATCTGCTTTCTCTTTACACATTTTTAGAAGGGAGTTCCACATTACTTTTTCTTGCCTTATATTGAAAGTTTTTCTGGATGCTTCACACAGTATCAACCTAAACCTCCCTAAAACCTTCTCTCAACCGTAGAGATCCAGAACTTCTCTAAGTCAAATCTGTCACTGTATGAGCTGCAATAAGGCTTTTTAAGTGAATACAATACTGATTCAATACTACATAGAAACACCGTGATGATCCAAAACAATACTTACCTTGATACTAACTTATCTACAAACACTGAGGGGTTGGAATATAAAGCCAGAGGAATAAACTGAACATAGACAGGAACATCTGCAGGATTTTCTAAAGTAATCTCTTCTTCCTTAAACAAGATAAATGAAGTATTAAATGAAAGATTTCTATAGTGAAAGCTAAGAGTAAATACTTTATAACCCTAGTACATATTTCCAAAAACCAACGTCACTTTGAATACTTACTGAGGAGCAGTTTGTATTAGTAAGTGGAAATTTCAAGTGCCGGGGTGAGCTAAGTATGGAAGGCCAGGAGAGCTCGGCAGTGATTTTTGATATTATATTTTTTTGAAGGTCTGTATTTACTTCAAATATAGCACTCAATCTAGAAAAACAATTTGTAAGTCACTGTATCAAAATGAAATATTTGAGTCTTCTGAACATAAGAAATTCGATTAGGCTTATGTACTTGAGAAATTTTTTACTGGCCCTGAAAAAACACATTTATTCATTCTAATATTTTACTATGCTTGTAATGCTATTTGATGTCTCTATATTGGCACAAAGAGTTGCCAAAATATCTGTCACAGATCCTCTGTTTCTGTACTGAATATGGAAAGGATGATAAATCTTAGGCATAGTACCAATGACATGAATGTAATCCTGTAAGTTTAGAAAAAACTTTCCAAGTATAAATTCAGTAAGAAAAGCTGGCCTATAGCAGATAACCTATTTAGAAAAGGCAGGCATATAGAGATAACACACGATGTTACGCAGATCCTAAAGGATCTTATGTGCCTAGGGGAAAGATCCAGACATCTACAAGCAGGGTGCTAAAAACATGTCCAGTAGAACTAATGAGAAGGCAGTGCATTGCTTGGCATAAGGCTTTTATCCCCCTTGATATAAAAACAAAACAGTCCTCACACTCAATGAAGACATCAGTTGATGACAGAGGTAAAACCTACGAGGGTTTTGTGCAGATACACGTAAAGTTTTCAGCAATATTTAAGACCTCATCTGAGTATATCCCGACTCAGAAGTGTGTATAAGCCAGTCGCTTACAACTCAGAACACATTCCCAAAGACACAATATTATAAATGGAGCTGAGATCCCTGGGACTAAACGCTGAAGCATATTTTAACACCTAATTCTACTGCTGCAGTGTTACGATACTCTAATACTGGTAAGAGTACAGGTTTATAAGACTAGTAGCAGAAATCCTCTGTAACACACACATAACAAAGTAACACAAAGGCGGGATCAGGGAAAGTATAACATCCACTGTGCACTTAGGATAGACAGGGAGCCCGGGTCTTAGCAATGGGGTGCTGGGGACAGAGAGAGGAGGGCAGGCTTTTTGTGGGTAGGAGGTGAAGAGGTTCCTTAGCAGCTGAGTCTAGGGCAGTACTGTAAGTTATTTGTTCATAATTGGACATTAACATTTGGGACTTGCTTGTCCTTTATAATGTCCACTGTGGAAATACAGGGTACAAAGGAGAGTTTTCATTAGTGTTCTCTTAGCAAGTCCATTAGAGGAAGTGTCTTTTGTATTCATTTTAACCATCTTTTTAAAGTAAACATTCAACTTTCTTTTGCCTTAAGAAAACTTTTCATAGCAGACAGTTCAGATAAACAAATCCTTCAATTATTAATGGTTTGAGAATTTTCAGTACTCTTTAATGGGAATATCTTGATACTAACAAATATATTTCAAATTAGTAGCTTGAGAAGAGCAGTTTCCATCAGTTGCCATACTATCATTATTCTAGTCAAATTCTTTTCTGAAGTACATAAAAAGATTAGATTTCTATACTACCAAATCAATACATTTTTTGTTTTTGAATCCAGGTGCAGTACTGATTTGTCATTAGATGCACATTTCCTGCCTACCAAAGAAACAATGTGGAGCCTGTCTGAACGGAGCCCTGTGTGCTCCCGAACAGCTCGGCACTTAGAAATGAAGGAGGTGGGCTGGGCACAGTGGGTCACACCTGTAATCCCAGCACTTTGGGAGGCTGAGGTGGGTGGATCACAAGGTCAAGAGATCGAGACCATCCTGGCCAACATGGTGAAACCCTATCTCTACTAAAAATACAAAAATTAGCCGGGCATGGTGGTGCGTGCCTGTAGTCCCAGCTACTCGGGAGGCTGAGGCAGGAGAATCACGCCACTGCACTCCAGTTTCATGACAGAGTGAGACTCCGTCTCAAAAAAAAAGGAAGGAGGTATTCTTTTCACAATAAGCAAACACTCTGGTCTTGTACCAAGTGTCCGGGGGGGGGGGAACCTAGAAAATGTTGTCCTTGCCTTTAACAGAGGTCAGTGGTAGGTAAAAACTTTCTTTCCTATGCAAATGGATGAGTCTAAGGTGAATACTGTCGTCATCCTACATAAAGGCAGCTTCAAATATTTTCTTGGAGTGTAAGAAGTATCTAAAGCACCACAGAAAAGAGAAAAATGACAGTATGTGTATTTCTAAGCAACATACAGTTAAAACGGCAATTTAAGATGCCTAATAACTTTCTGAAAATCAGGCATTCTTTCTTAGCTATAAAGCAAAATAATTTAATATAAGAATAAAATTTAGAAAGCATTGTTTCAAGCTTGTAAAGATGGCTAAAATAAACATAAACCACTCACCTATGACCTGAATTTTCCTTTATTCCTGTCCATCCCTTGAACAGGCTTTGATGCAAATCCCAGTCAGCATCCCACATATCTTCCTGCATGGCTACACCAGGCTGCACTTTGGGTTCAGCTAAAACAAGGAAATATACGTTATGACATACTTAACCTGCATCTATACCCACTTGCCAATTTTCCTTTAAATAATTCCTATAGTAACAAAAGACAGCAATGTACTTTAAAAGTGGCAGCCTCTTACTAAAAGAGTACTTTGGGGGAAGTGAAGACACAAGAGAGAACAGCAAGGTCACTTACATTTGGATAGAAAAGGCAGGCCAACATAGCAGTGATCCCCACACTGTAGTCCAGGATCAAAATAAATGTTTGCAATCTATAAAGAGGCACAGGAGAACCATGAGTCCCGAATCCACAGGAGGCCACAAAACAAAACGTTACCGATGGGAATTCTCAAATATAAACATCTTCAAACCTTTGACTTTTTTCCTGGCTCCAAGTCTTCCTTATTGCCCCGCAATCGTTTATAGTAAAATCGCACATCTTCTGACAAAGATCGTATTTGCTGTATTTTTACCTTCTGTGAGAAGGAATTCATAATATTTAAACTTTGATGAACTATTTTCCCCTGAAGGAAGAAAGAAAAAAACAAACTCATTTGTATATGGTTAAATTTTCTTAAGATCACAAGCTTCAGAGCAGACAAGCAGACTTCTGGGAAACCAAAGCCCAAAAGACATTTTAGAATGTTCATCAGTTGATAATCTCTAGATTGTAATCAAGAGCCAGAAAACGTCACAAAAAAGAAACTTTTTTTTTCTTGCTATGGCATGTTACAGAAAAATCAGGAGGACAAATTTTTGCCATCTTGTGACAACTGATTGACGTAACATTCACACTTTCACGTCAAGATACTGAGGATGCCAACAAAGGTACAAACAGAGATAGCTTTAAATAAAGGGAATGGTCACTTTCAGTTTGGTAAGCAAGGTTTCTTTATATCCAGGCAAGAATGCCCTGAAATAACTGAATTCTAAAATCTAAAGCCAAATGGGAAAAAAAAAATCACATTTTTTTTTTAAAAGAAAGTCTTTTCATTAGGAAAAATATATGTCATTTGTGTCAAAGAGAAATTAGACATCTTTCAAAGAGAAATTAGACATCTTTTAAAATTATGGGTTGTCAAGTATCTTATTAAAACAGCACACAGGCTGGGCGCAGTGGCTCATGCCTGTAATCCCAGCACTTTGAGAGGCTGAGGTGGGTGGATCACTTGAGGCCAGGAGTTCGAGACCAGCCAGGCCAACATGGTGATACCCTGTCCCTGCTAAAAATACACACAAAAAATTAGCAGGCATGGTGGCACACACCTGTAGTCCCAGCTACTGGGGAGGCTGAGGCAGGAGAATCACTTGAACTCGGGAAGTGGAGGCTGCAGTGAGCCAAGATCGTATCACTGCACTCCAGCCTGGGTGACAGAGTGAGACTACATCTCAAAAACAAACAAAAAAATCCCAGCACATAGATGAAACTGTTAAATAACCAGCGATTGCTCTTACCAGTCACAAGCTTCTCTCTGTGACAGAGTACCAAATTTTAAATTAAAAAATTAAATAATTTATGTAATACTCCAGAAGAATTATATTACAATCTTTCTTTTGGCTGAATACAAAATTTTATCTTTTTGTAGATTCCTATTCATCTGAAGAGGTCTCTAAAATGATTAAACCCACTTTTTAAATATGTGGAACAAACAATACAGAGGTGAAGAGCGCGCACAGGAAAAAGGGCAGAATGACCATGAGGCTGAGGCCAGCGATCCTCATTCACAGCCCAGTGAGGCTAAAACAGCCGACAGCCAGCAGAGGGCAGGCGTGCAGCTGCAATGCCGACGGGACCCTCGGGCAGACGCTGCACTTGGCATACTTGGAATAACTACTTCCCTTGTGCCCTGTCTCTCAGGGGTGTGGGGGATCAAAAGAGCGCACAGATATAAACGCTGCTCTCACAATTCTACTCAAATATTAAGCATGAGTTATGAGAAATGTTTCTTCTGAGGTATTGTTTCCAGTCAGCTCTAGTATTCTCCATCTGATAGAGATCTATGATAGGATTTGGTAATACAGAGGTAATTTAGAATTCCAAGCAAGTACCTGGTCCTGCAAGCCACCTAGAGATATCTGAAAGCTTAATCTGAAGCAGTTCAAAACCAACCCCCCCAAATCTCACGCTGAAATGTGCTCCCCAGTGTTGGAGGTGGGGCCCTATGGAAGATGTTTGGGGCATGGGGGTAGATCCCTCATGAATGGCTTGGTGTGTTCTGACCCTGTGGTAATGAGTTAGCCATTAGTTCACCCAACTACTGGTTGTTAAAAAAGAGCCTGGCACCTCCCTCTCCTCTCTCTCGCCATGTGATCTTTGCACATGCCAGCTCCTCTTTGCCTTCCAATATGAGTGGAAGCAGCCCGAGGCCCTCACCAATGCAGATGCTGGGGCCATGCTTCCTGTATAGCCTCCAGAACCGTGAGCCAAATACACCTCTTTCTAAAAAGTAAATCACCCAGCCTCAGGTATTCCTTTATAGCAACACAAATGGATCAAGACCAACATTTTGCTTTTATACACATGCTTTCTCATTTATTCCACTCGTGGGGCTTTTCACTGGGTCATCCGCTGTCTTCTGAACTGAACTTTTCCCTGCCAGAGTTTACGCAGAGATTAAGGACGTCACCGATTGAGAAAGTAATGGAAGGAAGAAACATGGCTCTTCTGGATAAATACCGAAGTCAGGAGTTTAGTATAGTAAGTACAAAGTGGAATGACAGGAAGATGAGGATTTAATTAAGACCCAAACTTAAATGTGATGAAACTAGTAATTCAAAATTTATATTTTTAAGGAGCTAAATGAAGTTAGGTTTTACTGTACAGGTTGAGTATCCCTTATTTAAAATGCTTGGGGCCAGATGTATTTTAGATTTCTTTCTTTTTTTTTTTTTTTGGATTTTGGAATATTTACATATATATAATGAGGTATCTTGGGGACAAGTCTAAACATGAAATTCATTTATGTTTCATATACATTCATACGCACAGCCTGAAGGTAATTTTATACAACATTTAAAATAATTTTGTGCGTGAAGCAAAGTTTTGACTGAAACCTGTTACAAGAAGTCAGGTGTAGAGTTTTCCACTTGTGGTCTCAAAATGTTTCAGATTTGGAAACATTTTGGATTTCAGATATTTGAGTTAGGGATGCTAAACTTGCATATGACATTAAGATTTTGCAATGTCGGCCGGGCGCGGTGGCTCAAGCCTGTAATCCCAGCACTTTGGGAGGCCGAGACGGGCGGATCACGAGGTCAGGAGATCGAGACCATCCTGGCTAACACGGTGAAACCCCGTCTCTACTAAAAATACAAAAAAACTAGCCGGGCGAGGTGGCGGGCGCCTGTAGTCCCAGCTACTCGGGAGGCTGAGGCAGGAGAATGGCATAAACCTGGGAGACAGAGCTTGCAGTTAGCTGAGATCCGGCCACTGTACTCCAGCCTGGGTGACAGAGTGAGACTCCATCTCAAAAAAAAAAAAAAAAAAAAAGATTTTGCAATGTCTTGTTTCTCTTAACCCACTATTGTCTCCCACCACTAGGATCTGAGACACTTTCACATTTTCCCTGGTATTCCTGAATGGACTGCACCATCTTCTTACAAAAGGCAGCATCTTCTCCTGGTTTTCCCATTTGTTTTGTCCTTGTTCTCCAGGCTCAAACTCTAAGCGATATTCCTGCCTCCTCTATCCACCCTCTTTCCCCATACTTGTTTCATTCTGTATGACCTCTTTAGGATACAAGCACAGTTCAAATGATTCACCTGCAATGTCTCTTGCCTATGTTCCCTCTCCATCATTTGTTCCTTCATCTATACATTATGTACTAAGTGCCTGCTATTGGGAAGAAATGATCTCTCATCAATTTCCTAGAGGATCTCAGACTCTCACTGGGGAGGCCAACTTATAAGGAAATATTTATAGCACAATACGAGGCTTGCAACAAGAGGGGTAATTTCAGAGTATTCTAGGATCACACATGAAACAACCAGTATTGTCTGGAGGAGTCAAGAAATCTTCAGGGAGGAGATGACAATGGAATTGAATCTTGAAAGACATGGAGTTCTTTGAAGGGAGGAGAGGAGAAAGGGCATTCGAGGCAGAGAAACAATAAAGGCTTGGAGGTATGAAGGGACTTGACTGTCTCTGCCACAGCCACAGGCTCAAACCTCCCCTTGGCACTTTTCACCTGGACTCTGGCCAGTCTGTGGGTTGGCCTCCAGGCACTCTATTGTTACTTTCATCTGTGTCCTCTACCTCTTTCTGCAGAGAGCCAGTCTTTAAAGCTCAGCTCTGATGATGTCAAGCCTCTACTCAAAAACTTCATATTCCCATGAACTTAAGTGCATTTAAGTTTTTTCCACGTTATCACCCCAACATACCATTCCATTTTCCCTCTTAAAACTTTTCTCCATTCTTGCCAAACTGGACAACTCACTACTGCCTGAACCCATTTCAGACTTTACTGCCTCTGCATTCCTGTTGAGCTTGCGCCCTGGCCCTGGATTCACATCTCCGCCACCCCTTCTCCATCTCTGTCGGAAGAAATTCTAAGCTGGCTCCCACGGCCCCTGCATCAGCGAGATGTGTGTTTCCCTCACAGCACTTTATTTTGATTCCTCTTAGGGCAACTTCTACATTCTGCTCTGGATTGTGGGTCCAATTTCCTTTCTAGATAGAAAACTTTTTGAGGAAAAGGACTGTATCTCTTTATATCTTCTAAAGAACCTGGTATAATGTCTTTAAGATAAATGACTAATAAAGAATAACTGACTTTACTGTAAGATTCTAGGAACATAGAGCTAAGGGCAAAGGCAAAAAACGAGCAATAGAAAAATGTGTGTATGAATGGTCTTACTGGAAAGGAAGGTGGAAGAACCATGTGCTTAGGGAAGCAGGTCAGTGAGCCTACAGCAATCACAGCCTTCACAGGGATTGTCAGGATCTGTGGAGTCAAGAAGATGACGATAAATGAATATTTAAGATTCAGCCTGATCTTGATAGCTACTGCATTATATTTTGGGGTTAACCTAATTTTGGGACTAATATTGATAATAAGCAGTTCCAAACCAATATTAAAATCACCCATAGATACTGTTTAATCTGTGCAATGTATTCCATAAAAAGTAACTAAATACAACACATTTCCACAGATTTCTCAGCGACTCACTGACAACATGTAAAAAAGACCAAAAAATGGGGAAGCAATGAAGACAGGTTTTTAAAAATACAAATATTTTTGTATTTCAAAATACAAATAATCTATAAAATAATTATTTTAAAAAAGAAAGTCAAACTGTATTCCTAAAACAATGTATGTAAAATCCAGCATATCTAGAGTTACATAGCTCTCTAGTTTTTTGATATAGAAATAGACATCAACCTTATTTTTAAAAATGCACTGAACATTCTAGAGTTAGAATCCCATCCCATACTGTTAGTAACTCTCAAAGCTACTTCTCTAGGGTATTTTTCTTAATTCTTATTTTCACCCATATTAACAAAAATTTATCTGAATTCTGAAATGTACTTATTTCCGTCATGAGTGATAACCATGAATTCCTCACCTGACTTATACTCTCAACAAATCATTTATTATTAAATGGCCAATTCTGTTTATTTTATAATTACATTTTTTTTTCCACGTGGGAGTTGTGCACACTGAAAACACCTATGAGAGCAAAGGTGGCAACTTGCTGAATTTAGCAGTGCTTGACTTTCCTAAGAGCTTTTAAATATAAAATTAAAAACATTTAGGTTTGGCAGAAATATATCCATTCAAAATCTTACTGAATGCAAAATAAGCTCCACAGAGAATATTTTAATTAAAAGCTTAGTAACCTTTAGTCCCTTGACTTTGAATGACTCATGAAAATATAAACGTGAGCACTCAGATTAAGACATGATCTCCTGATTTTATCCTCCTTTTCAGAAATGTTAGACCCTGACTGCTCTTTATGATTGTAGGAACAATCAGAGATATCTAACTCAGGACCCCAGTCGGGGTCTGTGTAATGATATAACCATCTGTTTAAGCAGGTTTCTAACAAAGCAATTCTAAACGTGCTAAAGGCATTTTTCTGAAGTTGCTTTTTTAGGTTAGGAAGGTTGGGTTTTATCATAAAACTACAAGCCTAGCCGGGCACAGTGGCTCATGCCTGTAATCCCAGCACTTTGGGAGGCTGAGGCGGGCAGATCATCACAAGGTCAGGAGATCGAGACCATCCTGGCTAACACTGGTGAAACCCCGTCTCTACTAAAAATACAAAAAAATTAGCCGGACGCGGTGGCGGGCGCCTGTAGTCCCAGCTACTCGGGAGGCTGAGGCAGGAGAATGGCGCAAACCCGGGAGGCGGAGCTTGCAGTGAGCCGAGATGGCGCCACTGCACTCCAGCCTGGGCGACAGAGCGAGACTCCATCTCTGGGGGAAAAAAAAAACAAAACAAAGAACTACAAGCCTATAAACACCAATCTTCTATAAACTATTCTAGAAAGCTCAGTTTTTAAGGTAGGAAACTGGTAAACTGTAACTTTATGAGTAAACTTAATTCTTTGTTTTCATACAGACAAGAAAGGACTTATTCAGAAAAACCCCACTGCCACGAATCCCCATAAAGTCCTTACCTCATAGTCTGTTGTGATCTGGATGGCTCCATCATGAATCCCCTCTAATTTTTTTGCAGTAAGTTTGACTCTGAAGACTGCAAAATAGCCTGAAGCTAATGTTACCTGTAGATGGTAGAAATGGTATCATTCATTAGCCTTGTTAGTTGAAGCTTCCTATTAAAATGGAAATGAAGGGCCTAGTGATAAAATGACTTACAAATCCTAACATATACCAGCATGACACTGAATTACCATATCACTGTGTACAAATCTCTCAAAATAATGTCCATCCTCTGACAGTTCTCTACGACCCTTGTTCCATGGGCCAGTGAAAAAGCTGGTTCCTGAAGGAGGGAGGGGTGTGGAACTCTTGCTAATAAAGCTCCTCGCTCTTCACCCGTGGACCTGTTCGGCCAAAGAGGCTGGAGCAGGGGGACACGGCCTTCCCCCAACCTTTCAGGCACACTGGAGCCACAAGTGTATACACAGGTGGCTCTGCTTCAAGCTGTGGATGTCACTCTGTAATGTTAACATTCGTATCTTCAGGGCAGCTGAGGTTGGATATAACAAAACACCAGACCTATGGCATTCCACGGAAACGTGTTTGGCAGCACTCTCTGTGTGTAAGGACATTTGCTTTTCCTTTCGTAAAACTGCCCCAAGAAGTTCTATTCTAACCTGCAGATGAGATATCTGGTGCTCCTTCTCACAGAAGGTGATTCTCATCCTTTTCCCAGCAGGTATAAACTCCAAGTTCCCCTTTCAGTACTGGTGAGTGCTGAAACTAATGTATTTGTTTTCTATCGTTCAGTGCTCTCTTACAACCAACTGTAACATGCTTATTAGACAGGTAACAATATGTGGGCAGACTCGCAGTGATCAAACAATGTCTGCCTCACTGATACTAGGCAGTATCTGGACAGATGTATTATTGTGTAATTGAAAATATTTTCTACCAATGTTCAAGGCCATCTCTTTTTCCCAGTAAACTCAATGAACACAAGGTTAGTTTAGTATCCACGGGAATTTCTCCTGTAATGACACTTGCGTTACAAAAAGATAATTTAAAATTTGTGTCTTATAGAACTTTTTATGACAAGGCAGAATTAAACCCCTTTGGGTTTCAGTGTCCTCATCATAAAAAGAAGGGGTTGAATTACATTACCTATAAGGTCCTTTTAATAGCAAGTAACCAACACTATCACGAACTGCATAAAAATAATGGTGAAGTATGTAACACAGCAATGACCTCCCGCTTGCAGTTTAGACAGCATCTTACTTTAAGGAGACAGTAAGAAAGTTTACTTACCGATGACTGGTCTGATGAAGAGGATTTTTCAAACTCTGGCAGGCTTGAAATTATTGTAGTTCTATTGCCTCTTTCCATAGCTACAAGTTCTATTGATAAACCGTCTCCTATGATATGCCAACTTTTTATAGCCAACTTTAAAAAAAGATATGAAAATGATTATCACAACACAAGCATAAAATCCTTAAATGCGATTTAGAATAAAAACAGGTTTTTACCTCAATTGGATTGCTGTTTATAATTGCAAATAAAATATTACTTGCTTCTGTAGCGCTCAGTACTCCAAAATCTATGAAGCGTTCCTCTATTTTGGGGGGCAATACAAAGTACTGGAGAGATATAAAAGAACCAGATTAAACAAAAAGTCACACTGATGTAACAATATTATGAAGAGAAAGTAAACGTATTACAGATGTATTAAAGTTCCCCAAAAATTAGCTGGGCATGGTGGTGTGCGCCTATAATCCCAGCTACTCGGAAGGCTGAGCTGAGGCAGGAGAATCGCTTAAACCCAGGAGCCGAGATTACACCACTGTACTCCAGCCTGGGCAACAGAGCGAGACTCGGTATCAAAAAAAAAAAAAAGATGTATTAAAGTTCCTATGCTTTCCTATGCTTTACGTATATATGCATAAAACCACACATTTATATAACATAGTTGAGGGCTTTGTATGATAAAAGTCTTTTGAGTAATCAGAAATGAAAACAGTCATGGCTTCTGCTGAGTCGCTATTCCTCCTCTGAGGGCACATGAAAGAGGCAGGAAGCTAAAGAGAGGTTTAGTGGAACCCTGGGGGATCAGGCAAAAAGCATGTGGTCTCAGCAAGCCTCACCAATGATCGCTGAAACAAAATAACTGAAGCAGGAACCAGACACTAGTGAAGGTCCCTCCAGCTCTAAAATTCTAATCGATGCCAACTACTTAAAGGGCTACGTTTCTAGATGTCCTCGCTTTCTTTTTATCTTTCCTAACAGTTTTATCTCTTATCTAAGCTTCTTTCATTGATTACTCTCAAGATAGCTTTGTTTGGATTTTTCCCCCCTGCTTATTTTCTGTACCAGGGGTACCTTCATTGTTTCCTTCTGTATCATATACAATCTTCCAACTTTGCGTCTTTACTACCTTAGTTTCTTCCTTACTATCTGGTTCTCTTCTTTGTCCCGGTATTTCTCGGTTTTGATCATCTCTTCCCTACGTACTTCCCTCTTCACATTCCTTGTATTCTTCTTTTTCTACCTATCATTTTTCTTCCATTTAGTTCTTTCCTATATTCCCCATTATTACAATAGTTTAAAAGCATATCCCAGAGAAAGCAGAATGTGGAAAAGATCTAAGTAGAGACTGTAACTAGAGAAGTCAACTGTATCACAAGAGAGAGCTGCTGGAAAGGTAAAAACTGACTAGGAGAATGAGATCAATTTGCAGAGCAGAGACAATGGCAAACCATAAGAGTATGTAACACGATTGCCTAATAAGATCTGAAAACTTTAAAGGTGGGCAGGGAGTTTAAATGTTAAAGGTGGATAATATACTTACATCTAAAAAGCCTGTGTATACCCGCACGGGTAAATGAAATTTAGAAGCATTGGTAATAAGTAAAATGTTGTTATCTATGTGCATGGATGATGTGGAAGGCATAAAAAGCAGGGTAAAAATGTATCCTGATTCATTAGGAAGAATTAAGACTGGTTTGCTGAAGTTGTGAACCTGGGAAATGACAGAAGAGAAAAAAACAAAGTATCAGCATCACCTAGTTGGTAGACCAGGAAAATTAAAATTATGAGGGCTCCTGGACATACTTTAAACATTGTTTTGGCTTCTTCTGGTAGCAACACATCGTGAATGAGGATCGCAAAACTGAAAGTGTTAGTAAGGTAAATTGGCCTTTCCACAGGACCAGCAGGACTGTCTCGGATGTGAAATAATGTTGCAGCGTGATCAAATCCCAAATAACTATTCAAAAAAACAACAAGAACAAAATAAATCATTTTTATTTCCATGTGTTAATTTAAAATCCAAGTTCTTCTGTTGTAAGTATAATTTACATTTAGCATTAGGGACTGTACTAAAGAATTAGAACTATAATATTTTAGTGATTGATTATATGATTTAAAACAATTTAGCCTGCAAAATATTGAAATCTAATATCAAGAACCATTCTCTAATGAATTATATGAATCACACAATTAGAATCAAAGACATATCAACAAAAAAAGCTTTACTTTGAAAAAAATCATGTTTATCAGTGAATTGCAAGGAGCTTCGTTAAAATGAATCTTTGCCAAGTTAAGTATTAAACTATTGGTTAAAGTATAATAGAAAATGAACAACATGTTACTTCCCACTTATAAAAACTTGTAATTCTAGAAGTGTTTATGAATTTACAAAGGAATATAAAGAATTTTGTTTCGAGTGCCAAAATAATAATAATAATAATAGTCACTTACATATCACAAACACATGTCAGAAAGGAAATGGTTCGAATCATCTAAATAATATTGTAAAAAATCAGAGTTTTGAATTATTAAGTCTTCATTTAAGCCCAAATCCTATCATCCCACTTACCCTTTTCTTCTAAGAAAGTAAAATATAAACAAAATATAGGAGGTTTTCTCTTTTATAGATGGGCCTGTTCTTTTAAAAAATGATTCCATCAAGTTTATGTGAACATGGCTAGTATTTCAGAAGGTCATTTAGTAGGAAAACGTAATTTACTGATTAGTAAAAAGTTATAGAATTTATTTTAAAAAGAAACTTACCCATCTAAAACTTCTGCTTGATATGGTATTTCAAGTTTAGAATAACTCTTTTCCTTTGCTTTAACTGTTATTTTCCCAGAAAACTGAGATGGCTTTTTCGCCTTTGATGCTGAAAGGAAGCATTTTAAAAAAATAATCTGTCACCTGTTACTACCAAAGAGAAGTAATGACTTTATGTAAACCAACAAAATCTTAAAAAAAAAAAAAGTTGAGCTTCCAAATTGGCCAACAGAACACTTCTACATTTTAAACGAACCATCACATTTTTCATACAAAAGGGGTAAAACGTTTTATTTTTCCTATAATAAGATAAGCAGATAAAGAATTAGCTGGTGAGCATGGTTCAGGAGGCAAAACACCGGACCTAAGCTGCTTCGCTGTAGCCACAGGCTTTGGCTCCACTTACAGCAGAATTTCTCATCCTCGGCACTATTAACATTTTAGGCTAGATTAATTCTTTGTTGCAGGGGCTGTTTTGTGTACTGTAGGACGTTTAGCAGCATCCTGGACTTCTGCTTTCTAGATGGCAGTAGCATCCCTGCAGCTGTGACTACTCAAATGCCTCTCGACATTGCCAGATATCCCCCTGCAGGCACAATTACCCTCCCACTCAGCCCGGCTGATTTACATTTGACCTGAGAAAGAAATCACATTTCTTGTATAGCTAAAGTCTTGCTCTATCACCAATAAAGTACCATGGTATAAGAAAAGTTAAGAATTAAGAGCTCTCACGTCTCAAATTGGCCAACCCTAAAACTCATGGTGTAAGACGAGATAAATCCCCTCCTGTCATCGTATCATATTGTCTTCATCTTAGATGAAGAAAAACCTTTAGATTTTGTAGCAGTTTTAAATAATCCTGGCTGGGTGTGGTGCCTCACGCATGTAATCCCAGCACTTTGCCAGGCCGAGGTGGGCGGATCACCTGAGGTCAGGAGTTCAAGACCAGCCTGGCCAACATGGTGAAACCCTGTCTCTACTAAAAATACAAAAATTAGCCAGGTGTGGTGGCACGTGCCTGTAATTGCAGCTACTCGGGAGGCTGAGGCAGGAGAATCGCTTGAGCCTGGGAGGCGGAGGCTGTGGTGAGCTGAGACTGTATCACTGCACTTGAGCGTGGGTGACAGAGTGAGACTCTGTCTCAAAAAAATAAAAATTAAAATAAATAAACAAATAAATAATCCCATCTGGAATTACAGAAATTGATTCAGTTGGGTCCAATCTAGGCACCCATTAGATGGTTCTTTTCAAAGCAAATAAAGAAGCTGTTTATGTTTATCCTCCTGAAGTACTTTAGGAACACTTCCATTTATGTGAAGAATTCATATGTGAGTTACGCAAATGTATGTCATCCAACCTCACGACAAAAAAGAACAAGGAAATGGTATGACATGTAGTGTTTGACTATGTGCAGACACAGACTTTCCATTTTAAAAATTCCCATTCGGCCTCTTATTTCTCTGCTTGCTAGTTAGCCATCTCTGGATGCTTCCAATTTTTCACTATTTGTTCTGATGTAAGACTGATTACAAGGGCCACATTTAAGCATTTCATGACATTGTATCATACATAGCAAATAAAGTGGTCAAAAAGCTCACAAAAATTCAGTTGAAAATCATAAAGAATGACTTTTGATGAGAAAGATGCTTAAGTGAACACTGTAGAGTTAACACATATATAAGGTGCATTCTAACAATATTAAAAGGAAAACACACTTCCTGACTGATTTTCACGGCAATCTCAGAGGTGTTTTGTGTGGGGATCCACCACGGTGGTGGGAGAGGTAAATGGTGGGGGGATTTTCACATGATATTAAAAACCCACTTCTAAGAAATGTAGCATTGGCTCTTAAAGATGCTTTCCCTTTGCTGTTATATTTAATTTTACGTATTTCTTTAAGAAACAATGATCTTAGAGCCCATGATCTCAGAAGAATCAACACTAATGTCATCGCATTTATCTCGAGGAGGGAGACATTCACTGGGTGGTCAATACAGGAGCTAGAGAAGAGTAGCTCTTCACCCTTGCAGAGCACGCGGAGAACTTTCTGGCATGTCTGTGTAGGGTGGGTCCTAAATGCTCTCAGGGGTCAGGAGTGACCATTAGCCTCTTTCTCCTCTGTAAGGGAAGACAATGCACCTGGTGATACTGACACGGGTGGACATGAATGTGGTCTCTCAGCAGCACAGAGGACACTACCACAAATGTAGATATAACTGTGGCATTAACGCCTTCTATAATACTATTTCTTGACAATTGTATCATGAAGTATGCTGCCTATGTGGTTTTTTTTTTCTTGGGAGTCCTCACTGAGCTCACAGGATGAACCCTGAGGCCAGCCCCACCTGCATAGCTGCTCCAGACCCTCCCTAGAACTCTCCACAGTGAGCAGCAGGCATAGATGCGCTCATGAACACTATACGAAGTGTGCCAGCATCTGCCTACGTTCATTGATCAAATACTCTCATCCGATGAGGAGCTGAGCTTTACCATGCGGACTCTAAGCAGAGATGGCTTTATCATAAAGCCAAAGTTGAAGCTCTACAGCAGCTACTCACTTGCATGGGTGCCTGTGAAAAAAGCCCTGTTCAGAGGTTCAGTTCTCAGTTAATTATCTATATGGTTAAGCAGCCATTAAGTCATTATTTTAAAAATGTTGTGACAGCAAATTTAATGAATGTTCCATGAAAGTAGGCAGAACTGAATAAAAACGTATAAAAATGGTCTAGTCTGGAGTGACTTAACACTTCAAGTATCAAAATATATACTATACACGTTAGAAATAATAGCTAACTGGACAGTTCTATTATTTTAGCTTAAGTAGGGCCACCTGCTTTGCCTATAAAAGCCAATATATGAAAATGTTACAAAGAATACTTCTTATTTTTGCTCTCAAATTTAAACATGTTTCTGAACTTCAAATATATCATAACCTCATAATTAAGATGAATTACAATAGATACGTGTTTAAAAGGCTAGCCCAGACTACGGAAATGATTCCAATCCTAATGTATTTGCTAGTGTTTTTCTATTGCTAATACTGATTTAGCTTTAGAAAGTTGTGGTATCTTCTCTCATGAATCAATCAAATAACAGTTCATGATGGCTTACGGGGCGGGGGAGGGGGAATCAACCAAAGCAGTAATATAAATTCTGATGGTAAAACAATCTGGATTTCTATATTAAGATGTCAATACAGATGCTTTCTAGTTTACCAAAATAACATCACTCTATCAGAGAGAAAAAGGTGAATACTTGCCATCAAAACTAATGCTCGCAACCTTGGTGTATTTACTTTCTGATGCTTTTAATGTAATTGGTTTAAAATGTACCGTTATAGCATCATTTTGTGGTGTAGGTCGAACACTCTGCAAAGAGAACAAAAATACATACATGGCATTATTTCAGTCTAATGGTTCAGGTGCCTGATACTTACACTGGAAAGTATACAGGAGTACACTGGAACGTGTACTGGAAAAGTAAAGTGGACTCTAAATTTGAAAAGTTTAACTTATGTTGTCCCTTTACATGGAGTAGGCCACACTGGAAAAACTTCAAAGTAATTTCATCAGAATATCTTTATAAAAGAAAATGACCAGAGGAGAACAAACACGACACATTAGTAAGTGTAAGAATCTGAAGACCAACTATTACATTGGGTGTGAGTACAGAAAACATTTTAAAAAGGTACTTATTTTCCAAATGAATGACTAATTCATACACCAGAGGAGGTGACATCAAAAAGACTTACGGATCCCTCTTAAAAAAATTCACAATGCTGAGGAAATACTGAACCATACGATGGTGAGGAATAAATATGAACTTGGGAGCTGGGGTCTCAGTGCCAAGGTAGTTCTGCAGACTTCCTTTCTAGCGGCATTTCCTCTTTCTAGACACGGCTCTGCGAGTGAGGCGTGCTGTCCAGGGAGAGGGCTGTATTGCTGGCTACGGGACTGAGCACGGAGGCAGACCACAGGGATGTTCAGCTTGGAAGGCAGAATGCTTAAATAACAACACACAGAAAAGCTCGTACTTGGAGAGCACGCTTTTTAAAAATACAGTTTAAGGTACAGTTATTTTTTATTTCCTCACTGACACAAAGCCCTTTCAGTTGGAAGGGACCTAAAAGATTCCAACCTCCTTCTCTGTTTTACTAATGAAATTTGCAATATTGATGTTTCAGTAGCTAGGCATCAACAGGTAGGACTGAAACAAGAATTTCTGGGTGGGTGCGGGGCCTTCCCCTGACACTCTGTTGCACAAACATGTATCACAAAATCCTGGTACTGTATACAACTCTTGATTAAAAAATAATCTTCCTTTATAATTACTCTGAATCTGAACCCTCATGGATTGTGCTTGTTGAATTTTGAAGGGCTTTATAAACTTGTCAGAGCCTGCCATTTCCTGAAGAAAAGAACATTGTCCTTTCTGTGAAACTTATCAGGCAAGCCCCTTAACAGGGGCACAGTCAGATCCAGAAAGTCACTATGTTCTTCCCCCTCGATCCCTGCCTGCTCTTTCAGCCCATTTATAAAGGTGAAATCTGCCTCAATGGAACATCAAAGGGCAGTCTCTTGAAGGTGCAATAAGCACCTGAGAAGAGCATGACGAGAGAGAACTATCCTTGTGCCTTGTGTGTGGGATCACAGGGTATGAATCTGATTATATGATAATGATCAAAGATACTGCTGGAGCAGCTCCCTTTCTATTCGTGGGCTAGTCCTGGGCTGTCAGCGAGTGTTCACAGGGTCTGAAATTAAGGCCCTAAGGATGGTTCTGGGGCCTCAGGCTCTCTTGGCATTTTAACTCTTTTTAACTTCCTTCCTTTCTCTTCTTCAAGAACTCCTCAATTGCTTTTGGATCTCTAGCTGGGACTGGGAATGATTTGTTCATAGAATACTTTTACTTATCAATAAGCTTGCTGTTATTAGCAACATTTAAAATACAAATTTCTTCATTCACTGAAAGATGTGTGTGTGTGTTTTTAATAACAAAACAAAGTAGAGTTTGAACTGTAGGACAAATTGGGAAAAGTTCCATTTGGTTATACTATACTATATTACCATGCGAATACTTTCTCCAAAGAGAGGAAATCAGTACAGAAGTGTATGTGACAATCCAGTGGCATCACTTTATGCAACAAAAGGATGTTTAACTAGAGAGATGTGAGCTTGAGTCAGCTGCCCGTCTACTCTGCGGCTCATTTCTCCCACCTGTAAAAAAAAAAAAAAAAAACCTGCCTTGGGAGGCCAAGGCATGTGGATCACGAGGTCAGGAGTTCAAGACCAGCCTGGCCAAGATGGTGAAACCTTGTCTCTACTAAAAATATAAAAATTAGCTGGGCGTGGTGGTGGGTGTCTGTAATCCCAGCTACTTGGGAGGCTGAGGCAGAGAACTACTTGAACCCAGAGGCAGATATTGCAGTGAGCCAAGACTGGGCCACTGCACTCCAGCCTGGGCGACAGAGTGAGACTCCTACACACACACACACACACACACGGCACACACACACACACACACGGCAAATCCTAAGGGGATGGGTTATTTTCTGAGATCTAATAATCTACAACATTTTGAATCCTAAGGGGATGGGTTATTTTCTGAGATTTAATCATCTACAACATTTTGTGAGTCAGTTAATCTTGGTTTTTTTCCCCCACAAATGAGCCACTTTTATCTTGAGGCCAAGCTTTGTTAGAGGTGATCACATGAAACTCTGTAGTTTGCAGAGGACTTCCACAGATATGGCTCCTGAAGTTCCTCACTTGCTCTGCTGAGAGGTGAGGATTGAGAGGTGAAGTCAGCTGGACTTCCTGGACCGAGTGGGGACTTGGAGAACTTTTCTGTCTAGCTAGAGGATTATAAATGCACCAGTCAGAACTGTGTCTAGCTAAAGGATTGTAAATGCACCAATCAGCACTCTGTAAAAACGCACCAATCAACACTCTGTGGCTAAACGATTGTAAATGCACCAATCAGCACTCTGTAAAATGGACCAATCAGTGCTCTGTAAAATGGACCAATCAGAGGACATGCGCAGGGCCAAAAAAAGGAATAAAAGCTGGACACCCCAGCCAGCAGAGGCAACCTGCTTGGGTCCCCTTCCATGATGTGGAAGCTTTGTTCTTTCACTCTTTCCAGTGAATCTTGCTGCTGCTCACTCCTTGGGTCTGCGCTACCTTTATGAGCTGGAACACTCACCACGAAGGTCTGTGGCTTCACTCCTGAAGTCAGGAAGACCATGAACCCACCGGAATGAATAGATTCTGGACACATTTTGGTGACCATGAAGGGACTATTACCAACCGGTGAGCACCATCGGACCCCTTTCACTTGCTATTCTGTCCTATTTTTCCTTAGAATTCGGGGGCTAAATATCGGGCACCTGTTGGCCAGTTTAAAAGCAACTAGCACAGCCACTGGGCTGAAGACACGGGTATCAGGCTTTCTGGGAAAGGGCTAAGAACCCCCGATTCTTTGGAGTTGGGAGTGCTGGTTTGCCTGGAACTAGCTTCCGCTTCTCCTGTACTTCTGGGTTGACCTGAGGGTCAACAGAGAGCAAA
Organism: Theropithecus gelada; assembly: GCF_003255815.1. Lineage (NCBI taxonomy): Eukaryota > Metazoa > Chordata > Mammalia > Primates > Cercopithecidae > Theropithecus > Theropithecus gelada. The sequence continues at coordinate 19,149,611 of NC_037681.1, read as the reverse complement.
GTAATTCAGCTCCGGGATCCCAACAAAAAGTTGGTTGACTGTGGCCACGAGCGAACTCTCAAAGTTACGTGGCCCAAGCGAGACTCGCCCATCTATCCTATCTATCCTGACCCTTGCCCTCTGGGTCCTAATGCCTGTCAGACAAACTTCCTCTCGCCTCTCTTCTCCGAGGCTAGTCCCACTTCTAAAAACCACTCCCTGTCTCTTGTGCTTTTCTAGTTTCTCCTGTAAGAATGATTTCTAGTATAAACTCCAGGACTCTATTCCCTCCTTTAGGCACCCGGACTCACCAATCAGAAAGACATAATTTTTGCCCAAAGCCCCGTTGGGGGTTGGGGGGACTACCTGGAATTTTAGGATCCCTCCTCAGACTAGTAAGCCTAACAAAAGCTATTCCTGAAGCTAGGATAGGGGGAGCCTCAGAAACGATATCGTTCCTATTCATATGATGAGAAGTGATGATAAAAGGCGTCACTCTTCCATCCCTGGAGATCCCTTCCCTCGCTCAGGGTATGGCCCTCCACTTCATTTTTGGGGCATAATATCTTTATAGGACAGGGGTAAAGTCCCAACACTAACAGGAGAATGCTTAGAACTCTAACAGGTTTTCGAAAATGCACCCGTAAGGGCCACTAAATCAGTTTTTCTCAGTTCTCTCTGTGGTCTAGGAGGACAGGCAAGGGTGCAGGTCGAGAATGCGTCATTAAGGGCCACTAAATCTGACCTTCCTCAGTCCTCCTTGTGGTCTAGGAGGAAAACTAGTGTTTCTGCTGCTGTGTCGGTGAGCGTAACTATTCTGATCAGCATGGTCCAGGGACCGTTGCGGGTTCTTGCGCTGGGGGAAAACAAACAAACCAAAACCACAGGCGGTTCTGTCTTTCAGATGGGAAACACTCAGGCATCAACAGGCTCACCCTTGAAACGCATCCTGAGCCACTGGGACCAATTTGACCCACAAACCCTGAAAAAGTGGTGGCTCATTTTTTTCTGCACTACGGCCTGGCCCCAATATTCTCTCTCTCTGATGGGGAAAAATGGCCACCTGAGTGAAGTATAAATTATAATAGTATCCTGCAGCTTGACCTTTTCTGTAAGAGGGAAGGCAAGTAGAGTGAAATACCTTATGTCCAAGCTTTCTTTTCACTGAAGAATCCACAACTATGCAAAGCTTGCAGTTTACATCCCACAGGAGGACCTCTCAGCTCACCCCCATATCCTAGCCTCCCTATAGCTCCCCTTCCTATTAATGATAAGCCTCCTCTAATCTCCCCCACCCAGAAGGAAACAAGCAAAGAAATCTCCAAAGGACCACAAAACCCCCCAGGCTATCAGTTATGTCCCCTTCAAGTTGTAGGGGGAGGGGAATTTGGCCCAACCCCGGGTACATGTCCCCTTGTCCCTCTCTGATTTAAAGCAGATCAAGGCAGACCTGGGTAAGCTTTCAGATGATCCTGATAGGTATATAGATGTCCTACAGGGTCTAGGGCAATCCTTCTATCTCACTTGGACAGATGTCATCCTATTGTCAGATCAAACCCTGGCCTTTAATGAAAAAAATGTGGCTTTAGCTGCAGCCCAAGAGTTTGGAGATACCAGGTACCTTAGCCAAGTAAATGATACAATAAAAGCCAAAGAAAGGGACAAATTCCCTACAGGTCAGCAAACCGTCCCCAGTATGGATCCCCACTGGGATCTAGACTCAGATCATGGGGACTGGAGCTGTAAACATCTGACCTGTGTTCTAAAAGGACTAAGGAGAATTAGGAAAAAGCCCATGAATTATTCAATGATATCCACCATAACTCAGAGAAAGGAAGAAAATCCTTCTGCCTTCCTCGAGCACCTATGGAAGGCCTTAAGGAAATATACTCCCTGTCACCTGACTCCCTTGAGGGTCAATTGATCATGAAAAATAAGTTTATTACCCAATCAGCCACAGATATCAGAAGAAAACTCCAAAAGCGAGCCCTGGGCCCTGAACAAAATCTGGAGGCATTATTAAACCTGGCAACCTTGGTGTTCTTTAATAGGGACCAAGAGGAACAGGCCCAAAAGGAAAAGTGAGATGAGAGAAAGGCCGCAGCCTTAGTCATGGCCCTCAGACAAGCAAACTTTGGTGGTTCAGAGAGGACAGAAAATGGCGCAGGCCAATCACCTGGCAGGTCTTGTTATCAGTGTGGTTTACAAGGACCCTTCAAAAAAGATTGTCCAACGAGAAACCAGCCACCCCCCATCCACGTCTGCTATGCCGAGACAATCACTGGAAGGCACACTGCCCCAGGGCAAAGTTTCTCTGGGCCAGAAGCCCCCAACCAGATGATCCAACAACAGGACTGAGGGTGCCTGGGGCAAGCACCAGCTCATGCCATCACCCTCACTGAGTCCCGGGTACGTTTTTGAGGGCCAGGAAATTGACTTCCTCCTGGACACTGGTGCAGCCTTCTCAGTGTTAATCTTCTGTCTTGGACGACTACCCTCAAGGTCTGTTACCATCCGAGGAATCCTGGGACAGCCTGTAACCAGGTATTTCTCCCACCTCCTCAGTTGTAATTGGGAGACTTTGCTCTTTCACATGCCTTTCTTGTGATGCCTGAAAGTCCCACACCCTTATTAGGGAGGGATATATTAGCCAAAGCTGGAGCTATTATCTACATGAATATGGGGAACAAGTTACCCATCTCTTGTCCCCTACTTGAGGAGGGAATCGACCCTAAAGTCTGGGCATTGGAAGGACAATTTGGAAGGGAAAAAATGCCCGCCCAGTCCAAATCAGGCTAAAAGACCCCATGACTTTTCCTTATCAAAGGCAATATCCCTTAAGGCCTGATGCTCATAAAGGATTATAGGATATTATTAAACATGTAAAAGCTTAGTAAGGAAATGCAGCAGTCCCCGCAACACGCCAATTCTAAGAGTACAAAATCCAAATGGTCAGTGGAGACTAGTGCAAGATCTTAGACTGATCAATGAGGCAGTAATTCCCCTATATCCAGTTGTACGAAACCCCTATACCCTGCTCTCTCAAATATCAGAGGAAGCAGAATTGTTCAGTTTTGGACCTCAAGGATGCCTTTTTCTGTACTCCCCTGTACTCTGACTCAAAGTTTCTCCTTGCCTTTGAGGATCCCACAGACCACATGGCCCAACTTATGTAGATGGTCTTGCCCCAAGGGTTTAGGGATAGCCCTCATCTGTTTGGTCACACACTGGCCCAAGATCTAGGCCACTTCTCAAGTCCATCCACATACTGAAGAATTCAGTATGTGGATGATTTACTTTTGGCTACCAGTTTGGAAGCCTCATGCCAGCAGGCTACTCTAGATCTCTTGAACTTTCTAGCTAATCAAGTGTACAAGGTGTCTAGGTCGAAGGCCCAGCTCTGCCTACAGCAGGTCAAATATCTAGGCCTAATCTTAGCCAGAGGGACCAGGGCCCTCAGCAGGGAACGAATACAGCCTATACTGGCTTATCCTCGCCCTAAGACATTAAAACAGTTACGCGGGTTCCTTGGAATCATCAGCCTTTGGCAAGTATGGATCCCTGGATACAGCGAGATAGCCATTCTATACTCTAATCAAGGAGACCCAGAGGGCAAATACTCATCTAGTAGAATGGGAACCAGGGGCAGAAACTGCCTTCAAAACCTTAAAGCAGGCCTAGTACAAGCTCCAGCTTTAAGCCTTCTGACAGGACAAAACTTCTCTTTATATGTCACAGAGAGAGCAGGGATAGCTCTTGGAGTCCTTGCTCAGACTTGTGGGACAACCCCACAACCAGTGGCATACCTAAGTAAGGAAACTGATGTAGTAGCAAAAGGCTGGCCTCACTGTTTACGGGTAGTTGCGGCAGTGGCCATCTTAGTGTCAGAGGCCATCAAAATAATACAAGGAAAGGGTCTCACTGTCTGGACTACTCATGATGTAAATGGCGTACTAGGTGCCAAAGGAAGTTTATGGCTATCAGACAACCGCCTAGATAGCGGCGCTATACTCGAGGGACCGGTGCTTCAAATACATACGTGTGTGGCCCTCAACCTTGCCCCTTTTCTCCCAGAGGATGGGGAACCAATCGAGAGTGACTGCCAACAAATTACAGTCCAGACTTATGCCACCCGAGATGGTCTCTTAGAAGTCCCCTTAGCTAATCCTGACCTTAACCTATATACCGATGAAAGCTCATTTGTGGAGAATGGGATATGAAGGGCAGGTTATGCCATAGTTAGCGATGCAACCTTACTTGAAAGTAAGCCTCTTCCCCCAGGAACCAGTGCCCAGTTAGCAGAACTAGTGGCACTTACCCGAGCCTTAGAACTGGGAAAGGGAAAAAGAATAAATGTATATACAGATAGCAAGTATGCTTATCTAATCCTACATGCCCATGATGCAATATGGAAAGAATGGGAATTTGTAACCTCTAGGGGAACCCCCATTAAATACCACAAGGAAATTATAGAGTTATTACACGCAATACAAAAACCCAAAGAGGTGGCAGTCTTACACTGCTGAAGCCATCAAAAGGGGAAGGAGAGGGCAGAACAGCAGCATAAGTGGCTGACAGAGGCAGGCAAAGACCAGCAGAAAGGAAAGAGAGAAAGAGACAGAAAATCAGCGAGAGAGAGGGAGGAAGAGACAGAGACAAAGGAGGAGTCAGAGAGAAAGAAAAAGAAATGGAAGTAGTGAAGAAAAAAGTGAACCGTATTCCTTTAAAAGCCAGGGTAAATTTAAAACCTATAATTGATAATTGAAGGTCTTCTTTGTAACCCTATAACACTCCAACACCACCTTGTTGTCCGTGTAAGTAAGGACATACCACAAAAGCACTGAGGGCACTGACAACCCGTAGCCTTCCTATCAAAAATCCTTAAACCAGCAGGTTTCCTAACAGGAGATCTAAATCTTTACTAATTACCATACAAAGGTCAGACCAGACCTAGGAGAAGCTCCTTTCAGGACAGGAGATAGATGGTTCCTCCCAAGCGATTAAGGGAAAAAGACACAATGTGTATTCAGTAAGTGATAAGGGAACTCTTGTAGAAGCAGTTAGAAAAACTGCCTAATAATTGTTCTGCTCAAACCTGCAAGCTGTTTGCACTCAGCCAAACCTTACAGTATTTCCAAAATCAGGAAGGAGCCATCTATACCAATTCTAAGTTAATATGGACTAGATGAGGTTTTATTAATAGCAAAAAATTTTTTAAATCCCAAACTTACAAGGCTTTCAACAAAAGTTTGCTAAAAGTTAACAGTGTAACACGTACTATCCTAACTTCTAATCTTACGGAAATCAGTGCCCCTCAAAGCTCAAGTCCCTCAGCGCAGGGTCATACAACTAATACCCCTACTTACAGAAATGTCCACTGCTACAGGAACCAGAATAGCAGGTTTATTTTATTACCCCACTACAACGAACTCTCAAAGGACTTCTCAGACAGTTTGCAAGAAATCACAAAATCTATCCTTACTCTACGATCCCAAGTAGACTCTGGCAGCAGTGACTCTCGAAAACCGCCGAGGCCTAGACCTCCTCACTGCTGAGAAAGGAGGACTCTGCAACTTCTTAGAGGAAGAGTGTTTTTTTACACTAACCAGTTGGGGATAGTATGAGATGCTGCCCAGCATTTACAGGAAAAGGCTTCTGAAATCAGATGACGCCTTTCAAACTCTTACACCAACCTCTGGAGTTAGGTGACATGGCTTCTCCCCTTTCTACGTCCTGTGACAGCCATCTTGCTATTACTCGCTTTGGGTCCTGTATTTTTAACCTCCTTGTCAAATGTGTTTCTTCTTGGATCGAGGCCATCAAGCTACAGATGGTCTTACAAATGGAACCCCAAATGAGCTCAACTAACAACTTCTACCGAGGACCCCTGGGTCGACCCACTGGCCCCTTGGCGGGCCTAGCAAGTTCCCCTCTGGAGGACACTACCACTGTAGGGTCCCTTCTTCGCCCCTATCCAGCAGGAAGCAGCTAGAACGGTCATTGTCCAATCCCCAACAGCAGTTGGTGTGTTCTATTTAGATGGGGGATTGAGAGGTGAAGCCAGATGAACTTCCTGGATTGAGTGGGGACTTGGAGAACTTTTCTGTCTAGAGGACTGTAAATGCACCAATCAATGCTCTGTGTCTAGCTAAAGGATTGTAAATGCACCAATCAGCACTCCACAAAAACGCACCAATCAGCGCACACTGTCTAGCTAAAGGATTGTAAATGCACCAATCAGTACTCTGTAAAATGGACCAATCAGAGCTCTGTAAAATGGACCAAATAGCAGGACGTAGGTGGGGCCAAATAAGGGAATAAAAGCTGGCCACCTGAGTCAGCAGAGGCAACCTGCTCGGGTCCCCTTCCACACTGTGGAAACTTTGTTCTTTCGCTCTTCACAATAAATCTTGCTGCTGCTCACTCTTTGGGTCCACACCATCTTTAAGAGCTGTAACACTCACCGTGAAGGTCCGTGGCTTCATTCTTTAAGTCAGCGAGACCAAGAACGCACCAGAAGGAACCAACTCTGGATATACAATGAAGGACTGACCATTTTTCAATATGCTTCAAGGCTAGAAGTGGGAGTTCATCAGTAACAAGCACACCATTTTTCGAGTGCTATCAGCCTGTACACCACCAAGCCAGAAATAGCTAAGCAAGGATGTTTGTTAAAATACAGTCACTGTAAGTAGTAAGAACTTAAAATAGCTGATGAATCTTTTTCATATGAAACACACCACTTTAAGATTTTTCTTACCAGATAAAAACTTTACATTAGTATTGCTACCTTAAAATATGCTGCAGTAATAACAAAGAAATATTCAACTGAAAACTCATGTTTTATACAAATGGTCTGAATTGTTCACTCGTTATCAGTAAAAACAAACCCCAATTGTTAAAACCCATTCTCCAAGGAAACAAAAACAGAGCAAACAAACAAACCCAAGACAAAACATTTAAGTAGCCAGCCCATTCTGGTGTGGCTTTAAATGAGAACTAACACACAATCACCACCTTGTAGTAAGCATATTTATACAAACAACCTGTTTTATATTAGTGACTATTGCTAACTCACAGATAATCAAGAAGTGGAAACACTGTTGCAAGTTCCCAGGAAAGGCAGCTCACAAGCTGGCATATGTTCTAAATATAGTTCTAGGCTTTTCTCACAACATTCAGACCCAACTAAAGCTCAGTAACCCTCAAGTGAAATTCAAGGGTCCGGAACATTCTAAAACTGCTTATAAAAGCACTTGAGCAAACAAGGGAAATAACCTTTCAGCATTTAACATTGTATTTCTAATAATGTGTGTACCAATTCACTAAAGCGTATGTTAAGCTGATATGCTTACAGACATGGAAGGACAGAAAGCAAAGGAGACCACTTGGATTCCAATTTGTCCATTACCAAGGGAAACCTCATCCAAACATTCCTCTGAAGACATCTCAGGCAAACTTATTCCATCATTTATATAGCACTAATGTTTTGTAAATGCTGAGGAAAGCCATTTTCTCAAAGTTGCATTAGAGACATACTAGGAGAGTTTGGACCTGAGCATCCTGTCTGTTAGCAGGTGAGGAACTCATATTTGGAATTGTTTGCTTTAGTAATCCCATATTTAGAAAAAGAATGAATTCCCTGAAGGGGAATTAAAAAAAAAATCTCCAGCTTCTAGTACTGCTTAGCAAATCCTAAAAATTCTGTGTTTGTGAAACAGGAGGAGGCAGGAACCCTTCTAAATAGCTATCAGTCTAAGCCTGGTGAATTATGCAGAAAATGCTGAAACACACAGGGAAAACCTTAAGAAGAGCTCTGAAAACTCAGTTTCCACGGTGGGTGGGCTTGCCCCATAGCTGATAAGGTGGGAAGTCTAAGCCACCATCATTTCTCAGGCTGATTGCTAAATCAGATCCCAAGTGGTCTCCTTTGCTTTCTGTCCTTCCATGTCTGTAAGTTCACTCTCCACAAAGTAGCTACAGTGACCTTTTACAACACATAAATCAGATGATGTCACTCTGTTTAAAATCCTATACTAATTTCCCATTACACTTAGAATAAAATCTAAGTATCTCCCAGAGTTCCAGGAAGCCCTGATTAACAGTGAGCTCCATGGGGTAGGGAACTCCGGTGGTCTGATCCACTGCTGTATTCTCAGTCAGCACAGCAGCTGGCATAGTTGATGCTCATTAAATATTTATTGAATGGGTGAATGAAGGAGGAAACAGAAAACCACCAAAACACTGGCAGAGTTTGGGCTTTGGATATTATAAAAGACACACACACAGGTAGGTACAGATGTATTATATTAATAGATATATATAGGTTTTTAACAGGAATATTGACTGTGCAATTAAAATGATATATTCATAAATATGTGATTGCTAAGTGGCACTGTATAATATACTTTCATGTTTCATATACCTTTTACTTTTTTTTTTTGAGACAGAGTCTTGCTCTGTTACCCAGGCTGGAACATAGCCATACGATCTTGGCTCACTGCAACCTCCACCTCTGAGGTTCAGGCAATTCTCCTGCCTCAGCTTGAGTAGCTGGTACTACAGGCGTGTGCCACCATGCCTGGCTAATTTTTGTATTTTTAGTAGAGACAGGGTTTCGCCATGTTGGCCAGGCCGGTCTTGAACTCCTGACCTCAAGTGATCCACCCGCCTCAGCCTCCCAAAGTGCTGGGATTACAGGTGTGAGGCCACCATGCCTGGCCTACTTTTGCATTTTTTATAGTTGTGTAAGTCACTTCCAGGAAAAAAAAAAAAAAAAAGGCTCTCAGTTTTCCTATTTAGAAAACTAGGACCACTGCACCTTATAGGTATTAAAGTAATACATTTACTACATAACAGCACTAGCCTAGTGCCTGACTCAGCAAGAGCAAAAATGTTCACCTACAATGTATCCAAAAACTCCTTAGTAAATAAGAAAAAGGACAAAGAGGGGCCTATTTAATGCCATGTCATAAGTGAACTGAATACTAGTTCTTCACATTCTTCAGGTTAATTGCCAATTTCATTTTTCTACAAAATGTTCATTGAAAAAGATATTTGTGTTTCAGTCCATTTATTGTATGTAAAAAGTTAGGCTGGTTTGCTCAGGCTTCGTAAAGGAACTTTCCCATCAAATCCCCAAATCACATTAGGAGAAATGCCAGATCAGATACGAGGACGCTGCCTGCACCCCGATCCCACTGGTGAGGAAGGTCACTGCGCGTCGGAATGTGGTTACCTGGGAAGCCCATCTCCACCCCGATCCCACTGGTGAGGAAGGTCACTGCGCAGGGGAATGTGGTTACCTGGGAAGACCATCTCTGGCTTCCTGGCTGGGGTTTGTATATTCTTCTCTCTTTGGTCTACTCTACCAGCTGGTGATAAAATCTGGGTATGGCCATCGATGGACAAAGTTCCCTTAAATCTCAAGCCCACATGATCTATATCTCATTTTATCAGTTCACTGAAGTTAAGTTTCTGGTACCAGCACAAATTATAGTAAAAATGTTCTATTTTCCTATATAATGATTCCCTATGTATATGTGTTAGGGACCTCATCAGAAAGAGAGGTTGTGGGCCAAGGCAAAACTTAGATATCCCCTTTTTCCCTAAAACGATCTAATGGCACCTCAATTCCACTGTATGGCCTAAAAGTTACTTATTCGGTACATACGTGTGAGGGAGAGAGGGCCTTAGCTTATAATGTGCTGTCTGAGGTACTTCAGTAACTGCTAGTTAGGGAGCCTGCGACAAGTGTTAACAGCACTTTACCGCTACCTACAACATTTTGTTTTTGCTTATTTTCTTCCCAGTTCATCTGACTCTTTTTCCTCTTTCCTGCCCATACCTTAATCTGATAAAATCTGATAAAATCCTTATAACCTGTTTTTCTTTCCACATGGCCCACAGATTTTAGGATCTATCAGAACAGGCCTTTTATATGACTGTGCCTGTATAAGAAACTCATGAACTTTGGTTCAAACTTACTTTGAAAAGACTGCCTATATTTCCCTCTCATCCTTAAAATCTGGGTGGCTGGGGCGGAACTGGTTTCTCACATCACACTTAGAACCAAAATGTCACCAGGTCATCACAAAATAGAATTCTTTTAGAGTAAGGGTTTAATTATTTTTAACTTTGTAATACATTTAAAAACAAAGAATATATAAATTAGAAAAAAAAAAAGAAGTAAAAACTTACTGTTATTGGTACATCTTTTGTTCCTGAATTTAATAAATGAAGATTTAAAACTTTTGGTAGATCTGTTAAAATTGAGGAAAAGAAGTATTTCTTTAAAAGGTGTGCTTTTAAACCAAGTTAGAATCTTTACCTTGTAAGATATCAAACTGAAGCTATCAATTTGTGAAATACAATAACATTAATAAAAAGAAACATTAGGTGGTAATTGCTTTACTCATAAGGACACTGTGTATTATAAGAACTGTTCCCTCTTAAACCAGATTTTTGAAAACCCCAAAATATATACTTTTTTTTTTTTTTTTTTTTTAATGAGACAGAATCTTGCTCTGTCACCCAGGCTGAAGTGCAGTGGCGCATTCGTGGCTGACTGCAACCTTAGCCTCTCGGGTTCAAACGATCCTCCCACCTCAGCCTCCTGAGTAGCTGGCATTACAGGCGTGTGCCCCCCATGCCCAGCAGACTTCTGTACTTTTTTTTAGTAGAGACGGGGTCTCATCATGTTGGCCAGTCTGGTCTTGAACTCCTGGCCTCAGGTGACCTGCCTGCCTCCACCTCCCAAAGTGCTGGGATTATAGGCATGAGCCATCATGCCCAGCCCCCAAAATATTATTTTTTTAGTGAACTCAGACATTACTAAACTTTTAGCTTTTCAGCAAAACATAATGAAGCAAATTAATAATTTATAATGTAAAAATATATTAAAAGCAAATCTAACTTTTAAAGATGTGGTCTTCAATCTTAACTACATTTTATTATATATAGTGCATATACATCCCAAATTACAAGTACTCTTAGTTTTTCCTTAGTAAAATTCTTGACTTGGTTGTTTTTAATTGTAGAATTTGAATTTTCTGAACAGCTGTGACAAGCTTTTAACATTTTGTCATAATATAATTTAATAACTCATATCTAAACAAAATCCAGAAGTAAAAATCAACATTCAGCATAACTGAATCCATGAGCAACTGGATTGAGAAACTAGAAAACGACTTTCTGCCTCAATCTTCCATTTAGGTGACTTAAATTATCCCACGGCCTTGTTTTGCAAGCTGGTAAGCAATGCCACCCCCCTCGGAGGAATGGGCTATAAACTGGTAAAGGCACTGAGTCTGAAAGGAAGATTTGTACAAGATCATGCGACCCACTGAAATAATATTAAAGCTGAATTACAAAGTACAGTAGAGCACTGAATACAGGGATTTAAAAAACAACAACAACGACTCCATAAAGACTCTTTTAAAAGATTTTTTACCTTGTGTTCTTAGTGTACCGAAATCTAACATTTCAGTTGAGGAATAAATTCCAGGAGCTTGGAAAAAAGAAAAGTCAACAATTATTGTTCACTTTGCCCGAGTAAGCTGCACTGAAAACAAAACAACTTTCGATTTCCTCAGTTTTCCACTAACCTGTTGTAACTTCAACCTCAACAGGAAGAATGATAAACTCTGTGCTGTCTGAGGCATTCGTCTTGATTCTTATGAAGGCTGTGTGATTATCGGCTTCTCTAGACGAAAAACTGGCTCTCATCACTCCCTTGGTTTCATAAGGAGGAATTTCCTGACAAGTTAACAGACCACAATGTAGCACAGCGTTTGTAATGGAGCAAAACCACCATATTTTACTGAACTGGATGACACTGACTGAAAGATGAGTATTTTATATACCTATTAATAAAAAATGCATTGCTAATTAAACCAATATGTAACACACACTCCATTTCTGGAGAACTTTAAAATGTGAAAAACGTGCTGTTTAGAATCTATCAAATATGATACGAGAAGTAGGCAAAGTAAAAGAAGTCAAATGATCTGAAAACAAATTGTCAGTTACAAAAGCCCCATTAAAAGGTAAAACTAACCTACAAAACCAGTTATTTATTTTTTTTTTTTTTGAGACGGAGTCTCGCTCTGTCGCCCAGGCTGGAGTGCAGTGGCCAGATCTCAGCTCACTGCAAGCTCCGCCTCCCGGGTTCCCGCTATTCTCCTGCCTCAGCCTCCCGAGTAGCTGGGACCACAGGCGCCGCCACCTCGCCCGGCTAATTTTTTTTGTGTTTTTAGTAGAGACGGGGTTTCGCCGTGTTAGCCAGGATGGTCTCGATCTCCTGACCTTGTGATCCGCCCGTCTCGGCCTCCCAAAGTGCTGGGATTACAGGCTTGAGCCACCGCGCCCGGCCCAAAACCAGTTATTTTTTAACATGCTAGTTAGTGGTGTTTGTGTATATAACTCGGTCTTGAAATGTAACCAACAGAAATGTCACCATCAGAGGAAAAGACTTTTCTAGAGGTCCACAAGAACCTCCATAAATGGCTTACACTGCTCTTTCATGGAAAACCTAACAATGCAAAGCTTCTCTAGGAAATCTAGTTTACCAACTGCATTCACGTAAGACAGCAAACATTTTCAGTCCTGTAATGAGAGAACATTTATATACTAAAAGGAAGACTTACTGGAAAAAACATTTTGAGGGGGACTCTCTTTCCTGGTTTTAGAATAACACGGCTCCTTGGGGACTACTGGAATTTCTTCTCTGCACAAACCTTTCAGCATATTTTAGGAGATCCCTGTATTCTAGAGCTTAGTGGGCCTTCACTTATCCCTACTCTCTTTTTAGTCCCAAAGCAGAAAACAGGAGATTGAACCCTCCTAGGATCGGAGGGATGGACCATCCACTCCCCAACTCTAGAGAGTTGCTTTGGTGTCTGGGGTTTTCTCATATACACTCTGAAATAGGCTGGAGGTGAGGTCACAGCCCGCTGGCTTTTTTCTCAGTCTAGGTTTGTAGGAATAAGAATTACTGTATCTTTTTTTGCAGCCACTAGGACTATAAAAACATTATGCTATTCTCTGTTATCATTCATTATCATTCTTGACTATTTAAAAATCTGAATTCTCTATTTATTAGATACCAATTATATTTCACAGGAAGTTCTTAGTTATTCTGTCTAGAAGCATAATATATACAGATTCAATAGTCTGAATTTAATCCTCTGAAGCATTGCTTTATAAATGATTTTTCACTCAAACACCATAATTTCAAGGTGAAACATTTTTGTGAAAGGACATAAACTGTCCATTGCATATTTCTTTTTGCTACTGTGTTTATATATTCTGAGAATTAACCAAATTAGTGGCTGATAAATTTGTTTCTAAATGTTTATATTAACATCCTAAACACGTAATCTCCACATCTCTTCCCTGGTCAAGACTGGGGTCAGAAGACAGAATCAAGAGGCTGTGTGTGTGTAACAGCAGTTAATAAAGAAACTCTGATTCTCAAACCTTATTCCTGGTGGTAAAATTTGTGTTCCTCCAATTACAGATGAGCAGTGATCTGAGTGACCTGGGTATGGAACTGAATTGACCACAACTGGCTTCTCCCTCTTGGATTAAAGCATGTAAACATTTTTAAAACTCTCACATGGCAAGAACCTTTACAAATAAGGTTCTCTTACATATCTTTAATTTGGTTAATATTGTTAAATATTCAACAATATTGAAGGTGAACATAGATCACCTTCAAGAATTAAAAATTTTCTAAGTCATCACAGGTGCTTGCCTAGGTTCCCTCTGCAAGTGCCATCTCCTTTACCAATGGTGAATATGAACGTTCAATTACTTACCTTCAAAAACAAAACAAAACCATAATGAATCCTTCCTACATTTTTTTAATCCTTTACTTTTTTCATGTGTAAAGCACATCATAAATTATCAGACTCAGAGACAACTTTACCCATATAATTCTGAGAAAGAATAGTTGAAGTTACTTTCCATGTAGTGGGGTAGAACTCCCACCAATTTTATTCACTGCCCTTTCCAAAAATTACTACTTATATTCCTTCCTCACTCTCTCCTCCAATTTTCGTATATACTTGACATAAATTAACATTAAGACAATGATTAAAGAGAAGTCATCCATATTTGTTCAGCCTATAAGGAGTTAAGTATTTTCCAATTTAAGAAGAATTGGTTTCATGGGAGCACACACAAGAGGATACTAGGTTACAACTCACCCACAGTTTTCTGGTACCTCCTTGTTGACCCGTTGGGAGTTCTAGGTGAAGGTCTCCTCCACTAGAGTACATTTCTACAACCTGGGGCAAAAGAGCACACGATGGCTAAGTTCAAAGTCATATTCTCAAAGCATGTGATTGCTATTACAGAGAAATAATTCTGACATCCTAATTGTTTATCACAAAACATTCAAAAACATTTAAAGATATAAATGTAGGATATGTATCATATCACTAAATTCGGTGCTCCGTATGTGTAAGCAATAGTGGTATTTTTAATTAAGGTAACTTTGAAAATTTTACTTAGAAACAGTGTAAGTATAATAGTTGTTCCAGGGACCAGATTTTAGAAGTAACAGGATCCTTTTTTTTCCCAAAGGGAATAATTTACAAAAATTACCAAGTTTTGGAAACATAAATTTTGTATTTCTTATAGTAACATAAAGTGCTTCTTTATTCATACATTTATAACAAGATCCAGCAGTGGATCTATCGTAACTGTGAAATGGTGAAGAGTGTAAATATTATTTTGAGATATATACAACTCTTGTGGAACATGAAAATATGTGGTTTCTACTGGAAGCAAAAATATTTCTGTGGCTTATGCGTAAGCTTATGATTTTTTTAAAAAATAGCTTTATTATCATTGATGTAAAATAAACAATACCTATTTAAAGTATACAACCTGATGAATTGTGTTTGGGCATAAAACCATCACTGTAATTAAGATATTAAATATATCCGTTATCACCAAAAGCTTCCTCATGCCTTGTGCAATCATTCATCCTTCTCTGTCCCTTCTTACTTTTCTAGGCAACCACTGATCTGCTCTCTGTCACTTCAGACTAGCTCATGTTTTCTGGAGTTTTATGTAAATGGAGTAATAGCGTATATACTCTGGTGTCTGGCTTCTTTTGCTCAGTGTAATTATTTTGGGGTCTACCACATTGTTTATGCATTAATAGTTCACTTCTATTTGATGACTATATTGCAGTTTTTCAATCCACACACCGAAGGGACATCTGAGTGGTTTCCAATGTCTGGCCATTAGAGAGAAAGCTGCTGTGGACACTGAGTACAAGTATTGGTGTGGACATCTGCTTTCCTTGCTTTTGGGTAAATATATACAAACAAAATGGGTCATAAGGCAGGAGACTTTTCTTTAAAAGTAAGTTAACCCTAGCTCTTAAAAGAAAACATACAGTTAATTCAATTACATTTGGGGTGAAGCTACGAGAAGGGGTGGAAAACGTTCACTTGTTTCATCACAAGAAGTCCTCCAGGAGTGAACAAAAAAGGACAAAGCAAGAAAAATGGCAATTCTTCAGTATAAGCTTAAAGGTTTTTTGTTTTTTTGTTTTTTTGAGACGGAGTCTCACTCTGTTGCCCAGGCTGGACTACAGTGGTGTGATCTCGGCTCACTGCAAGCTCCGCCTCCTGGATTCAAGCGATTCTCCTGCCTCAGCCTCCCGAGTAGCTGGGATTACAGGTGCATGCTTCCACGCCCAGCTAATTTTTGTATTTTTCGTAGAGACGGGGTTTCACCATGTTGGCCAGGCTGGTCTCGAGCTCCTGCATCGTGATCCACCCGCCTTGGCCTCCCAAAGTCCTGGGATTACAGGCATGAGCCAACCCGCCTGGACCCTTAAAGGGTTTTTTTTTGTTTGTTTGTTTTTTGGTGGGGGCTGGGGAGTTGCTGCTGTAAAAGTAATGCATTTACAAAAGACTGATAAGCTGTAGATTTTGTGTGTATTATTACTTGCCTCCTGATTTATTACAGTGCTCATCTATAGTGCTTACTGTATTAATAATAACAGCACCTTAACTGAGAGGAGGACTGTAGAACTTTTTCTGGAAAACCAGAAAACATCACATATTATTTCATTAATCTTTCCAGTATCAAGCAAACAAGCATAACAATGCTTGAAAACAGAAGATTAGACCAGGCACAGCAGCTCATGCCTGTAATTCCGGCACTTTGGGAGGCCAAGGTGGCGGTGCTTAACTTGAGCCCAGGAGTTGCAGTCCAGCCTGGGCAACATAGTGAGACTCTGTCTCTGCAAAAAAATAAAAAACATTAGCCAGGTGTGGTGGCGTGCACCTGTAGTCTCAACTACTCAGGAGACTGAGGTGAGAGGATTGCTTGAGCCTGGGAGGTCAAGACTGCAGTGACCCAAGACTGCACCACTGCACTCCAGTCGTGCCTGTAAAACAAACAAACAAACCAAAAAAAAAAAACCAAAAAAAAAAAACCCCAGAAGATTAAAAAGTCGCTTACTGATAACAGAGAAAATGAATAAAGAAATAGAGACAGAAAAAGTCTAAATTACAAAGTCAAAGAAATAATTACATTAAAACTAGGAACCTGACACATTCTTTATTTTTAGTCCAGTGCTATTTGTTCTAATTTAGTATAGTTTAGGAAAAAAAGGAAGCCAAGCATTATATACAGAATATATTATGTGTAAACAAATTCCCAAAATAAATGTTTCTGTGCCCGCATGCTTGCATGCACAGAGAAAGGTCTAGAATGACACATACAAGGTGGCAAAAGTGGTGTCCATGAGGAAGGGCCTGGACTGCAACTGTGCTGTCTATGCAATAGCTATCAGCTACATGTGGTTATTTACATTTAAATTAGTTGAAATAACATTTTGGCCACCCTAGCAGAATTAAAGAGCTCAACAGTCACACGTAGCTAGCAGCTACTCTTTTGGACAGAGCAGGGAAAGAACTATTCCATCATCACGGAAAGTTCTGCTGGACAGCTGGACCGGGAAGCAGGAAGTTAAAAGGGACGTTTTTGCTTCACTCATGTTTGAATTGTTAATATTTTTTTCCTGAGAACATACTCATGTGTTTATGTTGTATAATCAACAAATCATATGCATTTTCTCATTTTACAATATTTTCTTATTGTAATATTGACAAGACTAGTGACACAAAATAACACTGGACTATGAGGTTAAGAACGTCTTCCCAGGTAAACAATCTATATTTGATTTTAAGAGAGCAGCTTTGGTGCTCCATTTGCTCTCTTGTGTAAATCTTGAATTAAAATGTTTTAACTGGAAAAAGACTAGATGAATTGAATTCAAAGTGATCACTGTGCTGGGCAATAGCTTGATAACTCCAAAGGCTGAGGAGAAAAGGTACAGACTGCAAGGCGATTCCGGCAATTGTAGACTGACCAACATCTGTTGAATCCTGCAAGCTCCATCCTTGTGGTCTGGCCACCATAATGAGGCAGCAGCCTTGGGGTGTAACAGCCCTTCTACGGCAGAGCGGGCAACTCATGCAGCCGGGTCTACCAGAGTAAGAGGTCAGGCACAGTGGCTCATGCCTGTCATCTCAGTACTTGGGAAGCTAAGGCAGGAGGAATGCTTGAGGCCAGGAGTTCAAGGCTCCAGTAAACCATGATCATGCCACTGCACTCCAGCTTGAATGACAGAGGGAGACCCTGAACCTGTCTTTTTTTTTTTTTTGGAGTCTCACTCTGTCACCCAGGCTGGAGCGCAGTGGTGTGATCTCGACTCACTGCAAGCTCCGCCTCTCGGGTTCACGCCATTCTCCTGCCTCAGCCTCCCAAGTACCTGGGACTACACACGCCCGCCACCAAGCCCGGCTAATTGTTTTGTGTTTTTAGTAGAGACAGGGTTTCACTATGGTCTCAATCTCCTGACCTCGTGATCTGCCCGCCTCGGCCTCCCAAAGTACTGGGATTACAGGCATGAGCCACTGTGCCCAGCCTTGGGAAAGCAGCAAGAATTTCGGACGTTTCTATATAGCTTTGTAATAACAGCCAGAACAGGGAAGCTACACCATTACCTAAAGTATCAAAAGGACGTAAACGACAGAAGGATAGTGAGGATAAGAGGGAATACTTCCCACCTGAAAAGCAGGACATAAGAGCAGGTTTTTCTGTGATGTAGACATCCAGCTACAAAAATTAAAACTGGGGCAGAGTACTTTTATCAGTAGCTATCTTCACCCAGATGTTGCCAAGTGTTGGGGAGTGATTTCTTTCTTGCTGCTTTCACTTATCATTTCTAAGCATTTCACTATTCAGGCTCTGAACATTTCCCCCGGTTCTTCCTCATTTCCCCTTCCGTTGTTTACCAACAGTTATACCAGGGTGGTCTGGGACAACTATTTTAGTTGCCAAAGCCCTACACTTGAAACCAAATACAGTATTTTCCCTCCACCTGTCATTTTCAAGCTGCTTTAAGTCCTTCAGTGTTGGTCCGAAAGAACTCTGGCATCCTGGACTATTCTAGAAAGCATTCGCATCTACTTTTAACACAGACAACACAGCTAGAAGCCACCGAGGCTGCACACGTCACACACTTAAGTCCCTGGATGTAAGGCACAGAGTTCAGAAACTCTCTGAAGGGATGACACTGGCCACTCCCACTGTGAAAGACACAAGGAGCTGGTGAGGAGGAATCTCACACTTGAAACAATTACTACTAGAAGATTACGTAAGACAAGAAGTTGCATTTTTTAAATAAAAAACAAGTTTGCTTTTAATCATAATTCTATATTACCCTTTCCCTGGATTTTAATTTCTAGGCTGCCATCACCAAAAATTTATTTCCAGAAATAAACTTGAACTGTTTTAAAAAACATGGATATTGGGCCAGAAGGTGTTGAATTGCAGGGGAAAAAAAAAAGCAGCCTTGTGTAGCTAAAAACTCTTCTTTAAATGCAGAGCTGCCTAAACTATAACACCAGAGAAGCCACAGTCATTTTAAAAATGATTCCAAAAATTCAAAATCCAGACCACTGTATTCCAAAATTCAGACTACAGCAAGCTGTACTGAAAGTAACAACCCTCTTCAATACATCTATAAAACCCTATTATTTTAAATAGTCTTGGAAACTGTAGCAAACTGAGATTTCACGCTAAGACATTAATTCCCACCAAAATGAAGCTTATTCAAAATCAGCATCATCAACTCACCTGCAAAGGCTCACTGTGAGGGTTGTGGATGTTTATTATAGGTGAGAAACTACTATTTACAGGGACTCTGGCCCCAAGGAATGGCCTCAGTCGATATGGATTTGGAACTCCAACACCAAATACCTGTTTCAGTGGAGGAAAAAAATGCAATTTTAGTTGTTTTTAAAATTAATATTTTTAGTTATAACTCATCTAGGGAGACTGGCAAATTTGATTTATATGGAAAAATATTAACAATCCCTTTATTTTAAAAAAACCCCACAAATGTTGTTTCTGTACATGACTTGGCTACAATATTTGATTTACTATGTACGTGAATTTAGAATGATTTCTTTAATATATTAGAAATCGAATAACAGCCCTTCAAGAAGGCATGCAACAGACAAAAGAAGAAAATAGGGAGTCAAAGATTTCCTGACCCCAGCCATCAGAAGATGGATCTACCGCCCAGATAACTTCTCAAATACCAAGTCCAGCCCCAGGTCATTCCCACATGGGATGGCCCTAGGTTGACTAAGCAGGGTAACCAGTAATTCAAATGATATTATTAACATATTGCTATTTATTAAGTGTCTATGAGGTGCTAGGCACATATACAATAGTGAACAATTCAACAGTAAAAAAACAGATAATGTGCTGGGTCTCATGAAACTTACATCGTAGTACTGGAGACAGACTGGAAACCAATAAAAAGATTTTTTTTAAAAATCCCTCTGCTACAGAGTGAGTAACAGACAGTTGTAGGTGTTGGGGGAGAGTGGAGGGCATTCAGACAGCTAACGTGTAATCCAGCAAGAGTGGCTTGGAAGACAGCAGTGGTAGTGAGGAGGAGGGAGGTAAACAGACTGTAGATATATCTAGGAGGAAGACTTGATGAAAGATTAGATGTGAAGAGGTAAAGAAAGAAGACAGCTGGCCACCGGGGTCACCATGGGAACAACCTGATCATGACCCTCAATAGTCCAGATTGGCTGTGATCACCTAGGTCTGCTGGGAGACGCCGTCACGGGGCAATGACTTTCATTTTTGTGACAGTCTTTTCATTTACTCAACAAGTACACGTGAAATGGGTATGATCTGTCTAGCACTTCGAAATTACTGAACCAAGCATCAACAGCGTACTGAATGTCTACTAAGCAATCGTTAGATTTACTCACCTTACAGAAACAGAAGACATGGTCCCTACTAAAAGGGAACACTGACTCTGACCCTTATTTTATATGATGTGTCAGAGTTAATGGGTACTGGGGAGGAAATGTTTTAAAAAAAAACAAAAAAACACAAAAGCACAGGACCTGTAATGTGTCAGAGCTAACACTCGAGTTCCAGACAGCACAGCACAGTGGTAAAGATTACGGTCTTTATAGTTACAAAGACATGAGTTTGAGTCCCCTTTAATAACTTACTAATAGCATGGGCAAACCTTTTAAAACTTCAACTTCAACAATAACGGTATCTATAACATAGGCAGAGGGGCATGCGTAGTACACTGCTGGACAAATATGAGCAATTACTGTTAAGAATCTTTTTTTTTTTTTCTTTTAGAGATGTGGTCTTGATCTGTCACCCAGGGTGGAGCACAGTGGTGTAATCATAGTTCACTGTGGCCTCGAACTCTTGGGCTCAAGGGATCCTCCCACTATAGCCTCCCGAGTCGCTGAGGCTACAAGTGCTCATCACTGTGCCCAGTTAATTTTTAAAAATGTTTTTTGTAGAGATGAGGTCTTGCTTTGTTGCCCAGACTGGTCTTGAACTCCTGGCTTCAAGTGATCCTCCCACCTTGGCCTCCCAAAGTGCTGGGATTACACGTGTGAACTACCATACCCAGCCTTAATAGTCTTGACATACAAAAATCTTGATTCACAAACAGAATAACAGCTGACATACAAAAAGATTTACTGTATGACTCCTATATACATTAACTTCCCTTAATGACCTAAACCAAAATTCTACGTAAAAATAAGTTTATCAAAAAAATACTTACTAAAGTAGGCATGAATTTTAATTGTTTTAAGTGTTTTAATCTTAACACTATTATCAAGCGTGCTTCATAAGTGTGTAAAAGTAAAAATTAAACAAGAATGTGTAAGTCAGTATGAAAATACTTTTCACTATTGTCGACCTTACGTTAACACTTTAGCTGTCGCTTTAAAATCACCTGTTCGGTCTGATTTGAATAGAGATATTCACTGTAAGTATAAAAATGCTCTAACTCTAAACTCCTACATTTTCTATTATCCTCTGAGTTTCTGCGTTCTTAAAAGGCTGGCATATAAGGCAGAGGTAATGATCATATTGCATAAAATAAGTTTTAATTCTGGTTCTTACCTGGTAAGTAAATACCCCATGATTAGATGTATTAATAAATAAAGTATTTTCTACATTTCCTACTACTCTTGCAAGAAAAACTACATCAAACGATGTATTTCCTCCTGGAAGAATTTTCTGAAACAGAAAATAAACAAAGTTAAATTCATAACAAGAAAAAAAATTATACAGCTCAACTTCCTTAAATAAGTATCTTAGAATCATTTCCATAAACTAGTTTTTCCTTTAAAAGTTTAAGCTTTAAGTTAGCAATGGAAAGTAATTAAAAAGATGTCTTCCATATTGAATGTCTACGGTCACATATCCTTTGTCCATTAGAGCCACAGCCTTGTACAAGAGATGGTTTCCTAGATTCTGTTCATTTAACAATCACTAGGCTGGCATGAAGTACCTAATTACAGGCTGTTCCATGATCAAAAATCAGATATAAGTTGCACTGAAGCTGAGCTTTTCATATAGATATACTACTGTACTACTAAGCAGTGACTTGTTTTAGCCCAAAGAATAAGCCCAGGCCTCAACCTTCTGAAATCTGCCTTCCATCCACACAAGAAACAAAATGTCCCGGCAACTTAAATAGAAAAGAAGGCGGGGTGAGTGTATGTGCAGGAACTCACTCCTGTTACTTTCTGCAAACTGAGAATGTCACTATAGTTAGTAAAGTAAAATGTTATTACCACAAAACAATAGGGCTACTCCCACGTTCAAGAGACTGAAATTGCGGTTCTGCCCTGCAACAAAGCCTTAAAATACATTTTAATATGTAAAGCCATCAACCTGTCTCATTCTGCCTCTATGGCTAGAACTCTAACATGCTACCTAAATTATAGCTCAAAATACATGGTAGTAAGACTCTGGCTTCACCTTAGTCTGAAGAAAGATGTCTAGACAGAGTATGTCTCCTACATTACCACCAACAAAAGAATAATTTACAAGTTGTGAATTATTGTAACTATTCTTTTGTTGCACTACATTACTGTTTATAATGCAACAAACGAATAATTACAATAATTCACGACTTTTCTTGAACCCATCACAGAGTGGATTATCAACTAGTCCAAAACCATAGGAAAGACAAGCACTTCCGAGGACAGATGGAATGGGAATACCGGCTCACCCATGGCAGAGAAGGGAAGAAGATGAGGCTGTTATACAGGAGGTGTCAGCTAAAAATGCAGCTAACACGTTTACACATTGCTAGAGGCTGACTGTGTGAACGTGCACCAGAGCACAAAAACCCTGGAAGCTGTAGACACTGGTGCTATTCACACCCGAGCCAGAAATCAGCAACAGAAAGACATCTGGCAAACCCTCGAATAGTCTGAAATTAAACAACATGTTTCTAAAATAAGCCACGGGGGAAGTAAGTAGTAACAAAAGAAATTATAAAATATTTTGAATTGACTGGAAATGAAAGCACAATATTAAAATCTGAAGGCTGCAGGTAAAGCAATACTTGGAGGAAAATTTATAGCATTACATGCTTATTTGGAACAGAAATGTTTCACATCAATAATCTACATTTCTGTTTTGAGACACTAGAAAAAGAATAAATTAAACCCAGAGTAAGCAAAAGGAAGGAAAATAGAGCAAAAATTAATGAAACAGGAAACAGAAAACAGAAAGTAGCAAAAAAAAAAAAAAATCAATAAAACCGAAGCTGGTGCTCAAAAACTCCATAAAATGGATAAAACCCTGCAAAGAGTGACTGTGTATAAAAAGGGAGAAGTCAAAAATATAAGGAACTAAAATGTGGATATCACTGCATACCTTTACACACAGAAAGAATGATAAAGGAGTATTACAAGCAACTCTATGCCCATAAATTTAACAGCTAGGAGAAATGGACACATTCTTTGACAGTTGGCTAGATATGACACAATCTGCCAAAGCTCATTCAAACTGAAATAGTCCTGCACACAGTTAAAATTTAATTTGTGCTTTAAAATATTCCCACCAAGAAAAGCCTGATCTTAAATGATTTAACTCGTGGAAATGAATTCTCTACCAACCATTTAAGAAAGAAATAATACCTACGTTACATAAACTTTCCAACACACAGGAGAGAACATTCATAATTCAGCATTACCCTGATATCAAGACCATGCAAAGACTTAAAAACTATAAGCCAATATCCTTCATAAACACAGAAACACAAGTTTCTACAAAGTATTGGCAAACTGAATCGAGGTAAGATATAAAATGGATAACACATCTTGACCAAGTAGTTGTTTTTTTTTTCCCATGTTGTGCTTTTCTATTTTAATGTTCAATTTATGAAAAATATGAATACTTTTTTTAACATTAGCCAATATGCACACACACAGAATTTCTTTTACAATATTAAATGTTTTATAAACCTTTCACAACTCGCTCAAACCTTTGGCTTAAAACAATTCTGTAACCCTCTAAACAAACCTGCCCCCACCAAATTTGCCATATTATCTTTTGCCAAAACACCTTGGATGTAAAACTGTTTCTTAAGTAGCCTCAATTACATGGAACAATGCTAACTCTTAGCAACTTTTAGTTTTGGTGAAAAACTTGGCAAATGTAAACCAAATATGAAATTCTAAGACCCACCCTCCCCCCCACTCCCCCGCCCCACCATCTGAATGAACTCCTCCTCTTGGCCAAGAACACTTCAGAGTTAATCAGAACATCTAGTTCAGGCATTGTGGAAGAGGGGATTAGACATGCCTCATTATATACCTCCAGCATTAACATTAACACAAACATTAAGTCTGATAAGAAGTATTTACAACAATCTATTTCCTCTGAAGCCTGCTACCTGGAGGCTTCTTCTGCACGATAAAACTTTGGTCTCCACAACCCTTCATCTTGACTCAGCCACTCCCTTCTACTGCTGATAACTCTTCTAGCCAACTACCAATCGTAATATGTTTAAATCTGGCGAGTGCGGTTGCTCACGCCTGTAATTCCAGCAGTTTAGGATGCCGAGGAGGGTGGATCCCTTGAGCTCAGGAGTTCCAGACCAGTCTGGGCAACACGGTGAAACCTAGCCTCCACCGAAAAAAAAAAAATACAAAAAACTCAGCCAGGCAAGGTGGCAGGCGTCTGTGGTCCTAGTTACTTGGGACACTGAAGAGGTAGGATCACTTGAGCTCAGTGGACAGAGGTTGCAGTGAGCCAAGATCACACCACTGCACTCCAGCCTGGGTGACACAGTGAGACCCCATATCAAACATAAATAAATAAATTAAAAAGAATATGTTTAAATCTCCCTATGACCTGGAAGCCCTCACTTAAGCTGTCTTGCCCACTCAGATCAAACCAATGTAAATCTAACATGTATTGACTGATGCAGGATGCCTCCCTAAAATGCATAAAAACAAGCTGTGCCCCGACCACCTTGGGCACATATCATCAGGACCCCCACGAGGCTGTGTGACAGGCATGGCTTTAACCTTGGCAAAATAAACTTTTTAAACTGACTGAGACCGGTCTCAGATATTTTGGGTTCACAATTAGTAACCACAGGGATTCTGAGTGGAGGCGCCCCTGATCTTTGACAAATTTCCTGTCAGTGTTTGATACCAACTTGATCTATCCTTACGGCTCAAACCAATGAGACAATTTGCTGAGGCCTGGGGGATCCCCTCCCCCAAGAGAATCCCTAATATCCCCAAATTTGGTTGACATCTAAAGTTTGTTTTGCTGTACAACTTCTTTTATGGAGTGTTGCTTGCTTCCGACGGTGAAGGCAAGCTGTCCTGCTTCCATACAGATAAAAGGCAGGTGACTCCCTTCTGGAGTTTCAGCTCACCTCCAACACAAAAGGTGAGTGTGACTTTCTTCTTGCTTCTAAAATGGCAGAGAGCAGTCTTCAGCCAGGGACCCATTCCTAGGTTAAGCAGCTGAATTGGGTTTCATTTGTTTTGTAAATTCTCCTTAATGACTAAAGGGTACAACTGACAACCAGCAACCAAGTAGTTTGTATCTTGGAAATCCAATTCTAGTTCAACATTCAAAAATCAAATCAATGTACTTTACTTAACAGACTAAAGAAAAAGCACAAGATCATCTCAATAGCAGCATGTAATCTGACAAAATTTAATATCGATTCATGATTAAAAATCTCAGTAAACTAAGTCAATAGAAGAGAACTCCCTCAATATTATAAAGAACATCTGCAAAAACCCTAAAGAAGCTTGTCCATTTTGTGGTCCATGGGCTGCATGAAGCCCAGGATAGCTTGAAATGGGCCCAACGCAAATTTGTAAACTTTCTTAACACATTAAGTTTCTGTGTGTGTGTGTGTGTGTGTTGTTGTTGTTTTTTTAGCTCATCAGCTATCATTAGTGTATTTTACGTGTGGCCCAGGTAAGCAAAGATTGGACACTCCTGCCCTAGGAGCTACCATAGTATTTAATGGTGAATGACTGAATGCTTTTCCTCCAAAATTTAAAACAAGGGAAGGATGCCCTCTCTTATGACAGCTATTTAACACTGTATCAGAAGTGCAAAGAGGGCCCGGAGCGGTGGCTCATGCCTGTAATCCCAGCATGTTGGGAGGCTGAGGTGGGTGGATCACAAGGTCAAGAGATTGAGACCATCCTGGCCAACATGGTGAAACCCCGTCTCTACTAAAATTACAAAAATTAGCTGGGTGTGGTGGCACGCGCCTGTAGTCTCAGCTACTCAGGGGGCCGAGGCAGGAGAATCGGGAGGCAGAGGTTGCAGTGAGCAGAGATTGCGCCACTGTACTCTAGCCCGGCGACAGAGTGAGACTCGATCTCAAAAAAACAAAGACAAAGTGCAAAGAAGCACGAAAAAAAAATAAATAAATAAAAGGCATTACACATTAGTACAGAAGAAAAATCAGTTTTTATTCAGATAACACGGCTTTCCATACCGAAAAATCCCTACAAAAATGCTCCTAAAAGAGTTTTAAAAAGTCATGGGAATCAAGGTCAACATATAATGATCAATTGTATCTCCATACACCAGCAATGAACAAGTGAAATTCTAATTTTTAAAAACATACTATTTAGGATAACACATGCACAAAGAAATACTGAGGTATAAATCTAATAACGTGCAAGTTCTGTAAGCTGAAAACTATAAAACATTAGTGAAAGTAACCGAAGAAGACAAATAAATGGAAATACTGTGTTCATGGGTTAGAAGGCTCAATATTAGATGTTAGTTCTCCTGAAATGGATTTACATATCCAATGCAAGTGGAACCAAAATTTCAGTCTAAGGAGAAGTAACAACTAAATGCAATGTGAAATAGGATCCTAAAACAGAAAAAGTAGTACACTGATAGAAAAACTGATGAAATTCATACAAATTCTTTAGTTAATGGTATCGTACTAATGCTAGTTTCCTGGTTTGAAAATTGTACTATTGAAAGAAAACAGGCACATTCCTCAACCCCGGACTCAACACAAACAGGCCCAGTACAAACACATCCCACCATATATCTCTCAACTTCCTGAGCCCAGTACAAACACATCCCACCAAATATCTCTCAACTTCCTGAGCCCAGTACAAACACATCCCACCAAATATCTCTCAACTTCCTGAGCCCAGTACAAACACATCCCACCATATATCTCTCAACTTCCTGAGCCCAGTACAAACACATCCCACCATATATCTCTCAACTTCCTGAGCCCAGTACAAACACATCCCACCATATATCTCTTAACTTCCTGAGCCCAGTACAAACACATTTCTCAACTCAGAGACTACCATATATCTCAACTTTAAAAAAACACCACCTGGAAAGTCTCCGATAAGGACATAGCCGTTCGTGGTTTTACTGGAAGCGCGGGAACCAATAGAAAACTGCTAAATGTATAACTTAAAATGTTAATCAATTGTAGTGCTGCAACCAAAAGAATTCCCTTGTTCCTCTATAACTTTACGTATCCTATTTACATCGGGCTATAAAGGGCAAGCACTCGCATTGTTCGAGGCCCTCTTGTATGCGGTGGAATGGAGGGACCAAGTTCGAACTTGCAGTAAAAGATCCTTGCCGCTTGGCTTTGACTGTGGACTCTGGTGGTCTTCTTTGGGGAACAAATGGTCTGGGCATTACACTATGATTATATAAGATGTTAACATCAGAAGAATGTTAGAGTGAGGAATATATGGAAAGTATTACTTTTCTGTACATTTAAAGTTAATTCAAAAGAACATGATAAAATCTCAGATTTTTTTTATTTTTAAGAAACTGATAGGCTGATTCTAAAATTCAGATGATAAAGAAAGGAAATAAGAAAAGCCAAGGAAATTCTGAAAGAGAAAATCAAAATTGGAGGAGTCATAGTGTCTAATTCTAAGAATTAATATAAAGCCACAGTTATCAAAACAGTATGGGCTGGTGAAAGGACAGGTATTTCAGAGTCTATTAGAACGTATTAGAACATAGTGAAGAGTCCAAAACCAGACTCACACATACACAAGGTCAACTGACTTTCAACAAAAATACAGTGGGATTTTAATGAAAAAGGATAGTCTTTTTCAACGGATAGTCTTTTTCAACGGATGGTCCAGGAACAAACGAATATCCATATGCAAAACAAATCAAAACAATCCTCAATCCATATCTTATACCATAAACAAACAGCAGCTAAAAATGGGCTGTAGATCTAAATCTAAAATCTAAAACTATGATGGTTGTCCCTCGGTATCTGTGGGACTGGCTCCAGGACTTCATGCAGATTCCAACATCTGTGGATGCTCAAGTCTCTGCTATAATACAAAGCAGCATTTGCATATAACCTATGCCTATCCCCCTGGCTATGCACGTATCTCCCGGGGAAACTTTAAATAATCTCCACATTACTTGTAATACTTAATACAATGTAAATGCTATGTAAATAGTTTATACTGTATTATTTGTCTGAACATGTATAGACAAGAAAAGTCTTGTTCAGTACAGAAGCACTATTTTTTTTTTTTCTCAAATAGTTTTGACCTGTAGTTGACTAGATCCATGGATAAGAAGCTCATGGCTGCAGAGGGCCAGCTGTACTTCTAGGAAAGAAAAAAAATGGAGAAAATCTTTGTGACTTTGGATTAGGTAAAGATTTCCTAGCTACAACTCCCAAAGCATGACCCACAAAAGAACAATTTGATAAACTGGACACCATGAACATTATAAACCTCTGCTCTTTCAAAGATATAGAATGAAAAGGTATGACACAAACTATAAGAAAAGACTTGTAAAATCACGTATCTCAAGAAAGACTTGTATCCTGAACACATAAGGAACTCTCACGAACTCAATGAAAAAACAAATAACTCAACTTAAAAAACAGGCAGAAGAACTGAACAGACACTTCACCAAAGGAAACATATGGATGGCAAATAAAAAGATGCTCAACATCAATTTTCACTGGAGAACGCAGGTTAAAATAAAAATGGCCTAACACTGTACACCGAGCTGAACAACTCGCATCACAAAACACACGAACCTCAGAATGCAGCGTGCTAATAGCGACGTGGGGCAACTGAAACTCTCACATGTTTCTCATGGGAATACAAACGGGTACAGTTGTTATAAAAAAACTGTTAACATCTGTATGTAAATATTTACAGTGGGTTTAAATAATAGCTCCAAACTGGAAACACCCCGAAAGTCTTCAACTGGTGAATGAATAAACACACAGTGACATTGCCAGCCAATGAAATACTATTCCATAATAATAAAGTGGTACAAAGAACTGATACAGCCTACTACACCAACCAACATGAAATGCATTATGCTAAAAGAAAGAAGCCAGACTAAAAACACTATATGCTACATGGGTCCTAAATTAATACAGTCTTCTGGAATAGGCGACACTCAGTGGTTTGAGTTGACCAAGTTGTTGATTATATGACCTTATGGGTTTGTCAAAACTCAGAACTATATACTAAAAGGGTGAATTTTACTGCAAGTATACTGTAATTTAAAAACAAATACATATAGAATATATATTAAATATATCTGTGTGTGTGTATATGTATACACATATACATATATATATATATATATATATATATATATATATGTTTTTTTTTTTTTTTTACTGTTTTGGGTGAATCCACAAGGGCTGCGGACTCACTCAAGCATATTTTAGCCTGGACCTTTTTTTATGAGGGTCTCAGTGTTCATGTTCCCTTGGAGTAAGAACAAATAATTGAATGTTTAGGTTTAACTCTTGGTGGGCAAGATTAAAGCCAAATTAACTTTAAAACAACAAAATCTTGAAACGAAGTGGGTAATATCACTGAGTTCAGGCAGTCCACCCACACTTTTTATTGTCGTGAATTTAATTCCACAGAATCATATGACTGGTCACCCTCTCATCACCTTCCTAACTCCCTCTGACAATGTAAGGATTCACAGAACTGACACTGAGAGACACAGAGAGGACTCTCTGGCAATACGAACAAAACAAAACAAAACAAAAAATGACAATATCATTTTCCCATCTAAGATGTCAGTGCCTGTAATACCGATGTTTTATGCCATACCAAGAATAAAAAAAGAACAAGAGAATGTTCTTCAAATCAAACAAGGAGTGAGGATGACAAGTACAAACCCAAGCCACAGAAAGGGGCAGTGAAGAAAACTTATGTGACTCATTCTGGGCACCGCAGGAAGGGAGAAAAACTAACTTACTCTTAAAATTTGCACTGTGTATCAGTACTCATGGAGGTGTGTGGTCTGAATCCCTATCAGTGGTCTAATCAAGCAGAAAATTTAATGTTTCCTTGGTAGAGTTGAGACCACCAGTGCCATTCTCTCTGGGAAAACACACCCTTAAACCGGGCTGACCGTGACGGTAAGGTGCCCTTGACTGTAACGTGGGTCTCAGTTTCCGATATTAAAAAAAGTGAAAAAAAATTTACCTATGTAACGAACCTGCACATCCTGCACATGCATCGCTGAACTTAAAAGTTGAAAGAAAAAAAAAGGTAGCAAAATTAGTACAATAAATGCTGTGTATCCACCAAAAAAAAAAAAATCTGAAATGTTCTCTAAAAAAAGTGACAGTTACAGAATTATGGTATTCCCACCCAAGACCAGTTCTAGTGTCAATGAGGAGATTCCTAAAGCCTATGTGTATAATGGAAAATGTATCCAGAGGAAAACCGGTGTCCTTTAAAGTGCTTATGGGAACTTAATTTGATTTAAAAATGTCTCTATTCAAACAATACCCTTTTAAGGCCCATCTAAACTCCAAAGAGTTAGGAAAATCACCATGGAATGTTTAATTTTTAGTGCAGTTTTCTGCCACTATTGGAACTGGACATCTAGTATATAGCTGATCGACAGGAGATATGAGTTTCTAGTAATACCACTAACAAACCGTAATTTTCCCAAGTCAGCACTGTACCACAGCTCAGTCCCTGGGTGATCTCCTTCCTTGGTGATCTCATCCAGATCCATGGCTTCATATCTACACTAGTGACTCCGAAATCTCTATTTCTAGTCTAGTCCTCATATACCAAACTCATAGACTAACTGCCTATTTGCCACCTCCTCTTGGATATCTAGGAGATACCCGAAATCTAACATGTCCAAATTGAATTACTGGTTGTACCTCCGAAACCTGCTCTACCCTCTGCCTTCTTCAATTCAGCTGACTGCAACTTTGTCCTTCTAGTTGAGGACTAGAGTTCAGGACAAAACTCTAGAGTCAATTTTCACTCTTCTCTTTCTCTCAAATCCCACATCAGGAAATCCTGTTGGGTGTATCTTCAAAACATACAGGCATATGTCATTTTATTGTGCTTCGCTTTACTACACTTCGCAGGTACTGCCGTTTTGCGACCCTGCATTAACCAAGTCTACCAGGGCCATTTTTCCAACCGCATGTACTCACTTTGTATCTCTGAGTCACATTTTGGCGATCTTGCAGTATTTCCAAATTTTTCATTATTATAATATCTGCATGATCTGTGATCTTGGATGTTGCTACTGAAATTGTTTTAGGGCACCACAAACTATGCCCATGTAAGATGGCAAGTTTAAAATGAAACATGTTACGTGTGTTCTCATGGCTCCACCAACCACTGTTCTCCCAACTCCCTTCCTCTCCTTAAGCTTCCCTATTCCTGAGATACAATAATATCACAATTAGGCCAATTAGTAGCCCTACAATGGCCTGTAAGTGTTCAAGTAAAAGGAAGAGTTGCACATCTCTCACTTTAAACCAAAAGCTGGAAATGATAAGGTTAGTGAGGAGGACATGCTGAAAGCCAAGAGAGGCTCAAAGCTAGGCCTTTAGTTCCAAACAGCCAAGCTGTGAATGCAAAGGAAAAGTTGTTGAAGGAAGTTAAAAATGCTACTCCAGTGAACACACACCTGGTAAAGAAGGAAAACTGCCTTACTGCTGATATAGAGAAAGCTTTAGTGGTCTGGATGGAAGAGCTAAGCAGCCCAAGCATTCTCTCTTTTTTTTTTTTTTTTTTTGAGATGGAGTTTCGCTTGATGCCCAGGCTGGAGTGCAATGGCGTGGTCTTGGCTCACTGCAATCTCCGCCTTCCGGGTTCAAGCAATTCTTGTGCCTCAGCCTCCTGAGTAACTGAGATTACAGATGCACACCACCACAACCAATTTTTGTATTTTTAGTAGAGGTGGGTTTCACCATGTTGGCCAGGTTGGTTTTGAACTCCTGACCTCAGGTGATCCACCTGTCTCAGCCTCCCAAAGTGCTGGGACTACAGGCGTGAGCCACCACGCCTGTCCTTGCCACAGCATTCTCTTAAGCCAAAGCCTAATCCAGAGCAAGGCCCTGACTCTCTAATTCCGTGAAGACTGACAGAGGGGAGGAAGCTGCAGAACAGCTGGAAGCTAAAAGAGATGGATTCATGAGGTTTAAGAAAAGAAGCCAGCTCTATCACATAAAAGTGCAAGGTGAAACATTAGATGCTGATGTCCAAGTTGCAGCAAGTTATCCAGAAGATCTAGCTAAGATCACTGATGAACACGGCCACACTAAACAACAAATTTTCCATGTAGATGAAACAGCCTTCTGTTGGAAGATGCCATCTAAAGAGGACAAGTCAGTGCCTGGCTTCAAAGCTTCAAAGGACAGGTTGACTCTCTTATTAGGGACTAACACAGCTAGTGACCTTAAGTTGAAGCCAGTGCTCATCTGCCATTCTGAAAATTCTAGAGACCTTAGGAATTGTGCTAAATCTACTCTACCTGTGCTCCATAAATGGACAAGGCCTAGATAATAGCACATCTATTTATAACATCGTTTACTGAATATTTAAACCCCACTGTTGAGACCTAATGCTCAGAAAAAAGATTTCTTTCCAAATATTACTGCTCAGTGACAAGGCAACTGGTCACCCAGGAGCTCTGATGAAAATGTACAAGAAGATGCAGTTGTTTTCACACCTGCTAACACAACATCCATTCTTCAGCCAAGGATCAAGGAGTAACTTCAAGTTGCAAGTCTTGTTATTTAAGAAATACATTTCTTAAAGCTATAGCTGCCACAAAGGGTGATTCCTCTGATGGATCTGGGCAAAGTCCATTGAAAACCTCCTGGAAAGGAGTCACCATTCTAAATGCCATTACGAACATTTGTAGCTGGGCACAGTGGCTCAAGTCTGTAGTCCCAGCACTTTGGGAGGCTAAGGGAGGTGGATCACCTGAGTCAGGAGTTCGAGACCAGCCTCGCCAACATGGTGAAACCTGTCTCTACTAAAAATAGGAAAAAAAAAAAAAATTAGCTGGGAGGGGTGGAGTGGGCCTGTAATCCCAGCTACTCAGGAGGCTGAGGCAGGAGAACTGCTTGAACCTGGGAGGCAGAGGCTGCAGTGAGCCAGGATTGTGCCAGCGCACTCCAGCCTGGGCGACAGAGCGAGACTCTGTCTTGGTGGCGGGGGAAGAACATTTGTGATCCATGGGAGGAGGTTAAAATGTCAACAATAGGAGGTTGGAAGAAGTTAA
Organism: Theropithecus gelada; assembly: GCF_003255815.1. Lineage (NCBI taxonomy): Eukaryota > Metazoa > Chordata > Mammalia > Primates > Cercopithecidae > Theropithecus > Theropithecus gelada. Next base: position 19,116,197 of record NC_037681.1, on the reverse strand, counting down.
TTCCAACCCTATGGATGACTCTGAAGGGCTCAAGACTTCAGTGGAAAAGTCACTGTAGATGTGGTAGAAACAGCAAGAGAAAAGAATGAGAAGTGGCATCTACAGATGTGAATGAACTGGTGCAATCCCCTGATAAAACCTGAACAGAAGAGCTGTTGTTTCTCAGGGATAAGCAAAAGAAGTGGTTTCTTGAGATGAAATCTACTCCTCGTGAAGATGCTGTGAATATGTTGACACGACAGCAAAGAATTTAGAATACTACATAAACTTAGAGGCAGGGTTTGAAAGGATTGACTCCAATTTTGAAAGAAGTTCTACTGCGGGTAAAATGCTATTAAACAGCATTGCATGCTACAGAGAAATCTTTTGTGAAAAGAAGAATCAATGGATGCTGCACTCTTCACTGTTGTCTTATTTTAAGCAGCTGTCATGGCCATCCCAACCTTCAGCAACCACTACCCTGATCAGTCAGTGGCTGTCAACACTGAGGCAAGGCCCTCCACCAGCAAAAAGACTATGACTTGCAGAAGGCTGGCATGATCATTAGCAGCTTTTAGCAATAAAGTATTTTTGAAATTAAGGTATGTACATTTTTTAGACACAATGCTACTGCACTTAATAGGCCACAGTATAAACATAACTTTTTTTTTTTTTTTTTTTTTTTTTGAGACGGAGTCTCGCTCTGTCGCCCAGGCTGGAGAGCAGTGGCTGGATCTCAGCTCACAGCAAGCTCCGCCTCCCGGGTTTATGCCATTCTCCTGCCTCAGCCTCCCGAGCAGCTGGGACTACAGGCGCCCGCCACCTTGCCCGGCTAATTTTTTGTATTTTTTAGTAGAGATGGGGTTTCACCGTGTTAGCCAGGATGGTCTCGATCTCCTGACCTCGTGATCCGCCCGTCTCGGCCTCCCAAAGTGCTGGGATTACAGGCTTGAGCCACTGCGACCAGCCTTAAACATAACTTTTATATATATGGGGAAACAAAAAAATTCTGTGACTGGCTTACTGCAGTGGTCTGGAACTGAACCCATAATATCTCCAAGGTATCCCTGTATCCCAAGTCCAACTCCTTTCTTCACCTCTTCCATGTATCACTCTGGTCAGAGTAATCATCTAATCATCTTCTTACCCTGGAGTATGGCAACAGCCAATATGACTGGTGTCCCTTGTCCTACTTTTGATGAACAATGATCCTTTTAAAACCTAAAGCTACAATTTCATTCCTCTGTTCAAAACCCTTTGATGGCTTTCCACGTCATTCAGGAAAAAGAGTCAAGTCAAACCACAGTTTGTAAGGCCCTTCATGGTCTGCCCCCTTACTTCTCCTCTCATCTGTGCTCACTCTGGTCTAGCTGTCTTTGAACACCAGGCCTGCTTTCAACAATGGAGCCTTTGTACTGCCTGGTCCTTCCCGCTAGAATGCTTTTCTTCCATGTTTCACTTTCCTCCAAACAGTCCCACCTCACCCCTTTGAGTTTTCGTTCCAATGTCACCTTCTGAATAAAGCCTACCCTGACCACCCTATTGAAAATGGCACGCCTAAGCCTCTGATCTCATACCCTTCCCTGTGCACGCCTAAGCCTCTGATCTTATACTCTTCCCTGTGCACACCTAAGCCTCTGATCTCATACCCTTCCCTGTGCACACCTAAGCCTCTGATCTCATACTCTTCCCTGTGCACACCTAAGCCTCTGATCTTATATCCTTCCCTGTGCACACCTCAGCCTCTGATCTTACACCCTTCCCTGTGCACACCTCAGCCTCTGATCTCATACTCTTCTTCTGACCTTGTAACATCTTCTAAGATCGTATAAAATTTACTTATTTATCATGCTTGCCTTCCCTCTGCTGCTGACTTTACCCAAACTCCCCAAAGTATGTATGATAAGCATCTCTGTTTTCACTGATGAAAGTGCCGGGCACTTAAGTAGACACTTCATAAATATTTGTTACATTAATTCCTTCTTTCCACATAGGTGGGGTGGCAAAACTATAATTTACATTTTCTTATATGTTTTAAACTGCAAAAGTAACAAGTGCTGATTTTACTTAGTGATACAGACCAAAGATGACTGAATAAAAAGCTAATACCCTCAAACCTCCTCCATTCTCACCATTATTAGGTTATCCAGTTAACCTGGCAAATCTAATCTGTGCTTTATTCCGGCTCTTATTAATATACCCAAATAAATATACACAGATTTTTTGCTTTTTATAAAAATGGCATTATAGGCCGGGTGCGGTGGGTCATGCCTGTCATCCCGGCACTTTGGGAGGCCAAGGTAGGCGGATTGCTTGAGGCTGGGAGTTTGAGACCAGCCTGGCCAACATGGCAAAACCCCATCTCTACTAAAAAATACAAAAATTAACCAGGTGTGGTAGCAGGTGCCTGTAGTTCCAGCTACTGGGGAGGCTGAGGCACAAGAATTGCTTGAACTGGGAGGCAGAGGTTGCAGTGAGCTGAGATCACGCCACTGCATTCCAGCCTGGGCGACAGAGAAAGACCCTGTCTCGGGGGGGGAAAAAAAAAAGGCATTATATTCGACTCTACAATATGCTTTTCTTACATATTAGCATGTCACGTATATTACTGCAGATCTATAGAGACCTATTTCATTCTCTTTATTATCTGCATAATATTCCATACTACCGCTCCATCGCGTTTCCTTAAATTCCCAATAACATGCATGGAATCAACAGAACAATGTCCTTCTATATCTAATTAAAATAATCATTAATTTTTATTAATGCCCCTTCAACCCATGAGAAGAGACTGATCATTAAGTATACCGAAATGAGTGAACTATAACATTTTAATTTTAGTCACAGACTGAAACAAAGTGTATCCTAATCTTCAGTTTATCTGAAAATTTAATTAATCAAAAGGTTCTAGTCAATAAAGAAAACATCACTGCTTCCTATTGTGTGTAAGGCACCCCATTTCCACAATTGGACTTGTTAGAATATTATTATAAAAATCTGTCTTTTCTGATGCAAAACATATGTTGCATATTTTATGGCCTATATACGATATGGCCATGAAAGATGAATGGCCTAAATGCAGTCTATTATGTAATTTTAAATTATAATTGATTAGATAATTATATTCAATCAACAGATGATTACAGATAATTACAAAAACTTATATACAGAGAAATAAATCGTTATACAACCACATCCCGTACCTCTCTTAGTATTCCTATTCTTTTTGATTTTCAGGTGGTCTTAAAATCAAAACCTAACAAGATTACTTGCATGTGCGGATTAAAATACAATTATGTAAAACTTGGTTTGAAAAATAATTTAAAAATAATTAGTCTTTTCTGTATTTCCTACTTTTTGGTTAAGGTAGAGATGATAACAGCAATTAAAAACTCTGAGTTATAGACAACGTTTTATTGTCAAAGAAATAAGACCTGACCAAGAATTCGGAGCATGACAAAGGCAATTAGAGTAAACATACAGAAAGATTTTGCTCTCCTCGACATAAGAAACTCTATTCATCTTTCCCCAAGGCTCTTATTGTTGGCATAAAGCTGAGGTGGAGAGGAAATAGGTTATTTCTTCCCCCAAGAGTTCACTCCATCTCTCCCCTCTACTTCTTGAGCTTAAGTCAGTGTCTTACTGTAGGGAAAAAAAGATGGAAAGCAAGAAGAAGAAAAAAGGATAAGAGGAGAGAGTAAAGATTTTGGCTATCTCCTTTGAGCTAAATCTTGACTATTTAAATGTGGAATTTGGTAGGTGTAATTATTTTTATTGTTTAATTCCATCACCTGACAGCACAAAACAGATTGGTTAACTTGTTCCTTAATTACCTACACATTTAGTTTATCTTTTAAAAAATTTCCAGAGACCCTATTCTCTGCATAACATTCAAATATAGAAATAGTCCCTAGGAGAGTCTAGTTCAGAAACGTCAAGTTAGTAGCCTATGGCTTATGTTGTTTGGCTCATACTGTCTTTCTAAAATTGAATTGATTTTCAATGTGTAAAGACTGGAAGATACATGAAAATTCTTATTTCTGACTCTTCTTGGGAAAGGAGCAGAACTGCACATGGGCTTAGACTCCTCACACGGTAACCACTGGCCGGAGCCCAGGGGAGGCTGATCTCTTTGAATGGGTCACATGTTCTCTAGGACACCCCTCATCCCACTCAGCTTGCTTCCTTCATTTATACTGTTTACCTAGCCCAGTTTAAGAACCTGTTTGCAACTCTTGTTCTAGTCTCTGTATTATGATAGCAAAGAAAAAAGTAAAAACCCAGGCCTTTAACACAGGTGAAGCTTCGAGTGTTCAGAAACAACAAAATATTGCTTGACTTAGCAAAAAGTTAACAAGCTAGAAATAAAAGGTATAGTGCAGTTGTGAACTATTTTTGAACTGATTCCATTTTTACTTCACAATTTGGCCCTTTAACCCAACCTGTCTCTGCATACTGACAATGCCTGAAAGCTGGATGGTTTCATTACACATAAATACATCTCTCTATAGAAACTATTAGGTACAGGCCACTCACTGAAGTGTAATATGATACAAATCACTGGGGATGATAATAGAACACCTACACCTTCACCTTGGCTCCTGTCACTCACTGCACGACTGGAGCAGACCTCTCTGGCGCTCGGCCTGTGTATACACAGGTCTCTCACAGCCTCAGAATTATATTATTGGAGGCTATTATTAACAGCACTTTTATAAAAAGTGTGAAAATATCTTTTAGATAACAAAGAATAACTCAAGGGAAAGCTATTTTAAGAAATAATTTAGAAAAGGGATATTTCCACAAGAATCACAAAACAATTAAGCTTTTTATTACCAAAAGTAATATGCTGATTTATCAGTCCCTTGTTTATAAAATACCTTTAAATGAAAAAGTTATGCTTTTACTGTAAACAACAACATATGATGAAACAGGATTTTAGAAAGGAGAAATGTAAACATCAAATAACTGACACAAAAATATAGCAACCAATATCTTATATGGTTAAAAAGGTTTCTTCTTCGTTACTCAATCACATCCCTTCAAAGGAGTCAGTGAAAACTCTGGGAAGATGAAATTTGGTTCCATTCATTTACTTCCCTCTGATCTTTGTTACTTTGTTAATTATTTTGGAAACCTATATATTAAAGCTTTAGGTATTCTCTCAGATTTAAAATGTACTTAAGAAACCATTTTTATTTTTTTGGTCAGAGAAAACGTTTTTAATAACAAGTTTACACACTTCTTATGAAAATAAAAAATAAAATTTTAAAGGATATTTGTGGTAAGGAGAACCTTAAATTGGAGCCCAAGACTTTATGTCCTAATCTCTGAGGCCGTGACTAAGATGTAACTAAGGCTCCCAACCGGCTGCCTTTTAGTTAATCAAAAGGGAGACTCTCCAGAGAGTCCTGACCCACTGACAGGAGCCCTTTAAAGCAGAGTTTTCTCGCTGGAGGCGGAAGAGGACGCCAGAGAGGTACAAAGTGCCAGCGGAGAGATGCCCTGTTGCTGGCTGGAAGACGGATGGCCTGTGAGAAGGAACCCGGAGGCCCTGAGTTGCTGGGAGGGGTCACTGGCCAAGAGCCAGCAGCCAAACAGGGGTTTCAGTTCTACAACCACAAGGAACCTAATTCTCTCAACAACTTTAATGAGTTTGGAAGTGATTTCCCCTCAGAGCCTCTGGACAAGGACTCAGCCCGGATGACATCTTAATTTCAGCCCCTGATACACTGAACGAACTGAGCAAACTCAGGAAAGATCATGTAGAGCAGAGAAACTTACCCTATTTTGAAAAAATGATGCATGAAAATGTGATGTTGTAGCAGATATTGATACTAAAGTAATAGTTTCTTCAGAACTAGGATTATGTAAGTAGACTTTTTCCATTTTTGGCATTCCAACTGGTCTGTAAAACAAAAAGAAAATTATCACAAATACTTCACAGATAATTATGATTGAATTATGATTGATAAGATGATTTCTAGTTGTTAAAAATTAATCAAAATTGTTAGACAAATACATAGCTAAATATATTAAAATGCTTTCTGAATTTATCTTTAAACTTACACATAAAAATGCATTTAGTCACTCAATAAATATTTCTTGAGTGCCAATTATGTCACGTACAGTGCCAGGTGCTGGGATACAATGAAGCAAGTCTCATCCCTGTGAAGCTCAGAACCCAGTGAGGTGGTGCACGGGGCACAAAATGATCAGTTCCTTTTCTTTCTTTCTGTACCACCACCCGGCCTCCTACCAATCGTGCCCTCTTCTCAAATTCCATGGATACGTGCTCTTCATTTTAGGAGTGGAAACTGAGTAGCAAAGTTGTGTGAGGAGATCTTGTGAGTTAGGGGCTTTTACTATACTCATTTCACAAGAATACTGGGGCACAGAGAAGTCAATTAACTTGTCAAAGGCACACTTGGAACCTGGATGTGAATCTAAGTCTTCTGGGTCTAGACTGCGCTTTAACTGCCAGTACTGAACTGCCTCTTCTCAAAGTTAAACACACTCAATGGTTTGAAATCCACAAATCCATTTTAATGTCTCCCTTGGCATCCATGCCATGGTTTGCCTTAGAAGTGAAACTTTATTCTATAGTCCACTTACTACTTCTGTAGCTAATCTTACTGGTACAGGCCTCCTACCTTCTACAGCTTCCTTGCTTTTTCTAACTACCCACACACACTCACTAGTTATTAGGTTCCTTCCTAATCTCACATGACCCAACCTAAACAAGTAACTCTGTTTTCAATCCAGACCTTCCACCTGAGCCAGGCTAGTTCCATGGGCAAGTCCCCCACAGCTCTGCTAATCTGCCTGCCCTGTGTTTTCTCCCTATCCTCCTCCACCAATCCAAACCCTCTTTTTCTAATTCAAATATACACCCTTCTTTCACAAGGTCCTCTCCTCATGCAATCATTTTGGTCCATGGTTTTTGAAATTGTAAATTTCGTATTTCATATTTAAAGTTTACATATAAACCTCAAATCCCAAGCAGTTGAAAACGCAGAGCCAGAACTGCATTTTATACTTGGTTCAACTGTCCACCATGCTTTTGTTCTTCAAGAAGTTCTGTCCCTACCTTTTCTTCAACTTAGTTGCTCACCTCTAATTCAAGACTTGGGAAAGCTGATGAACAGTGAACAGCTGATAATTTTCAATAGTTTAAGAAAATGGAATGCAGGTGGAAGGGCAGGGCACGATGGCCAAATAGAGGGCTCCACCATTGTCCCTCTCCCCACAGAAATACTAAATTTAACAACTATCTATGCCAAAAAAAAAAACACCTTCATAAGAACCAAGAATCAGGTGAGCACTCACAGTACTTGGTTTGGTTTTAACTTCGTATCACTGAGAGAGGCACTGAAGAGGATAGGGAAGAAAATCTTGAATCGCTGATGCCACCCTTTCCCACCTACGCCCCTCCACCCGGCAGCAGCCAAGTGGCACAGAGAGAGTCTGCGCACTTGGGAGAGGGACAGTCCAGCGTCTGTGAGATTTTGCAGTGAACTCAGTGCTGCCCTGTCACAGCAGAAAGCAAAATCTGGCTGAACTCAGCGGTTGCCTTCCCAGGAAGGGAGCATTTAGATGAACCCTTGCCGGGGGGAACTGCCCATCCTAGCAGTCCTAACTCGAGTTCCCACGAGCCTTGCCACCTCAGGTTAAAATGTTCTGGGGCCCTCAATAAACGTGAAAGGCAGTCTAGGCCACAAGCACTGAAATTCCTAAGAGAGTCCTAGTGCCGTGCTGGGCTTGGAGTCAGTAGACTTGGGGGGCATGCAACCTACTGACATACGAGCTGGGGTGCCCAAGGGAGTGCTTGCCCCACCCCTCCTCCAACCCCAGGCAGCACAGCTCACGGCTCAGAAAGTGATCCCTTTCTTCTGCTTGACAGAGGAGAGGAGAGGGAAGAGAAATGAGGCCTTTGTCTTGCATCTTGGATACCAGCTCAGCCACAGCAGGATGGGGATGCTGTGGACTGGGGAGGGAGCCCAGTTCCCTGAAGGGTAAGTCCCAGACCTGGCAGCATTTACCACAAGCTGACTGAAGAGCCCTTGGGCTTTAAGTGAATACTGATGGTAGCCTGGCAGTATTCTCCATGGGCTTGTGGTGATGGTGGCCATGGGGGTAAGGATCCTCTGTCTGTGGAAAGGGGAGGGAAGAGTGGGCAGGACTGCATCAAATGGGTTGAAGGCCAGCTCAGCTGCAGCGCAACAGAACACTAGGTAGATTTCTAAGGTGTTTGACTCCAGTCCCTGGCTCCTAGACACACCGACAGGCCCACCTGGGGCCTGGGGGAACTTGCTGTCCTGAAGAGAAGGACACACACCTGGCTGTCTTCACTACCTGGAGATTGCAGAGCCCTATGGCCTTGAAGAAACACACCTGCAAGCCAGGGAGTGGTTACAGTGGGCCGTGGGCGAGACTCAGTGCTGTGCTGGCTTCAGGTCTGACCAGTGCGGTTCCAGTGGTGGGGGCCACAGGGATGCTGTGTCATTCCACTCCCAGATCCAGGTGGCTCAGCACAGAAAGAGAGCGATGTTTGGGAGAAAATAAGGAAAGAGAACAGGAGTCTTTGCCAGGTAATCCAGAGAATTCTTCTTGATCTTTATCCAAGACCACCAAGATGGTACCTCTATAAGTCTGCAAGAACCACAGTGTTGCTGGGGCTGGGGTGCCCCCTAACTCAGATATGGCTTAGATCACTGCACCCAAGTCCTTTTGAGTATCTGGAAAGCCTTCCCAAGAAGAAGGGGTACAAACATGCCCAGACTGTGAAGATTACAATAAATACCTAACTCTTCAATGCCCAGACACTGATGAACATCTATCTGCAAGCATTAAGACCAGCCAGGAAAACATGACTTCCTTAAATGAATTAAATAAGGTACCAGGGACCAATCCTAGAGAAACAGAGATATGTGACCTTTCAGACAGACAATTCAAAATGGCTGTTTTGAGGAAATTCAAAGAAATTCACGATAACATAGAGAATGAATTCAGAATTCTATCAGATAAATTTAATAAAGAAACTGAAATAATTAAAAAGAATCAAGCAGAAATTCTAGAGTTGAAAAATGCAACCGACATACTGAAGACTGCATCAGAGTTTCTTAATGGCAGAATTGATCAAGAAGAAGAAAGAATTAGTGGGCTTGAAGACAGGCTATTTGAAAATAGTCAGAGGACAGAAAACAAAAAAGAATTAAAAAGGCGGCACACCTACAGGGCCTAAAAAATAGCCTCAAAAGGGGAAATCTAAGAGTTAATGGCCTTAAAGAGGAGGTAGAGAAGGAAACAGGGGTAGAAAGTTTATTTAAAGGGATAATAACAGAACACTTCCCAAATCCGGAGAAAGATATTAATATTGACGTACAAGAAGGTTATAGAACACCAAGCAGATTTAACTCAAAGACTACCTCAAGGCATTTAATAATCAAACTTCCAAAACTCAAGAATAAACAAAGGATCCTAAAATTAACAAGAGAAAAGAAACAAAATTAGGTACAACGGAGCTCCAACACGTCTGGCAGCAAACTTTTCAGTGGAAATCTTACAGGCCAGGAGAGACTGGCATGACATACTTAAAGTCTGAAGGCAACAACAAAAAACCCCCACACTTTTACCCTAGAATAGTGTATCTGGCAAAAATATCCTTTCCAGCGAAAATATCCTTCAAATATGAGAGAGGAATAATGACGTTCCCAGACAAACAAAAGTTGAGGGATTTCACCAACATCAGATATATCTTACAAGAAATGCTAATGGGAGTTCTTTCAAACTGAAAGAAAAGGACCAATTAATTAGCAACTCTCCGGGACGCTGGAGTGGGCAGATTTCTTGAGTAATATTCCGTAAGCACCGGTAACCAAAGCAAAACTGGACAAATGGGATCATATCAACTTAAAAAGCTTCTGCACAGGCCGGGCGCGGTGGCTCAAGCCTGTAATCCCAGCACTTTGGGAGGCCGAGGCGGGCGGATCATGAGGTCAGGAGATCGAGACCATCCTGGCTAACATGGTGAAACCCCGTCTCTACTAAAAATACAAAAAACTAGCCGGGCGTGGTGGCGGGCGCCTGTAGTCCCAGCTACTCGGAGGCTGAGGCAGGAGAATGGCCTGAACCCGGGAGGCGGAGCTTGCAGTGAGCCGAGATCGCGCCACTGCACTCCAGCCTGGGTGACACAGCGCGAGACTCCGTCTCAAAAAAAAAAAAAAAAAAAAAAGCTTCTGCACAGCAAAGGAAACAATCAACAAAGTGAAGAGACAGCCCACAGAATGGGAGGAAATATTTGCAAACTACCTATCTGACAAGGGATTAATAATTAGAACATATGAGGAACTTGGCTGAGCGAGGTGGCTCAAGCCTGTAATCCCAGCACTTTGGGGGGCCGAGACGGGCGGATCACGAGGTCAGGAGATCGAGACCATCCTGGCTAACATGGTGAAACCCTGTCTCTGCTAAAAAATACAAAAAACTAGCCAGGCGAGATGGCGGGTACCTGTAGTCCCAGCTACTCGGGAGGCTGAGGCAGGAGAATGGCGTAAACCCGGGAGGTGGAGCTTGCAGTGAGCTGAGATCCAGCCACTGCAGTCCAGCCTGGGCGACAGAGCGAGACTCCGTCTCAAAAAAAAAAAAAAAAAAAAAAAAAAAACATGGGCAAATTATCTGAATAGGTATTTCTCAAAAGAAGACATAGAAAAGACAAAAAGGTATATGAAAAAATGCTCAATATCACTAATTACCAGGGAAATGCAAATCAAAACCACAATGAGATATCTGATTCCAATTAAAATGGCTTTATCCAAAAGACAGGCACGACAAATACTGGCAAGGATGTGGAGAAAAGGGAATGTTGGTGGGAATGTAAATTAGTACAAATGCTAGGAAGAACAGTTTGGAGGTTCCTCAAAAAACTAGAAGTAGAGCTACCATACAATTCAGCAATCCCACTCATAAGTATACACCTAAAATAAAGGACATCAGTATACTGTAGTGTTATCTGTACTCCCATGTTTATTACAGCACTATTCACAATAGCTGAGATTTGGAAGCCACCTAAGTGTTTATTAACAGATGAATGGATAAAGAAACTGTGGTACATATATACAATGGAGTACTATTCAGTCATGAAAATGAATGAGATCCTGTCATTTGCAACAACCTGGATGGAGCTAGAGAACATTATGTTAAGTAAAATAAGCCAGGCCTAGAAAGACAAACTTTCCATGTTCTCACTTATTTATGGGAGCTAAAAATTAAAACAATTGAACTCATGGAGACAGAGAGTAGAAGGATGGTTACCAGAGGCTGGGAAGGACAGTAGCGGGGATGGGTAGAAATGGGGATGATTAACACGTACAAAGAAACTGAAAGTATGGTTAAGACCTAGCATTTCTTAGCACAACACGGTGACTACAGTAAAAAAATAAAAAAATAAAAAAAAATTAACTGTACATTTTTAAATAACTAAAATAATATAAATGGATTGTTTGTAACACAAAAGATAAATGATTGAGGTGATGACTACCCCATTTACCCTGATGTGATTATTATGCATTGCATGCCTGTATCAAAATATCTTATGTAACCCATAAATATATATATCTACTATGTACCCACAAAAATTTAAAAATAATTGAATAAAAAAGCAACAAATTAATCAGGGGCTAATTTAGGTTCCTTTAAAGATAGTGAATTAGTACATGCTGGCTCTCCCTGCCATCTTCCCTCCCCCCAACAATAATGCTGAAAAAATTTAGAAGTTAGAGGGAGGTACTAACTCCAAGAAATAACCAAAAAACAGTGAGAAGCCCTTGGGAGAACTGAAGGCTGCCTTAAAGCGGCAGGCGAAGGAAAGTGAGTGGCAATGGGCAGCCTGAGCTGACGAGAGGCTAGGCTAGGAGAAGGCTTCCAAACTTTATTATCCTCTACTTTCTTCCCAGTCTGCCTTGAGATACAGCCTGATCCTTCAACCTAGAACAGAAAAGCTTGCCAGGGTAAGGAGCTGATGAGCAGCTGCCCTTGAAATGCTCTCCTCTAACGTCTCTCTCCGGTCCTACACAGTCCTAGGGCTACTGAACTACGATTTAGGAAGACACCTTTGTCCCACTATGCTTCTGCCTAAGCACTGTCAGTTAAGAGTGGTGACAAATATGGGGCAATCAACAGTTCGTATGTGTATGTGTGGAACTGGGGCTCTCCATTTTGGGGATCATCTCTCCTTTTAAATTCACAAGAAGAGACAAAGACCAGGACTTTCTTCTGCCCTTCTCAATACGCATTACCAGACAGTAGCTGGTAAGTTCACACACCCAAGTAACGTGACATGTTTGGAGTAAGTCAATCGGATAACACACACAATGTTGTGATAGAGTGTAATGCTGTCTATCGCCATGGTCAAACATGGAATACAATGTTGAAGAGAAGTGACAAGAATGGATTTCCTTGTCTTGTTCTTGACGTAGGCGGAATTTTTTCATTCTTTCACCATTAAGTATGATGTCAGCCTTCGGGTTTTCATCACAGACGCTCGTTATTAGGTTGAAGAAAATCCCGTCTATCCTAGTTTGTTAGGCATTATTATCATGAAAGGATGTTATTTTCTCAAATGCTTTTTCTGTGGTTATTGACATGATTATTGGTTTTCCCTGTATTCCCTATATTAATTGATTTTTCTGATGTTAAACCAACCCTGCGTTCTTGAGATAAACGTCACTTGGTCATGGTGTAAACTAGACTCTTTTTAGACTCTATTAGCATTTTGTGGAGGATTTTTGCGTCTATATTCAGAAGAAGTATTTTGTCTATATTTTCTCGTAGTGTCTTTGGTTTTGGTATTAGGGTAATACAGATCTAATAGACTACGTTGGGAATTGTTTCCCTTTCTATGGTTTGGAAGAGTTTGGGAATGATTGGTATTCTTTGTTTCATAGAATCCTTAACTAAAGCTGTGTGGGGCAGGGCTTGCTTTCTGGCAAGTTTTTGTTTTGTTTTGTTTTGTTCTGTTTGAGACAGAGTCTCGCTCTGTCGCCCAGGCTGGAGGGCAGTGGCGTGATCTCCACTCACTGCAAGCTCCGCCTCCCGGGTTTACGCCATTCTCCTGCCTCAGCCACCAGACTAGCTGGGACTACATGCGCTCACCACCACGCCTGGCTAATTTTTTTTAATCTTTAGTAGAGGTGGGGTTTCACCATGTTAGCCAGGATGGTCTCGATCTACTGACCTCGTGATCCACCTGCCTCGGCCTCCCAAAGTGCAGGGATTAGAGGCGTGAGCCACCGCACCTGGCTACTTTCTGGGAAGTTTTTAAATGACTAATACAAACATTTCACTTGTTATAAGTCTATTCAGATTTTCTATTTCTCCGTGAGTCAGTTTATATATTTTGGGTCTTTCTGGAAATGTGTCCATTTCAACTAAGTTAATGAATTTGTTAGCATACAGTTGTTCATAATATTCCCTTGTAATCTTATTTCTATAAGGTTGATAGTAATGTCACCACCTACATTCCTGATTTTAGTAATTTGAGTCTTTTCTGTTTATTCCCTAGTCTAGCTAAAGGTCTGACAATTTGATCTTTTCAAAGAACCAACTTTCGGTTTTGCTGATTTTCTGTTACGTTTTTCTATTCTGTATTTTATTTATTTCCCCTCTAGTTTTTATTATTTCTGCTTGCTTTAGTTGGCTCTTTTGCTAGTTTTTTTTAGGGAGAAGGTTAAGTTTCTGATTTGAGATATTTTGCTACGTATACGTTTCCTTTCCAGCAATGTTTTTGCTGCATCCTGTAAGTTCTGATATGTTTTGTTTTTGTTCATCTCAAAGTATTTTCTCATTTCCCTTTTGATTTATTCGATTCACTGATCATTAAGGAGTATGTTTATTATCCCAAGACTTTTTTGTTTTTGATTTCCAATTTATTTCAGTAGAAAACAAAGTCAGAGAACATACTTTGTACAGGATGAGTATCATTCTTACCTGAAATGCTTGAAACCAGAAGTGTTTTGAACTTCAGATTTTTTTCAGATTCTGCAATATTTGCATTATACTTATCAGTTAAGCAACCCTAATCTGATAATCTGAAATTCTTCAATGAGCATTTCCTTTGAGCATCATGTTGGCACACAAAAAATCTCAGGTTTTGGGGCATTTTGGATTTTCAGATTAGGAATGTTCAGCCGGTACTGTTTAAATCCATTTAAAATTACTAGTGTTTGTATTATGGATTAGCATATAGTCTATCTTGGAGAACATTCTACAAATGCCTGAGCTGAATAAGTATTCTGTTGCAGAGCACAGTGTTCTAAAGATGTCTACAAGTCAAGTTGGTTTATACTGTTTCCAAGTCTTCTATTTCTTTATCTTCTGCCTAGATGGTCTAGCCATTATTGAAAATGGGGGTACTGAAGACTGTCATTACTCTTGCATTGTGTATTTCTTCCTTCAATTCTGGCAGTTTTGCTTCATATATTTTGGGTGGGTCTCTGTTATTAGTTATATATATATATATATATATATATATATATATATAAAAATGTGTTTATCATTGTTTTATCTCCCTGGACTGACCCTTTTGTAATCATAAAATGCCCATCTTAATTGTAATAACTTTTTTGTTTTAAAGTCTACGTTGTCTGATCCGCTTTTCCCCTAGTGACGCCCTGCTATACAAGTGGACACTGGGGAAGGGGTGGTAGACCCTGGTCTTCTCAGCTTGCTCTTCCTAGTGTGGAACTTATCCTACTAGTGAGGTGAGCAGGATTGGGTTCCCCAGGTTTCAGGCCTGCTGCATCTGGGGTACGGCATCTGTCCTAGAGAGGGGTGGGTGAAGAGAGACCCAGTCCTTTCTAAAACGTGCCTGAAACAGAACTTCTGCAACATAAAGTTGGGGATGATGACAAATGCTAGTAGCCCTCCCCTCTCAGGGTGAAACTACAGTCCCAGAGTACAAACTGGGGTTAGAGGGAGCTTCTATAACAAGGAGCTGGGGCTTGAGGGGTATGTGGTGGGGAGAATAGAATAAGTTGTAGCCCAAATGCCAGAGACTGCCATTGTTCTTATGAAGATTTAAAACATTTTTTTGAATGAACAATTTCCTGGAACTTTAAATAACTGTTTTTTAAAAATAATTCTCATCAGTTAAATTGCTGTTTGTTGAGATGGTCCATTGAGCTCCTTATGCCATTCTTAAAATCCCATGCCCTAAGGGTATATTTGCTTCAAGTATTCGGAAGCTCCACTGTTAGATGCATGCTTATTTTGAGTTGTTATTTTTGTGTGTCTAAATGAACCCCTCTATATTTATGTAATATCCCCCTTTATCCCCAGTAATGTGCTTGTTCTGAAGTTTACTCTGTCCAAATTAACATAGTCCTTTCATGGTTCTTTTGGTTAGTGTTTACACGGTAATATCTTTTCCATCCTTTCATTTTTAACTTGTCTATGTCTATATATATATATATATATATAAAATATTGTCTATGTCTTTATATATATACACACACACACATACATATGTGTAGGTTTTTTGCTAGTTGTGTCTCGCTTTTTTATTCAATCTGACAATCCTGGTCTCTTAATTGGTGTGTTCAGATTATGTATATTTAATAAAATTATTGATAAAGTCTATCATCATACTATTTTATTTTATTTTTTTTACTAACTAGGAAAGCCGTACCCACAGACTGCACTGGAAAGGTAGGATCCCAGAGAGTTTCTCCGCTTTACCCAGGGAAGCAAAATCCTGGCCAAAAATAATTCTATGGCTGACATTCTGTGGACTGCACATTATGAGGTCCACAATCATTCTGTGGCCTAACAGTCTAGAACAACAACAACAACAACAACAACAACAATGTGGAAACAGGGATTGGGTCCTGAGGCAGTGACAGGTAGGTATCCAGAACAGGTCTGGAAGAACATATTTGGAGTTAGACAGTAGAACTCCTCAAACCAAGCAGCACTCAAACTGTTGAATTCCTCTTGCTTCTGGTGGGGACTCAGATTCTTTAAATAACAGGCTCATCAATCCCAGGTGGGGTTATGACACCATGAAACAATTAGGGAAATGGGTACAGACCCAGCTGGGGCCTCAAACTACAGCCATGACACTGCAGGAAGAAGCTGAATGATACAATACAGAAGATAAAAGTCTTCTTCCTCAAGCTTCATATAGACATATATGGAGAACAATAGCACACAGAAATAAAACATCCTCCTTGCATCCTGAAAGTTCACCAACTGTGTGCTTCTTAAAAAAAAATGCTTTTATAATTCAAATAGACTTCATGCTAACTGGCAACCATTCAAGCACATCTCTGTGAATTCCTTCTCAATGTTTTTCCTTGTGTGACTTCAGTACAGTCAATCTCAGCTAAGATAAAGAAGACAGGATATAAAATGGACAGGTAATTTGGGGTATCCTTCAAGAAGACAGGATTGGAGATGGCCTCCTGCAGGAGAGGGCTGTGGGGAAAGGAGACAAGTGTGGAAGTGCAGGAACCTGGAAGCAGGGAGTGGATCAGAATGCTTGATCTGCAATGCTTCTGAGGCTGGCCCTGCCCTTTCTTCCAGGGATCAAAGAGGAAAGGCATGGACCACATTCCATAGAAATGAATGAACCCTTGCTCAGAGGAGGAGAGTCATCTACTTATGTTGTTCAAAGTAGTTTGGAGTAACAAGAACAGAGGGAAGGTGTCAGGAAGGACATCAGCAGGATATTTTAGTCGTTGCGTGCTCACACAGAGCAGGCTGCTGCTAGCTCTGGGCAGTCCACGCCACAGGAAGCAAAGGGAGCGGGCACTCCTTGGACAGACTAGCTCACAGACCTCACAGGAACAGCTTGCCTTCCTCCTCATCATCCTCTGTTACATGAGCAGAATCTAGGCCATGGAAAGTACATGATTATTTGTAAACTCACAATGTGCTGCTTTTCTGCGCTATGTAATAAATTACCACAAACTTTGAGGCTTAAAGTAATGCCCATTCATTATCTTATAATTCTGTAAGAATGCCTGGTTTATCTGCTCGAGGTCTCACAAGGAAATGCGGAACTTGGCAAGATGTGTCCTCATCTGAAGCTCAGAGTTCTTTAAGCTCAGAGTTCTTTTAAGTTCCTTCTGGTGGTTCATAAAATTCAGGTTGTTCTCAGTCTTTTGCCACATGACCCTACCATTTTCAAAAGCAGCACGAAGAAACTCTCTTGCATCCAGTATCTCCCTTACCTCAAATACCTGACATTTCTGTTTCTGATTGCTAAAGCCAGATTTTAAAGGTTCATGGACTAGGTCAGGCCCACCCCCCAAAAAAAAATCTATCTTAAAGGTCAATTGATTTGGGGCCTTAGTTACAGTTTCAAAATCCTCTATAGCAACACCTACATTGGTGTTTGATTGAATAATTGGGAGAATGTATGTACGTACAGGTACATTAGAGGCCAGACATTTTTGGAATTCTGGCCTATCTTAGAATTCTGCCTATCACAAGCAGGATATATGACTACGTGCTGAACAGGTAAAATTTAGAAATTGTTTAAAGATTTCCAAATGCCTGCCAGCGCTGGTCCTGTTTGTTTCTATTCTTGGCTGTCCAAAGACAGAAGTAGGGCCAAAAGGGACAGTGTGAAGTATTTATAAGCCAAGCTGAAGCAGGCACACAGCTGTTCTCTGTGCTGTTGCAGCAGAACTATGAACTGTCCGTATTTTCGAACAGTCTGAGGCTCAAAAGAATTAGAAAGCAGCAGCGACGAATTAGAGACTAGCTTGGAAAGTAAACTGCAATCTTGTGGTCAAAGGCAAGTTTCCTTCACCACAGAAGGATGACACTGCAGTGCCAAGAAACAGCTGAAGAAATGGCTTAGCAACTGCCCTGAGGCAGACCTTATGAATGACAGTGACACAGCACTCTGTTAAGCACAGCTTTGGGCAGGAAGTTGGGCCAAATCAATATGCAGTACTTTGTACCACTCAATTACTGCAAAATACTACTATCTTCCTTTCAAAAACATTTTAGGTTGAAGGCTGAGCTAGGGAGTTGATGTAAAATCTTTTATGGAAAGACTGGGTAGCTAGGAATTGAAAAGCTAAGAGGCACCAAGTATCCCTTTAGGGGGCCTATTTGATTTTCTTGGAATACCAAAAAGTCATCAGAGAAAAACTGCCTTTCATAAACTGAATTTATCTTGACAATAAAGACTTCCATTTTTAGCAACAGTCTATTCAATGTCCTTTTTTTTTTTTTAGAGCCATGAAGTACCTATTTTAAACTTTACATCTGAAATCAAGATTTTCTGAATGTAATAATTACATAAGCCAAAGATTTTAGTAAACCAAGTTTCTACCCAAGGCATCTTTTGCAGCCTGCAATAAATGTCTGGAGGGAAACCGCCTTTGCAAAATTAGGACAGTAAGAGAAATGTGACATAGTTGACTCCATCTTGCTTCTGACCTCCAAGCTGTCCTTTGTCATTTCTGGGAACAGGCAAAGCTAACTTTGGGAGGAATTTAGTTTATAGTTTAATGTCAAAACAAGGATAATAACCTTTCCCAAAACTAAACTGCTTCTGAAAACTGATGAAAGGCCATGAGGTGAGGGTTATGAGAGGGGCCTGAGATAACTGGACATTGTCTGGGAGATCATAACATTTCTGTTTCCCAATCACTCCTGTAGGCAGCATTACTACTATAGAACCTAAGGTTGGTCTTTTGAGAGATCCTTTCAGACGTTTGCATTTCTGACAACTGGCTGGCTCAAAGGTCCTGCGGCCCCCACCCAGAGGCTGACTCAGAGCAGGAGGACCATATTCCACACCCCTATGATTTCATCCCCAACCAATCAACATTCCTCATTCCCTAGCCCCCTGCCCACAAAACTATCCTGGAAAAACCCTAATCTCCAAGCCTTCGGGGAGACTGATTTGAGTAATAACTCTATCTCCTATGTGGCTGGCCTCGTGTTAGTAAAACTCTTTATTGCAATACCATGGTCTCAGTGAACTGCTTTGTCTGTAGAGCAGGCAGGAAGAATCCATCAGGCAATTACAGGAGTTGCTATGGAAACAGGAAAACATTTAACAGCACTGGCATAAAAATGGGGGGGGGGAGTAGCGGAGAATGGGAGGGGAGCCAGTGGTGTCTAGATTGCCCCATGGGATTGTTACAAGGCGAGAGGAGGAGACAAAGGGGAAAAACAAAAGATGGGGAGGGAAAGGGAGGGAGGGCAGAGAGAACAAAAGGTAGGCTCAAAGAATAAATTTAAATGAAAAGTCTGAAAACAAAGCTAATTTGATCTGTTTGTTGTGACGCCAATTCTAGAGGGGAGCAAGATAATGACAGGAGTCAGCACTGGGGTCAAGAAAGAAGCAAGGGAAATTCTAGATGCACCCTTACTTAACGGCCTGATACTTTTTAGAAGGTGCCATGAGTTAGAAAGACTCTACCTCCATTTTTGATATTCGACTGTTGACAGTTTTCAAGCCCCAGTGATGCCCCTTTACCTTTAGCCCCACATCTGGGCGAGTCAGTGAGAAAGCCCTTCTCTCTCGGACCTAGTGAGAAGTTCCAATCATGCAAACTCATTCCAGCCCTGCTCCCCAACCACAATAAAAACCGACTGCTGGCCAGATGGTCAAATAGGAACAGCTCCAGTCTGCGGCTCCCAGTGAGATGGACGCAGAAAGTGGGTGATTTCTGCATTTCCAACAGAGGTACCCGGTTCATCTCACTGGGACTGGCTGGACAGTGGGTGCAGCCCACGGAGGGCGAGCTGAAGCAGGGTGAGATGTCACCTCACTTGGGAAGCACAAGGGGTCAGAGAATTTTCTCCCCTACCCAAAGGAAGCCGTGAGGGATTGAACCTAAGGAACTCTGGCACAGATACTGTGCTTGTCCCACAGTCTTTGCAACCTGCAAACCAGGAGATTCCCTCTGGTGCCTATCCCACCAGGGCCTTGGGTTTCAAGCACAAAACGGTGCAGTCATTTGGGCAAACACCAAACTAACTGCAGGAGTTCTTTTTTTCCATACCCCAGAGGCACCTGAAACGCCAGCGAGACAGAACCGTTCACGCCCCTGGAAAGGGCTGCTGAAGCCAGGGACCCAAGTGGTCTTGCTCAGCGGGTCCCACCCCCACGGAGCCCAGCAAACTAAGATCCACTGGCTTGAAGTTCTTGCTGCCAGCACAGCAGCAGTCTGAGGTCAACCTGGGATGATGGAGCTTGGTGGGGGGAGGGGCGTCTGCCATTGCTGAGGCTTGAGTAGGTGGTTTTCCAATCACAGTATAAACAAAGCCACTGGGAAGTTCGAACTGGGTGGAGCCCACTGCAGCTCAGCAAGGCTGCTGTGGCCAGACTGCCAGATTTCTCTTCTCTGGGCAAGACATCTCCGAAAAAAATGCAGCATCCCCCATCAGGGGCTAATAAATAAAACCCCCAACTCCCTGGGACAGAGAACCTGGGGAAAGGGGCAGCTATGGGTGAAGCTTCAGCAGACTTAAACATCCCTGCCTGGCAGCTCTGAAGACAGCAGTGGACCTCCTAGCACAGCGTTTGAGCTCTGCTAAAGGTCAGACTGCTTCTTCAAGTGGGTCCGACTCCCGTGTATCCTGACTGGGAGAAAACTCCCAGTAGGTGCCAACAGACACCTCATACAAGAGAGCTCTAGCTGGCATCTGGCAGTGCCCCTCTGGGACGAAGCTTCCAGGGGAATGATCTTTGCTGTTCTGCAGCCTCCGCTGGTGACACCCAGGGCAAACAGCGTTGGGAGTGGACCTCCAGCAAACTCCAGCAGACCGGCAGCAGAGGAGCCTGACTATCAGAAGGAAAACTAACAAAGAGCAAGGAATAGCATGTCCACTCAGAGACGCCATCCAAAGGTCACCAACATCAAAGACCAAAGGTCACCAACATCAAACACCAAAGGTAGATAAATCCACAAAGATGGGGAGAAACCAGCACAAAAAGGCTGAAAATTCCAAAAACCAGACGGCCTCTTCTCCAAAGGATCACAACTCCTCACCAGCAAGGAATAAAACTGGACGGAGAATGAGTTTGACAGATTGACAGAAGTAGGCTTCAGAAGGTGGATAACAACAAACTCCTCCAAGCTAAAGAAATATGTTCTAATCCAATGCAAGGAAGCCAAGAACCTTGAAAAAAGGTTAGATGAATTGCTAACTAGAAAAACCAGTGTAGTAAAGAACATAAATGACCTGATGGAGCTGAAAAATACAGCATGAGAACTTCATGAAGCATACACAAGTTTCAACAGTCGAATCGGTCAAGTGGAAGAAAGGATATCAGTGACTGAAGATCAGCTTAATGAAATAAAGAGCGAAGACAAGATTAGAGAAAAAAGAATAAAAAGGAATGAACAAAGCCTCCAAGAAATATGGAACTATGTGAAAAGACCAAATCTACATTTGATTGGTATACCTGAAAGTGACGAGGAGAATGGAACCAAGCTGGAAAACACTCTTCAGGATACTATCCAGGAGAACTTCCCCAAACTAGCAAGACAGGCCAACATTCAAATTCAGGAAATATGGAGAACAGCACAACAACATTCCTCGAGAAGAGCAACGCCAAGACACATAATTGTCAGATTATGTGACACTGACCAAGGTTGAAACGAAGGGAAAATCGTTAAGCGCAGCCAGAGAGAAAGGTCGGGTTACCCACAAAGGGAAGCCCATCAGACTAATGGGATCTCTCGGCAGAAACCCTACAAGCCAGAAGAAAGTGAGGCCCAATATTCAACATTCTTAAAGAAAAGAATTTTCAACCCAGAATTTCATATCCAGCCAAACTAAGCTTCGTAAGTGAAGGAGAAATAAAATCCTTTACAGACAAGCAAATGCTGAGAGATTTTGTCACCACCACGCCTGCCTTACAAGAGCTCCTGAAGGAAGCACTAAACATGGAAAGGAACAACAGGTACCATCCACTGCAAAAACATAACAAATTGTAAAGAATATCAATGCTATGAAGAAACTGCAACTAACAGGCAAAACCACCAGCTAGCATCATAATGACAAGATCAAATTCACACAAAACAGTATTAAACTTAAATGTAAATGGGCTAAATGTCCCAATTAAAGACACAGACTGGCAAACTGAATAAAGAATCAAGGTCCATCAGTGTGCTGTATTCAGGAGACTCATCTCACATGCAAAGACACATAGGCTCAAAATAAAGGGATGGAGGAATATTTACCAAGCAAATGGAAAGGAAAAAAAGCAGGAGTTGCAATCCTAATCTCTGATAAAACAGACTTTAAATCAACAAAGTTCAAAACAGACAAAGAAGGGCATTATATAACGGTAAAGAGATCAATGCAACAAGAAGAGCTAACTATCCTAACTATATATGCGGCCAATACAGGAGCACCCAGATTCATAAAGCAAGTTCTTAAAGACCTACAAAGAGACTTAGACTCCCACACAATAGTAGTGGGAGACTTTAACACCCCACTGTCAATACTAGACAGATCAATGAGACAGAAAATTAACAAGGATATTTAGGACTTGAACTCAGCTCTGGACCAAGCAGACCTAACAGACATCTACAGAACTCTCCACCCCTAATCAACAGAGTTGACATTCTTCTCAGCACATCACACTTATTCTAAATTTGACCACATAATTGGAAGTAAAACACTCCTCAACATATGCAAAAGAACAGAAATCATAACAAACAGTTTCTCAGACCACAGTGCAATCAAATTAGAACTCAGGATTAAGAAACTCACTCAAAACCACACAACTACATGGAAGCTGAACAACCAGCTCCTGAATGACTACTGGGTAAATAACAAAATGAAGACAGAAAAAAGATGTTCTTGGAAACCAATGAGAACGAAGACACAACGTACCAGAATCTCTGGGGCACATTTAAAGCAGCATGTAGAGGGAAATTTTTACCACTAAATGCTCATCAGAGAAAGCAGCAAAGATCTAAAATAGACAACATAACTTCAAAATTAGAAGAACTAGAGAAGTAACAGCAAAAAAGTTCAAAATCTAGCAGAAGACAAGAAATAACCAAGATCAGAGCAGAACTGAAGGAGACAGAGATACAAAAAACCCTTCAAAAAAAAATCAGTGAATCCAGGAGCTGGGTTTTTGAAAAGATCAACAAAATAGACGGCTAGCTAGACTAATAGAGAAGAATCAAATAGATGCAATAAAAAATGTTATAGGGGATATCACCGCTTATCCCACAGAAATACAAACTACCATCAGAGAATACTATAAACACCCCTACACAAATAAACTAGAAAATCTAGAAGAAACTGATAAATTCCTGGATACATACACCCTCTCAAGACTAAACCAGGAAAAAGTCGAACCCGTGAATAGACCAATAACAAGTTCTGAAATTGAGGCAGTAATTATTAGCCTACCAACCAAAAAAAGTTCACGACCAGACAGATTCACAGCCAAATTCTACCAGAGGTACAAAGAGGAGCTGGTACCATTCCTTCTGAAACTATTCCAAATAATAGAAAAAGAGGGAATCCTCCCTAACTCATTTTATGAGGCCAGCATCATCCTGATCCAAAACCTGGCAGAGACACAACAAAAAAAGAAAATTTCAGGCCAATATCCCTGATGAACACTGATGCGAAAACCCTCAATAAAATATTGGCAACCTGAACAGCACATCAAAAACCTAACCCACCACGATCAACTTGGCTTAATCCCTGGTATGCAAAGCTGGTTCAACATAAGCAAACCAATAAAGGTAATCCATCACATAAACAGAAACAATGACAAAAGCCACAGCATTATCTCAATAGATGCAGAAAAGGCCTTTGACAAAATTGAACACCCCTTCTGTCAATAAACTAGGTATTAATGGAACATATTTCAAAATAATAAGCGCTATTTATGACAGACCCACAGCCAATATCATACTGAATGGGCAAAAACTGGAAGCATTCCCTTTGAAAACTGGAACAAGACAAGGATGCCTTGTCTCACCACCCCTATTCGACATAGTATTGGAAATTCTGGCCAGGGAAATCAGGCAAGAGAAAGAAATAAAGGGTATTCACATAGGAAAGGAGGAAGTCAAATTGTCTCTGTTTGCAGATAACATGATGGTTTATTTAGAAAACCCCACTGACTCAGCCCAAAATCTCCTTAAGCTGCTGATAACCAACTTCAGCAAAGACTCAGGATACAAAATCAATGTGCAAAACTCACAAGCATTCCTACACACCAGTAACAGACAAACAGCCAAATCATGAGTAACTCCCATTCACAATTGCTACAAAGAGAACAAAATACCTAGGAATCCGACTTACAAGGGATGTGAAGGACCTCTTCAAGGAGAACTACAAACCACTGCTCAAGGAAATAAGAGAGGGCACAAACAAATGGAAAAACATTCCATGCTCATGGATAGGAAGAATCAATATCATGAAAATGGCCATACTGCTCAAAGTAATTTACAGATTCAATGCTATCCCCAAGCTACTGACTTTCTTCATAGAACTGGAAAAAACTACTTTAAACTTCATATGGAACCAAAAAAGAGCCTGAATAGCCAAGACAATCCTGGGCAAGAAGAACAAAGCTAAAGGCATCACACTACGTGACATCAAACCATACTACAAGGCTACAGTAACCAAAACAGTATGGTACTAGTACCAAAACAGATATACAAACCAACAGAACAGAAGAGAAGCCTCAGAAATAATACCACACATCTACAACCATCTGATCTTTGACAAACCTGACACAAGCAATGCAGAAAAGACTCCCTATTTAATAAATGGTGTTGGGAAAACTGGCTAGCCACATGCAGAAAACTGAAACTGGACCCCTTCCTTACACTTTCTACAAAAATTAACTCAAGATGGATCAAAGACTTAAAAGTATGACCTAGGACCATAAACATCCTAGAAGAAAACCTGGGGAATACCATTCAGGACATATGCATGAGCAAAGACTTCATGACTAAAACACCAAAAGCAATGGCAACAAAAGCCAAAATTGACACATGGGATCTAATTAAACTAAAGAGCTTCTGCACAGCGAAAGAAACTATCATCAGAGTGAACAGGCAGCCTACAGAATGGGAGAAAAGTTTTGCAGTCTATCCATCTTACAAAGGGCTAATATCCAGAATCTACAAGGAACTTAAACAAATTTACAAGAAAAAAAGATCCCATCAAAAAGTGGGCAAATGATATGAACACTTCTCAAAAGAAGACATTTATGCAGCCAACAAACATAAAGAAAAAAGCTCATCATCACCGGTCATTAGAGAAATGCAAATCAAAACCACAATGAGATACCATCTCACACCAGTTAGAATGGCGATCATTAAAAAGTCAGGTAACAACTGATGCTGGAGAGGATGTGGAGAAATAGGAACGCTTTTAGACTGCTGGTGGGAGTGTAAATTAGTTCAACCATTGTAGAAGGCAGTGTGGTGATTCCTTGAAGATCTAGAAGTAGAAATACCATTTGACTCAGCAATCCCATTATTGGGTATATACCCAAAGAATTATAAATCATTCTACTATAAAGACACATGCACACATATGTTTACTGCGGCACTATTCAAAATAGCAAAGACTTGGAAGCAACTCAAATGTCCATCAATAGACTGGATAAAGAAAATGTGGCACATAATACAACATGGAATACTATGCAGCCATAAAAAAAGATGAGTTCATGTTCTTTGCAGGGACATGGATGAAGGTGGAAACCATCATTCTCAGCAAACTACCACAAGAGCAGAAAACCAAACACCGCATGTTCTCACTCGTAAGTGGGAGTTGAACAATAAGAACACATGGACATATGGAGGGGAACATCACACACCAGGGCCTGTTCAGGGGCTGGGGGGCTAGGGGAGGGATAACATTAGAAGAAATACCTAACATAGGTGATGGGTTGATGCATGCAGCAAACTACCATGGCACATGCATACCTGTGTAACAAAACTGTACATTCTGCACATGTACTCCAGAACTTAAAGTAATTAAAAACAAACAAACATAATGAGCAAAAAAAAAAAAAAACAAAAACAAGAAACAAAAACCAAGCTAGTATTTCTCTGCTCTCTCCAGCCCTTTCTCACATCTGCCTACCATGGTCATCCCCTAGATGACCTTCGGTGAGTATAATAAATAAAATAAATAAAAGCTTCATTCGGTGAGTATAATAAACCTTTTCATCCTGCTGGTGTGTATCCATGTGTGACATCAACAGTCTTGATATCTGAACCAGATTTTGGGCGGGGTTCCATCTCATCTCAGCAGGACTACCACCACCATGGAAGCAGAGAGAAGGCAGTGTCCGCCCCTGCCAGTTAGACTGGGGAAAGGCTCGCTTTACAACAGAGCTTCCCACTGGAGGGAAGACACAGAACGCAAGGCCGAAGAGCCGTCAGCGAACTTCTTCCCACCGCTGGAGGAAAAGGATACTGGCAGTGAGAGAGAAGCCAATACACAGGGACGCAGAAATAAGAGACAGAAGACTCCTGGGGGTGTCAGAGCAAGTGAATGCTGTTGCTCCCAGGTGCCAGCTGCATCTCTGACTTTCCTGCAGATATATTACGGTTCTCAGTCTTCCAATATATTCCCGTTTTTGCCTGAATTAGTTTCAGATTTCTGTCACTTAAAAGCGAACAACTACAGCCTTGACGAAAACAGAGGGAGATTAAAAGCACTCCATAATTACTATTAATTTTCTTACAATGTCAATAATGGCACTGTAGTTATGCAGAATGTTCTTATACAGTTGACTCCTGAACAATATGGGTTTGAACTGTGAGAGTCCACACAGATTTTCTTCCGCCTCTGACACCTGTGATAGCAAGACCATCACTTTCTCTTCAGCCTACTCAATGTGAAGACGAGGTGAGGACCTTTATGATGATCCACTTCCACTAATGAATGGGAATTTCCTTATGGTTTTCTTAACATTTTTCCTTTAGCTTCCTTTATGGTAAAAATACAGTAAATACAATACCTATAACATACAAAATATATGTTAATTGACTGCTTATATTATCAGTAAGGCTTCTGGTCAAAAGTAGGCTGTTAGTAGTTAAGTTTTTGGAGAGTCAAAAGTTATATGTGAATTTTCAGCTACGCAGTGGTGGGGAGCCCATGCCCCTAACCTGCCACGTTGTTGAAGGATCAGCTGTACGGCAGTGCGTGCTAAAGAATTAGGAACGAAAGTCATGAGGTCTGCTGCTTTCAAATGATTCGAAAACAAAAGTATAAAGTAAATATGCAAAAATGATAACAACACCTGAGTTTATGTTAAAAGTACATACATTATTTGTTCTTTCCACTTTCCTGTATGTATGAAAACTTCCACAAAAAAACTATCTTCAGAGGGGAGATTCAAGGTATTAATAACACGCCCAGCCCTGAGGAAGATCAGTGCTTTCGGGAAATGACATGTAGTTCTCCACAGGTGTGGAGGACATACAAGGAAGGTAAAAAGGCAAGTTTTATAATAAGAAATTCAGCATTTATCCTGAAAGCAAATGGGACACCATTAAAGGAATTTCTGCGGAGAGGAAGTGGGGAAAATGACATGATCAGATTTTGACGTGAAAGATATTTTCCTGTGAGCAGCACGAATCCTGAACTAGAAAGTGGCAGGCGTATGGTAACAGTCCAGACGAGCAATGATGCGAACCGGAGTTAAGAGGAGAGGGGTGAGGAGTGAGGATTAGAGAAGAACAGACATGAACAATTCATAGGTTTCCTTCCTCGAATGGATTTGACAGGGAAGGGGATGGAGTGCTGGGAGGGAAAGGGAAGAATCCAGGAAGCCTGAAGATTCTGGCTTTGGTGACTATGGTACCGTTCATGGACTGGAGATACAGAAGAGCAAGACATGGTGAGTTTAGGGTGGTGTTGGAGACACATGGTGAGGGAGGGGTATGACAGAGACTGGGAGATTACAGGCATATGCCAAAGGCATGGAAGAGCCCACCTAGTAAGAAAGTGCAGAGTTGGCTGAAATGAGGTGAGGAAAGAAACGCAGCTGCACACAGCCACAATTTGGGGATAAGCAGAGGAACATAAACCCTTGAAAGATAATTTTAAAAATAGCCTCAGGCACAGGAGGAAAACATGGACAGTGGTTCACAAGGGTACAGGCAGGGAAAGATCTGAGAGGGAGGAAGAGGTCAGCGGTGCCAGGTACCATGCACTCTCCAACAGATCAAAGTGTCACCAAACAAAAAGACCTAAAGTAGGGCAGTTCCAGGGTTAATTTAGTAGTTTAACAACATTATGAAAGATGCAGGTTCTTTCCATCTTTCCACTCTGTTAGACAAAATGCCTGTCTTTGGTGACTTCATGGTATCAGTCCTCAGGCTAGAACCCCTCACTGATTGCAAGAAGAATGCCATAGTACCCTAGGCACTGCGTGCAGACAGTTATCTGGCATAAAAGATGGGTATTTCTTTCTTGTGACTTCTTTTTTTTTTTTTTTTTTTTGAGATAGGGTCTGGCTCTGTTGCCCAGGCTGGAGTGCAGTGGTGTGATCTCAGCTCGCTGCAACCTCTGCCTCCTGAGCAGCCTCCTGAGTAGCTGTGACTACAGGCGCACACCACCATGCCCAGCTACTTTAAAAAAATTTTTTGTAGGGATTGGGTTTCACTATGTTGCCCAGGCTGGTCTCAAACTCTTGAGCTCAAGCAATCCTCCCACCTCGACCTTCCATAGGGTTGGGATTACAGGCGTGAGCCATGGCATCTGGCTGTGACTTTTTATAGAGTAAAAAAAAAAATCCTTCCCCAGAAACACCTCAGTTGACCTGCCCTCATATTATAGAGTAAAACTGGGTCACATTCACCCTTGAACAGACCACAAGCAAGAAGAATGGAATTATTACAACTGTCTTGATTAATCAAGATTTACCCCTGAGCTAGGGACAGGGTGCCAGGCCTGAAGGCTGGATAATTGGGGGCGGCGGGGGTGGGGGAGGGAAAAAGGATGGGGGTAGATGTTGAATAGGTAACTAACAGGTATTAAGAGGGGCCATTCTGTATTATGGTATTCTAATCTTTTTTCACTTAATAACATTCATGTTAAAAAGAGCAAAGATTTGTGGGGGCAAAAATAAATGTAGTTAATGCAGGAAAAAACTTGAATCAACAAGTTGTATGCTTCTGAGAGTGGAAAAAACATACAATAACTTTAAAAGAGTATATATTCTAAAATATCTGATTTCCTTTAGCAGCCACTTTCTGAAGACATTGATAATTTACTTTCTGCAGTGAAAATGTACAAATTTCATTTTCTTTGTCCCAAGACTACTTTCAAGTTTCATAAAAAGAACCTTAACTTGGCCAGGCGCGGTGGCTCACGCCTGTAATCCCAATACTTTGGGAGGCCGAGGCGGGTGGATCACGAGGTCAGGAGATCGAGATCGTTCTGGCTAACATGGTGAAACCCGTCTCTACTAAAAATACAAAAAATTAGCTGGGTGCGGCGGCGTGCGCCTGTAGCCCCAGCTACTCGGGAGGCTGAGGCAGGAGAATGGCGTGAACCCGGAAGGAGGAGCTTGCAGTGAGCCGAGATTGCACCACTGCACTCCAGCCTGGGCGACAGAACGAGACTCCATCTCAATTAAAAAAAAAAAGAACCTTAACTTAAAATTGCTAAGCAAATTCTTTCAACCACATCTCTCTTCATTTTCTAGAGTCAGAAGTTCTAAATTTAGGAAACTCTTTGTTTGTATCTATGGGGTAGCTTTGTGGTATCAACTTGGCTGGGCTGAACTACAGTCCCCAGAATTCCCTTTCTAGTATGTTTTTGGTTGGGTGAGTTACAAGTAATATTATCTCCTCGGAGCCAGAAGAGAAAAGGAAGATAGCCCCTATTTTGTAGCATAATATACCTTTTCCCAGTTATTCAAACACTAACCTAAGTGCTGCTGGGAGAGATTTTGCAAACATCATTAAAGTCCCTAATAGGTTGATTTTAAGTTAATAAAAATGATTATTCTAGGTGAGTCTGCCTTAGTCACTGGGAAGCCCTTTCAAAGAAAGCTTAGGCCCTGTCTCAGCCAAGAGGCTTCAAACAGCAGCTAGACCTGCAATTTCTCTCCTTTCTTCAGGATCTTCCCTGGATACCTATCTGTGGACAAGAAGCTTCAGTGTGTGCCCTTTGGGCTCCAGCCCGCTATCTTCCCTTCCTGACTGCCTGGCCCTGTGGGCTTTGAGCTTGCTTAACCAGCTCTCTCAACTGTATAAGCCAATTCCTTATTATAAATCCACGTGCGTGTATATATACATAGACATTCATTTAAAATCTGACTGGTTCTGCCTCTCTGATTGAACCCTTACACACGTTGGTTCACACCTGCCCCAACCCCTACATCTACAGATCCACTTCTACACTTGTGAAACATGAACTCCACTAGGTGTTCTCTGACTTGATACAGAAAAGTTTTAAATAATAGTAGAATGGTGGCTCAGTCCTTTTGGGCTGCTATAGCAGAATAAATGACAAATTTATTTCCATAAATCTAGAGGCTGGGAAATCTGAGATCATGGCGTCGGCTTGGTTGGGTTCTGGTGTGGAGCCTTCTTTCTGGGTCACAGGTGACACCTTCTAGCTGGGTCCTCACATGGTAGAAGGGGGACAGTAGCTCTATGGGGCATCTCTTACAAGTCCACTCATCCCATTTGTGAGATTAGGTCTGCGCTCCAGACCTAAATACCTCCTACGGCTCCGCCTCTGAACACCATCACATCAGAGATTAGGTTTCAACATACGAATTTTGGGAGGACACAAACACTCAGACCATCGCAGTTTTTTTGTTTGTTTCCACTATTTTGGAGCAGCATGTAAACGTGCTGCTTCGGGGAACAGTCTTATTAACTATACTCCTTTGCTACGCTTCGAATACATTTTCTTTACGGTGTCACCTGACCCTTGCTTGTACTGGAGTTCATCTATCCATTCACGCTTCTTCCACAATTTCTCTCAGCTCATGAGATTTCACGTTCTCTATGACTAGTAATAGTCTCTATGAGAAATCCCATTTATTTCCTCACTGATCACAGACTAATTCTTTTATTTCTTTAAGTTGCTCCTTGTTCATGATACCAAACTGTTCTCGAGGCTAAAGGTTAACTTAAAACTTTAATATTCTGTATATCCTTTCATTAAGACTCTCTCTTGAGGAAACGCAAATAGTTATGGTTGTGTTTAAATCATCAGTTTCAGCACTGATCACAAAATACAAAGTTTAAAACAATTAAAAATAAGTGAATTTAACAAATATACCCATACATTTTGAAGTTTTTAATACTATAAAATAACATAAGAGAAAATTCAATGGAATTTTTTAAAGTATGCACAATATATTAAGTTTAAAAAGCAGATTATAAAAATGGTATATTGAGATAATATAATTTTTATAACTCAACAAATAAATACAGATGTTCCCCACTTTTTGTAGGTATTTTTAGTCTCAATTTCATTTACTTTGATCTTACTTATTTCCTTCCACTAATTTTGAGGCTTTGGTTTGTTCTTTTCTAGTTCTTTAAGATGCATCATTAGGTTGTTTATTTGAAACCTTTCTAGTTTTTTGATGTAGGATTTATTGTTACATAAATTTGCCTCTTCATATTGCTTTTGCTATGCCCCATAGGTTTTGGTATATTGTATTTCTATTTTCATTTGTCTCAAGAAATATTTTAGTTTACCATTTAATGTCTTCCTTCACCCACTGGTCATTCAGGAACATGTTGTTTGATTTTCATGTATTTGTAGTTTTGAATGTTCCTCTTGTTACTGATTTCTAGTTTTAAATTCCACTGTGGTCAGATAAGATAGTGGGTAAAATTAATTAAAAAAATTTTTTTGAGATTTGTTTTGTGTCCTAACATATGATCAATCCTGAAGAATGCTTCATGTGTTGATGAAAGAAATTGTATCCTGCAGCTGTTTGGTGAAATGTTCTGTAAGTGTCTGTTAGGTCCATTTGGTTGATGGTGTAGTTTAAATCCAATGCTTCTTTGTTGATTTTCTGTCTAGACGACCTGTCCAATGCTGAGAGTGGGCTGTTGAAATCCCCAATTCTATTACTGTACTGGGGTCTATCTCTCCCTTTAGATCTAATAGTTGCTTTTTATTTCTGGGTGCTCTAGTGTTGGGTGCATATAT
This sequence comes from Theropithecus gelada, assembly GCF_003255815.1. Taxonomy (NCBI): domain Eukaryota; kingdom Metazoa; phylum Chordata; class Mammalia; order Primates; family Cercopithecidae; genus Theropithecus; species Theropithecus gelada. The sequence continues at coordinate 19,084,052 of NC_037681.1, read as the reverse complement.
ATTTCCAACTATTATATTATCTTGCTTAACTGATCCTTTATCTCATAATGTCCTTCTTTGTTGCTTTTTACAGCTTTTCACTTGATGCCTGTTTGGCCTGATATAACTAATGCCACTCCTGTTGGCTTTTGGTTTCCACTTGGATGGATTATCTTTTTCTATCCCTTCACTATCAGTCTGTATGAATTTACAGGTGAGGTGAGTTTCTTACAGGCAGTGTATAGTTGGGTGTATTATCCATTCGGCCAGTCCATATCTTTTAAATGGGGGAACTGAACCCATTTACATTCAAGGTTATTGACAGGTAAAGACTTGTTCCTGTCACATTGTTCTCTGGATGGTTTATCGTTTGTTCTGTACTTCCTTTCTTACGGTTTTTCTGTGTTTGGGTGGTTTTCCACATTGATACAGTTTGACTCTTTTTCCTTTCTTTGTGTCTGGACTCTACCAGTGAATTTTATAGCTTCACATGTTTTCATAATGGTGGTTATTTTTTCATTTCCAGATATAAGACTCCCTTGAGAATTTCTTGTAAGGCCAGTCTAGCAGTGATGAATTCCCTTCATTTCTGCTTGTTTGTGGAAGATTTTACTCCTTTTTCATTTCTGAAATGTAGCTCTGCAGGGTACAGTGTTCTTGGCTCACAGGTCCCCCACCCCCACTTTAAGTATTTTTAATGTATCATTTCCATTCTTTCCCTGCCTGTAAGTTTTCTGCTGAGAAATCTGCGGTTAGTTTAATGGGAATTCCCTTATATGTGACTTGACACTTTTCTCTTGCTGCTTTTACAATTCTTCGCCTTTAACATCTGGTAATTTGACTATAATGTGCCTCAGAGATAACCTGTTTGGGCTGACTCTAATTGGAATTCTTTGAGTTTATTGGACCTGGATGTCCAACTCGAATTTCAAGACTTGGGAAGTTTTCAGCTACTATTTCATTAAGTGTATTTTCTACACTTTTCTCCTTTCTCTTCTCCTTCTGGAATGACCACATTGCTCACTTCATGGTATACGATACATCCTGTAGGCTTTCTTCACCGTTTTTTCTTCTTTTGCCTGCCTGTGTTACTTCAAAAGATCTGTCTTCAAGTTCAGAAATTCTTTCTTTTGCTTGGTTTAGTCTGTTGTTGAAGCTCCTGACTGTATTTTTTATTTCACTCCTTGAATTCTTCAGCTCTGGGATTTCTGTTTGGTTTTTCTTATGTTACCTATCTCTTTGTTGAATTTCTTATTCAAATCATAAACTGTTTTCTTGATTTTGCTGAACTGTGTGTTTTCTTGTATCTCATTGAGATTCTTTAAGTTTATTTTGAATTATTTCTCTGGCATTTAGCATATTTTCTTATGACCGGGGTCTGTTACTGAGAATTATTTTTTTCCTTTGGAGGTGTCATATTTCCTTTTCTATATTTGATGCGTCCCCATGTTGATTTCTATGCATCTGGTAGAAAAGTCATTTCTTCCCATTTTACGGAGTACATTTCACAGGGAAAGACTTATTTGTATAAATGGGTCTTGGAAAGTCAGACTGGTGGGGTGCATTGGCTTTGGTGCATCTGTGTCTAGGTGGGCACTGTAGTGTAGTCTCTGTGTACTTTCCTCAGTTGTGAGTCACACCTGACATCTGCAAGTATCTCAGCAGCCTAGGCTGAGAGAGTCTGGTGGCAGTGGTGCAGCTTTGTTGAGGGTGGGCTCACAAGGCTTTCTCAGGTCAGGGACGTGTGCATCCATGCAGCGGGTTAGGCAGCTTGGAATCTAGCCAACTTAGGGTCTGGCTCTACACCACAGGGCTGTCACTCTGGGCAGGAGCACAAGCATGTGTTTAGTTGGATGGCGTGGGGGTATGCCTGCCAGGAGTAGCCCAAAGGGCTGTTTCTCAGGCCTAGCTATCTGTGAAACTGCTTTGTGATGTGTGGATTTATGTCACGGAGTTAAAATTTTCTTTTGACTCAGCAGGATGAAAAAACTCTTTTTGGAGAATCTGTGAAGGGACATTTGGGAGCCCACTGAGGCTGCTCAGCTGAACTGGGAGTGTGTTTGCCAGGGATGGCCCGCAGGGCTGTTTTCCAGGCTTGGGATGCAGTCTCACGGCTTCTCAGATGGCTTGGCTGTCTGTTGGCTTGGGGTGGCCCATGGGGCTATTTCTCAGGATGGGGGAGCAGACACATGGGAGTTTAGATGGCTGTGAAGCGTGTCTGCCAGGGGCAGCCTATGGGGCTGTTTCTGAGGTCCAGGATGTGAGCACAAGGCTGCTTGGCTGGCGTGGGGACATGTTTGATAGGGACGACCCAGAGGGCTATTTCTTAGGCCTGAGACACAGGCACAGAGCTGCTCAGCTGGTATGGAGGTGTGTCTGCTGGTGGCTGCCCACAGGGCTGTTTTTCAGGCCCTGATTTCAGGTGCAGGGCCATTGGGCAGGCCAAGGAAATATCTTGGGGGAACACTGTGGGGCTCTTTCTTAGGTGCTGAGTGCAGGTACGTAGCTGCTTTGCTGGCCCTTGGGTATATTAGGTGCTTAGAGGCTAGGGGGTCTCTCCTGCTTGGGGGAGGGTGTGCAGTGGTTTGCTTAGCTCCTCAAGGCAGTTCTGTGACTGAACCATGTCTGTCTGTGCATCTGCTTTTACTTGCCATTTTGGGTTGCTGATAATACTATTTGGTGATATATAAGAGCTTGTATATTAAAAGCACATATATTAAACAAATAGAATATATTTTATTCACAAGAAGATTTTTTTTTTTTTTTTTTTGAGACGGAGTCTCGCTGTGGTCCCAGGCTAGAGTGCAGTGGCGTGATCTTGGCTCACTGCAAGCTCCGCCTCCCGGGTTCACGCCATTCTCCCGCCTCAGCCTCCCGCGTAGCTGGGACTACAGGCATGTGCCACCTCGCCCGGCTAGTTTTTTGTATTTTTAGTAGAGACGGGGTTTCACCGTGTTAGCCAGGATAGTCTCGATCTGCTGACCTCGTGATCCACCCGCCTCGGCCTCCCAAAGTGCTGGGATTACAGGCTTGAGCCACCGCGCCCGGCCTCACAAGAAGATTTTTAAATAGTACAAATAAAAATGAAGTGCTAATCAAAACAGCTAATGGTAAGTTCTTTGCCATTTCCAAAGATTCTCTGAACCAGAGACTACAACATGAGAGTATTTTTCAAGCTTTAAAGACACTACATGTTAGACTCCTAAAATAGTGTACGTTAGACTCCTAAAACAGTGTACGTTAGACTCCTAAAATAGTGTACGTTAGACTCCTAAAACAGTGTACGTTAGACTCCTAAAACAGTGTATGTTAGACTCCTAATAGATACTTGCTTCCCATTTCCAAACTGCATTCAGTATCATTTGTTTTCCTGATGACTAGAACATGGAACTTTCCCATATAGATATAACACAGGCAGAAGACAAGACAAATGCATGTAAAATACATATAATAGTTTAATGGGAAATTCAAACATTTTAAACTTACTGTTCATGGAAATCCAGCATTGGTGGCTCAAATCGTATGGGCCTGCAGTTCCCCCGGTAGAGAGATATACTGTGAATAAAAAGAAAACAACATAAGAAGCAATTCTTCAAAATACATGTTTCCCCAAACTCTATTCAGACAGTTGACTTTTGTCATAACAATGCATTTTTTAAGAAAAACTGGGTCTAACAATCAGAAATATGTGTTACTTTTTAAATTAGCAGAAACCAATAAAGATTGCGTTTTAGAAAATGAAAAAGTGGGAGTATTTTTCTTCTTCAAAGGATATGAAAATAGAAAATGCTCAGGCAGACTGAATGTTGAAATTTGGTTGGTATAATTGGTAACGATACACTTTAATAGGTCACTTGGATTTTTTGATACATGTATGATGAATAAAGAGTTGATACAACAACATACATTTAGCAGACAATATATGAAGGCAAAAATCACGATCGTATTGTTAACTAGAGTGGCAAAGGACTAAACAAAAATGAATCTGAGACAGAGATTTCCAAGAACTGAAATATCTATTTCATTTGAAAGTTTGGAATACACTAGAACTGATCTCTGATGTCCTGGCCTCAATATTTCTTTTTTTTTTTTTTTTTTTTTTTTTTTTTTTGAGACGGAGTCTCGCTCTGTCGCCCAGGCTGGAGTGCAGTGGCCGGATCTCAGCTCACTGCAAGCCCCGCCTCCCGGGTTCACGCCATTCTCCGGCCTCAGCCTCCCGAGTAGCTGGGACTACAGACGCCCGCCACCTCGCCCGGCTAGTTTTTTGTATTTCTTAATAGAGACGGGGTTTCACCATGTTAGCCAGGATGGTCTTGATCTCCTAACCTCGTGATCCGCCCGTCTCGGCCTCCCAAAGTGCTGGGATTACAGGCTTGAGCCACCGCGCCCGGCCTGGCCTCAACATTTCAGTAGCCTCTTCTAACTAACCCACCTGATACCCAACTTCTCAATGAAACAGATTTCTGAATAGCAAACCTCAGATATCATCAGGGGCTAACACTGACATAAAACATAAATGACCTTTGGTGAGGGGGGAGGTGGTTCACATGCCTAAAGTGTTTATATACTGAGAAAGTCAGAAATTCAGTCAGCCACTAAGTTTCAAAATAGTAGATTTTGATGTTTTTGTTCTAGGAAATGATGTCAGAGCAAAACCCATTTTGTGAGGCTACTTTATTTCCATCATCACTGAAATTCATAGTAACATAAGCTTTGAAATGATATAGTAATTTCATTGAGGATTCAGGAATCAGAGGAAATATCTAGGATTTAGGAGATATAGAAAATAATTAGAAATAGACAAGGACATTCATAATATGGAGGAAATTTGGCTTTAATTCAATTCTACAAAGATTAAATAATCTGAGTAGTGGAATAATCTAGCTGAAGGTAATAAAATCCAAACATGTTTTTAGCCCTACCAATTGAGGACATTCTTTTGTGTAGCTTGAGAACCCCTCTGCATATGTTGAACAGAAAAGATGACAAACAAAAAAAGAAAGCAAGCACCAGATGTAAGATTACATTTTACTAAAGAACGAAACTAAAGACACCGGGAAACGAAGGCACAATTCCTTGCAACAGTCAGTATAGGCATCTATTCCTTCTTGCTTTCTGCCCTTCTTAGATGTGATATAACAGCACTACTCTTTGGCTCCTTTAAAACAAGAGACGCTCCTCAGCTCATCAGTTTTATTAGTATGAAACTCAAATTTACATAAATCTTAATAAAGTAAAAATAAAGCATAAGGCATAACTGTATGTCATTAATTCCTATATTATATTCCTATATAATATATATTCCTATAATGTAATATATATTCCTACATATAATATACAATTCCTATATATTAATTCCATGGACTGTTTAGATGTTGGAGAAAAAGGAGATTAAGACAGTGTTTTTCTCTCACAGAGCCAAGAGACTGTTCTGCAAACTACAAACGGAAATGTCTAAAGTGGCCAGGAGGGGTAAAACAGTATATACCCCATCCACTGAATACAAACGTATGAATGTGTACCCTGTGCCAGGTACTGTCTATTGGCTGGGGCTACAGTGGGGAACAAAGAAAAGCGGCTGCTGTCATGGCAGTAACATCCTAGTCGGGGGATCAGAAGTTGAATATATTAGGTGAAGAAGTGTGTATAAAGAAAAATCAAACACCCCGGGGCTGTGGCTGGAACCGAAAATGCCTCTCTGAGGAGCGACACTAGTGCCAAGACCTGAACGGCAGAGATCGAGGGGAAGAAAGTTAGGAATGTATTTGGTGAGTTGAACAAGGAGGCTTAAGTGACCATTGTGCAGTGAGGGAGGAGTAGGAGGTAGGAGCTGAGCTCAGAGGTACAAGAGCCAGGTCTCCTTGTAGGAGCATGGATTATTCTAAGTGTAACAAACTACAGTGTTTTTCAGCAAGGAGTAGCATGATCTCACACATATTAAACAGTTAATTCTGGCTACTTTGTGAAGAACCAAAGAAATTCCTGTAGGAGCCCAACAGTGGGAAGCAGGGAAGTCCTGGAGTGCTCCAGGCAACTGGTGATGGCGGCTACAATCCAGGGTGGCTGCAAGGGAGAGTAGCAAGCAGTGGCTGGTTCTGAATATATTTGGAAGCTTGAGAAAACTGGTTGTGCTGATGGACTGATTTTGAGGGATCAAGGGTAACTCATTCTAAGATTTTCACCGGATACACAGTCATGACGTGGGAGGAATGGGTTGGAAGTGGGAAGAGGAAGATTTTCAAGGGTATTACTGATTTTTACATACTGATCTTAATCACCTTGGTGAGTTTAATTCTAATTGTTTAGATTCTCCCCTGATTTTCCACTGTTGCTACATGTGCTGCCAAAATGAGCACTATCTCGAATGATCACTGCAGACAAATCATCTGCAAGTAATAATTTGATTCCTCCTTTCAAATCCTTAATTTTATTTTTTATGTCTTGTCTCCTGTAAAATGCTTCAAAGATGTGATGTCCAGCAACTGTACTGTGATATTTACAAAGTGCTCACAGAATGAGACACAGGAAACAGTATATCAAATATGATTATCTCATAAATAAAAGCATATTTTCAAAACAATAGCAGATCTATATCTAAGGAACAGTTTAATACCCGAGTGAGTACAATGCAAGCTGACGCAGGTACAATCCTATGTTAACTAAACCAAAAATGCAGTAACACAGCTGTCATGTCTCCACAGCTGATTCAAATGGTTGCTACCCATGTTTATTCAGAAAGGGCATGGCACTGTTTAGTGCTTTATTAACAGAAAGCAAATGTCTGCAAATATGTAATGTTGACAAATGGGGGAAGTTGCAATATAAAGAACAGTAGCCTTTGCTAATGTCATTGTAGTTTTTCCTGATTTTTAAAATTATTATTATTACTATTTTTGAGAGACAGGGGTCTCATTGTGTTGCCCAAGCTGGTCTCCTGAGTAGCTGGGACTACAGGTGCAGCACGCCAGCGTGCTGGGCTCACCCTTTGACAATTTCAAAGCAACAAAATCTGAGACATTATGATAGTATATTGCATTATTTTATGCTTTCTGCAATGATTATATATGTTCTGAAGTCTCAATACAATTGGTTTAATAAATTTTCACTAAAATCTTATTTATATGGAGATGGAGACTATTTTCTGATTTCAAGCTAGGAAACAGCTGAAGAGACAAGAAATCTTGCGGGAATGGTGGTACTGCCTGTTGAACTGTCAGGTCAAAGTTGAGCAGGAAACTCCCAAATCAGACATAGGGCTTCTTGGGTCTCTGGGAGTTTCAAATGTTTTCCTAGGATCAACTACTACCTAAACAACAGATACTCTTTGGCCCAGCATTTTTAAAACAATTGTTTGTGATGTATCTGCATCATAAACACCTACAATGCTTGTGGAAATGCAGATTCTAGGGCCCCACCTCCAGAATCTAGTTCCTTGTAAGCAGAATGGACCCCAGAAACCTGCATTTTTAAGCATCCTCACATTTAGGAGCCACTATTTTGCATCTTGATCCACAAACATTACGGTCACAAATAAGAGGTGGGGAAGGAAGTGCTTTTACTAGTAAGACTATGAAAGTCACCAGCAGTTAAAATTGATGTCAAATATGATTTTTATTAAAGAGCCAGCTAAATAAACAGTGATTTAAAAGAAATGAATAGGACTTCTCCTATATGATATATATTCTCCCATAAATGCATTTTTAGTTTTAATTTGCATTTCCCAAATGATGAATAATGTTGACCATCTTTCCACTTCCTTGGTGTACAATTAGGTACCTTCTTTTGTAAATGTCTGTGGAAAGTTTTTTTAACTGGGATGTCTGTCTCATTCAGTTGTAAGAGTTGTCTGTTATGTGCTGCAAATATTTTTACCCTGGTCCTGGTTTACCTTTTCCTTTTATTAATGGTTTCTTTTGAAAAGCCTAAGTTTTTAATTCTGATGAGGTCGAAATGATGATTTTTCTTTTTTGAGATAGGGTCTCACTCTGTCGCCCATGCTGGAGTGCAGTTAGTGGTCCAATCATGGGTCACTGCAGTCTTGACCTCCTGGGCTCAAGCCACCCTCTGGCCTCATCCTCCCAAGTAGCTGGGACTATAGGCACATACCACCACAACTAGCTAATTTATTATTATTTTTTGTAGATACAGGGTCTGTGTTCCCCAGGCTAGTTTCAAACTCCTAGTCTCACGTGATTCTCCCACGGCAGCCTCCTGAAGTGTTAGAATTATAGGTGTGAGCCACTGCGCCCAGCCTCATTTTTTCTTTCATGGTATGTGTTTCTGGTATTTTAAAACTTTGTCCAGTTTGCAAATATTTCTATGAAAAGATTGGTTTTAAGTCTTACACCTTTAACTTTTAGATATGAGCCTATTTATTATTGTCCATTTTAAGTTAATCATGGCCATGGTGTGAGTTAAAAGATTAAAGTTCACTTTTTTTTTCACTGTAAATATCCAGTAGGCCTAGTATCCTTTGTTGAAAAAGATTTTTTTTTTTTAAATCCTTTAAGTTCTGGGGTACATGTGCAGAACGTGCAGTTTTGTTACATAGGTATACACGTGCCATGGTGGTTTGCTGCACCCATCAACCTGTCACCTATATTAGGTATTTCTCCTAATGCTATCCCTCCCCTAGCCGCCCAACCCCCGACAGGCCCCAGCGTGTGATGTTCCCCTCTGTATGTCCATGTGTTCTCCATTGTTCAACTCCCACTTGTGAGTGAGAACATGAGGTGTTTGGTTTTCCGTTCTTGTGTTAGTTTGCTAAGAATGATGGTTTCCAGCTTCATCCATGTCCCTGCAAAGGACATGAACTCATCCTTTTTCATGGCTGCACAGTATTCCATGTTGTATATGTGCCACATTTTCTTTATCCAGTCTATCATTGATGGACATTCGGGTTGGCACCAAGTCTTTGCTATTGTGAATAGTGCTGTAATAAACACATGTGTGTACGTGTCTTTATAGAATGATTTATAGCCCTTTGGGTATATACCCAATAATGGGATTGCTGGGTCAAATGGTATTTCTAGTTCTAGGTCCCTGGAGAATCACCACACTGTCTTCCACAATGGTTGAACTAACTTACATTCCCCAAGTGTAAAAGTGTTCCTATTTCTACATTCTCTCCAGCATCTGTTGTTTCCTGACTTTTTAATGATCAACATTCTAACTGGCATGAGATGGTATCTCATTGTGGTTTTGATTTGCATTTCTCTAATGACCAGTGATGAGCTTTTTTTCATGTTTGTTGGCTGCATAAATGTCTTCTTTTAAGAAGTGTCTGTTTATATTCTTCGCCCACTTTTTGATGGGGTTGTTTTTTTCTTGTAAATTTAAATTCGTTGTAGATTCTGGATATTAGCCCTTTGTCAGACAGATTGCAAAACTTTTCTCCCATTCTGTATGTTGCCTGTTCACTCTGATGATAGTTTCTTTTGCTGTGCAGAAACTCTTTAGTTTAATTAGATCCCATGTGTCAATTTTGGCTTTTGTTGCCATTGCTTTTGGTGTTTTAGACATGAAGTCTTCGCCCACGCCTATGTCCTGAATGGTATTGCCTAGGTTTTCTTCTAGGATTTTTATGGTTTTAGGTCTTACTTTTAAGTCTTTAATCCATATTGAGTTAATTTTTGTATAAGGTGTAAGGAAGGGGTCCAGTTTCAGTTTTCTGCATATGGCTGGCCAGTTTTCCCAATACCATTTATGAAATAGGGAATTCTTTCTCCATTGCTTGTTTTTGTCAGGTTTGTAAAAGATCAGATGGTTGTAGATGTGTAGTGTTATTTCTGAGGTCTCTCTTCTGTTCCACTGGTTTATGTATCTGTTTTGGTACCAGTACCATGCTGTTTTGGTTACTGCAGCCTTGTAGTATAGTTTGAAGTCAGGTTCAGGTAGTGTGATGCCTCCAGCCTTGTTCTTTTTGCTTAGAGTTGTCTTGGCTACATGGGCTCTTCTGTGGTTCCACATGAAGTTTAAAGTGGCTTTTTCCAATTGTGTGAGGAAAGTCAACAGTAGCTTGATGGGGACAGCATTGAATCTATAGATTACTTTGGGCAGTATGGCCATTTTCACAATATTGATTCTTCCTATCCATGAAAATGGAATGTTCTTCCATTTGTTTGTGTCCTCTTTTATTTCACTAAGCAGTGGTTTGTAGTTCTCCTTGAAGAGGTCCTTCACATCCCTTATAAGTTGGATTCCTAGGTATTTTATTCTCTTTGAAGCAATTGTGAATGGAACTTCATTCATGATTTGGCTCTCTGTCTGTTACTGGTGTATAAGAATGCTTTTGATTTCTGCACACTGATTTTGTATCCTGAGACTTTGCAGAAGTTGCTTATCAGCTTAAGGAGATTTTGGGCTGAGACGGTGGGGTTTTCTAAATATACTATCATGTCATCTGCAAACAGAGACAATTTGACTTCCTCCTCTCCTATGTGAATACCCTTTATTTCTTTCTCTTGCCTGATTGTCCTGGCCAGAACTTCCAATACTATGTTGAATAGGGGTGGTGAGACAAGGCATCCTTGTCTTGTGCCAGTTTTCAAAGGGAATGCTTCCAGTTTTTGCCCATTCAGTATGATACTGGCTGTGGGTCTGTCATAAATAGCTCTTATTAGTTTAAGATACGTTCCATCAATACCTAGTTTATTGACAGTTTTTAGCATGAAGGGGTGTTGAATTTTGTCAAAGGCCTTTTCTGCATCTATTGAGATAGTCATGTGGTTTTTGTCACTGGTTCTGTTTATGTGATGGATTACGTTTATTGATTTGCATATGTTGAACCAGCCTTGCACCCCAGGGATTAAGCCAACTTGATCGTGGTGTATAAGCCTTTTGGTGTGGTGCTGGATTTGGTTTGCCAGTATTTTATTGGGAATTTTCGCATCGATGTTCATCAAGGATATTGGCCTGAAATTTTCTTTTTTGGTTGTGTGCCTGCAGGTTTTGGATCAGGATGATGCTGGCCTCATAAAATGAGTTAGGGAAGATTCCCTCTTTTTCTATTATTTGGAATAGTTTCAGAAGGAATGGTACCCGCTCCTCTTTGTATCTCTGGTAGAATTTGGCTGTGAATCTGTCTGGTCCTGAACTTTTTTTGGTTGGCAGGCTATTAATTACTGCCTCAATTTCAGAACTTATTATTGGTCTATTCAGGGATTCGATTCCTTCCTGATTTAGACTTGGGAGGGTGTATGTGTCCAGGAATTTATCAATTTCTTCTAGATTTTCTAGTTTATTTGCGTAGAGGTGTTTCTAGTATTCTCTGATGGTAGTTTGTATTTCTGTGGGATAAGTGTTGATATCCCCTATTATCATTTTTTATTGCATCGATTTGATTCTTCTCTCTTCTTTATTAGTCTGGCTAGTGATCTATTTTGTTGATCTTTTCAAAAACCCAGCTCCTGGATTCATTTATTTTTTGAAGGATTTTTTTGTGTCTCTATCTCCTTCAGTTCTGCTCTGATCTTGGTTATTTATTGTCTTCTGCTAGATTTTGAATTTGTTTGCTTTTGCTTCTCTACTTCTTTTAATTTTGATGTTATGGTGTCGATTTTAGATCTTTCCTACTTTCTCTTGTGAGCATTCAGTGCTATAAATTTCCCTCTGCACACTGCTTTAAATGTGTCCCAGAGATTCTGGTACTTCGTGTCTTTGTTCTCATTGGTTTCAATGAACATCTTTACTTCTGCCTTCATTTCGTTATTCACCCAGCAGTCCTTCAGGAGCTGGTTGTTCAGTTTCCATGTGGTTGTGCGGTTTTGAGTGAGTTTCTTAATCCTGAGTTCAAATTTGATTGCACTGTGGTCTGAGAAACTGTGTGTTACGATTTCTGTTCTTTTGCAATTGCTGAGGAGTGTTTTACTTCTAATTATGTGGTCAATTTTAGAATAAGTGTGATGTGGTGCTGAGAAGAATGTATATTCTGTTGATTGGGGTGGAGATTTCTGCAGATGTCTATTAGGTTCGCTTGGTCCAGAGCTGAGTTCAAGTCCTGAATATCCTTGTTAATTTTCTGTCTCGTTGATCTAATATCAGCAGTGGGTGTCAAAAGTCTCCCACTGTTATTGTGTGGGAGTCTAAGTCTCTTTGTAGGTCTCTAAGAACTTGCTTTATGAATTTGGATGCTCCTGTATTGGGTGCATATATATTTAGGACAGTTAGCTCTTCTTGTTGCATTGATCCCTTTACCATTATGTAATGCCCTTCTTTGTCTCTTTTGATCTTTGTTGGTTTCAAGTCTGTGTCGTCAGAGACTAGGATTGTAACCCCCACTGAAAAAGAGTATTCTTGTGTCACTGAATTACCTTGGCACATATGGACAAGAAGTTTTAAACTGGATCTTCAAAACATGTAATTTAAATCTTCTAATTTGTTTATTCTTTTTAAAACTTGTTTGGTCTATTCTAGATGCTTAACATTTTCCATCTAATCTTGAAAAGCAGCTTATCAATTTGTGAAAAAAAAAAAAAACTGTCTGTTGAGATTTCTATTGGAATTGCTTAATCTAAAACCGATCTGGGGAGAATTATCTTCACAATCTTTCAATCCATGAATGCAGGATCTTTCTCAATATATCTAGGAGTTCTTTAATTACTCTATTATATTACAGTTTTCAGTGTACAGGTCTCAATATTGTTTTGTTAAATTTATCCCAAGGTATGCAATGATTTATGATATTGTAAATGACATTTTTCTACAACATTTTACTTTTGTGCTTGTTATGAAGAAATCAGTTACTTCTGATTATTGACTGTATTACTTTTTGGCATATTCCTTAGGACTTTCTATCCACACAATCACATGGTGTGTAGACAAAATCCTTTTTGTTCTTCCTTTCCAATCTGATGGCTCTTATCTCTGCTTCTTGTCTTAATGTAATGACTACTACATCCAGTACAATGTTTAATGTAAGTGATGAAAGTGGACATCCTTGCCACTTTCCCAATCTTAGAAAGAAAGCATTCAATCTTTCACTATTAATATCATGTTAACTGTTACTTTTCCATAGATACTCCTTATCAGGTTAAAGACGTTCTTTTCTATTCTTCGTGTGCTGAACAGATGCTGAATGTTGTCACAGGCTTTTTCCACATCTATTCAAATAATTACAAAAGTTTTTGAAAATTTTTTTTTTTTTTTTTTGGGAGACGGAGTCTCGCTCTGTCGCCCAGGCTGGAGTGCAGTGGCCAGATCTCAGCTCACTGCAAGCTCCGCCTCCCGGGTTTACGCCATTCTCCTGCCTCAGCCTCCCAAGTAGCTGGGACTACAGGCGCCCACCACCTCGCCCGGCTAGTTTTTTGTATTTTTTAGTAGAGACGGGGTTTCACCATGTTAGCCAGGATGGTCTCGATCTCCTGACCTCGTGATCCGCCCGTCTCGGCCTCCCAAAGTGCTGGGATTACAGGCTTGAGCCACCGCGCCCAGCCGAAATTTTGTTAACAAGAAAAATTATATTGTTTTCAAATATTAATCTTGCATTCCTAAGATAAACCCCTTTTGGTCATGATGCATTACCTTGTTATACATTTCTGGATTTGATTTGCTAATATTCTGTTAGAGATTTCTGAATATATGTTTGAAGAGATGTAGCTTCTAGCTTTCTTGTAATGCCTGCAATAATCGCCTCATAAAACGTGTAAGGAAAGACATTCTATTCCTCTCTTTTCTAAAAGAGTTTATGTAAGACTAGTATTTTTTCACTAGTTGTCTGACAGAATTTACCAGTTTAGACTAGTATTTTTTCACTAGTTGTCTGATAGAATTTACCAGTTTAGTCATATGAACCTGCAGTTTTCTTTGTGGAAAGGTTTAAAATTGTAAGTTCTATGTCTTTAACAGATATTTAAAAACTCATTTTCTTATTCTCTCTTGGTGAGTTTTAATAATTTGTATCTTTCAAGTATTTGACCACTTCATCTAAATTGTTGAATTTTTGAGAACAAAGGGATTCATAATTTTTCTCATTCTTTGAATATTTATAAGATCTGTAGTGATATCCCCTATTTCATTACTGATTTTTGTCTGCCTTATTTTCTGAACCAATCTAGCTAGATTCAAATAATCAGTTTTTGTTTACATTGATTTTTTTCCCCACTTTCTGTTTAATTGATTTCTAGTATATCCTTTATTTTCTTCTACTTGAAGTTGATGCTCTGTGTCTTAAACCAGAAATGTAAATTGTTCATTTAAAAATTTTTCTTCTATCTGATATAAACTTTTAAAGCTATAAATGTCTATTTAAATACTGCTTTGGCTAAATTCCAGAAAACTTGATATGTTGCTCTATGAAGTGAATTCCCCCCAACCACCCCCACTTCCCAAATTCCTATATTGAAGCCCTAATCCCCACTATGACTATTATGTGGAGACAGGGTCTATAAGCAGGCAATTAAGGTTAAATGAGGTTATGGGGGGAGGCCCTAATATAATGGGATTAGTATCCTTACGAAAAAGGACACCAGAAAGCCCCCATGCACACATGCGCACCAAGAGGGCATGTGAGTTACACAGTGGAATAGCTGCCACCTACAAGCTAGGAAAACAGATGTCAGTGTAAACTGACTACGCTGGCACCCTGATTTCAGACTTCCAGATTCCAGACTGTGAGAAAATAAATGTCTATTGTTTTAAGTCACCCAGTTTATGGTATTTTGTTATGGCAGTCTAGCGCAAGCAGACTAATATATGTTATATTTTTGTTTTCAAAGCATTTTCTAATATCTCTTATGATTTCTTTCTTAACCCATGAGTATTGAAAAGCTCTGGTTTAATTCCCAATTATAAAATATCTAGATTTGCATTGTTACCGATTTCTAATTTAATTTTGCTATAATCAGACAGTATAATTTATATAATCTGATCTTGGTGGATGTAGTATTTAATAAATACCTATTAGGTCAAGTTACTTAATAGTATTCTTCAAATCTACACCCTTACTGATTTTCCATCTATTTTATCAGTTATGAACAGATGAATGTTGAAATCTTCAGTAATCACTGTGGGTTTGTTCCCTTAGTTTTACTCATTTTCTTTTCTTCATGTACTTTAATGCTCCAATATTAGAATTTGGGATTGTTGTACCTACCTGGGGGACTGTCTCTTTCATAATTGTAAAGTGTCCTTCTTTATCTCTGATAATATTCCCTGTCCTAAAGTCTACTTTGTCTGAAAGTAACATAACCACTCTAGCATTTTAAAGATTAATGTTTGCTTGTTTTCCTACGTCTTTTTACATTTAACCTAATTGCATACTTATGAGGAAGTGCATTTCTTCAAAATCAAGACTACTGATGAACAGGGAGAAGATACTTGCAAATAAGACTAATATCTCCAATATATAAAGAACTCTTAAAAACAATCAGAAAAAATTAAAAGCACTAGAGAAAAATGGGTAGAACAGACATGAACAGACAACATCAAAAGACAAATATAAGCATGGCTCTTAAATACCAGGAGATGGTTAACGTTACTCATAATTAAAGACCAGCTAAAACTACACTGTGATAAAATTTCTGACCTATCAGATCAGCAACAATTAAAAATACAACACTTTCTGTTGGAAAGGATGTGGGAAACAGGTACTCTTTTTCACCGATGAGGGAATGCAAGGTGGTACAGACCTTGAAGGAGAATCTGACAATACTTAATGAAACGATGTCAGCATTTACTTGTGACTCACCAATCCCACTTCCAGGAATTTATCCTAAACATAAACTTTTTATCCCTTTCCCTACTTGACAAGTGAAAACTGTATATATTTATGATGTACAACATATTTTAAAATATGTCTACATTGTAGAATGGCTACATTGAGCTAATACATGCATCACCTCACATAGTTATCACTTTTTATGGTAAGAACACAAAATCTACTCTCTCAGCAATTTTCAAGTATACAATACAGATGCTTCTTGACTTATGAGGTGACGTCCCGATAAATCCATCGTAAGTTGAAAATAATCATAAGTCAAAACTGTATTTAATATACCAACTTACTTTTCAGGTAGCCTAGTCTCCCCTTAAACATGCTCAGAACACTTACATTAGCCTACAGTTGGGCAAAGTCATCTGGTAACACGGTACAGGGTAGAGTGTCAGTCGTTTACTCTCTGGATTGTGTGGCTGACTGAAAGCTCCAAGAGAGTATTGCACAGCTAGCCCAGGAAAGATCAAAATTCCAAATCTGAAATACTGTTTCTACTGAACATATATTGTGCTTTGGCACCATCACAAAGTCGAAAAACTGCTAAGCTGAACTTACACCTTCTAACTGAAATTTTGTGTCTTTTGACTAACATCTCTCAAATCTCCCTGGTCCCCACCCTCAAGCTCTGGTAACCACCATTCTACTCTCTGCTTCTATATTCTCCATTTAAGTGAGATCATGCATTATTCATCTTTCTGTACTTGGCTTATATCACATTTAACATAATGTCCCCCAAGTCCATCCATGTTGTCATAAATGACAGGATTTCCTTATGTTTAAGGCTTAATGGTATTCCACTAAATATGTGTGGAATACCATTAAGAATCCACATAGACACACACACATACATCCCCACGTTTTCATTATCCATGTGTCCACTGATGAACCCTTAGGTTGATTCCTCCGTCTTGGCTATTGTGAATAATGCTTCAATGAACATGAGAATGCAGATGTCGCTTTGACATAATTATTTCATTTCTCTTGTATATATACCTAGTTATGAATCTGCTGGATCACATGGCTGTTCTATTTTTAATTTTTTTTTTAGCAACTGCCACACTGTTTTCCATAATAGCTACATAATTTACACTCAAACCAACAGTGAACCAGGGTTCTCTTTTCCACACACTCTTGGTCAATATGTGTTGTCTTCTGTCTTTTTGATGACAGCCTTTCTAACGGGGGTGAGAAGATAAGGCGTCTTTGTCTTGATCTGCATTCCCGATGACTGGCGATGCTGAGCATTTTTTCATATAACCGTTAGTCATGTCTAAACATATACTTTCAACAATACAAATTACACCTACACTTATCTTTTGATTGAGCAATTCAAGTTGTAGGAATTTACCCTGAGTGTAACCTTCAAAAATACGAAAATACATACGCAAGGGATTATTCTTTGAAGCACTGTCTGCAATTGCAAAATACGGGAAACAAATGAAATGTTCATATATAGGACAGTGGGTAAAAAAATTATGGCACAAAAGTAAATTTTTTAAATGGGGATATTTTATTTTTGTTGCTTATGCTTTTGAGATCTTAGCCATAAAAATCTTAGCTTACATCAATGTCTCGGAACATTTCCTCTATGTTTTCTTCAAGTAGTTTTATAGTTTCGGGTCTTAGATATAAGTCTTTCATCCATTTTGAGTTGATTTTTGTATATGGTGAGAGAGGAGAGTCGACCCAGCAATTCCACGACTGGCTATTTATCCAAAGGAAATCAGTATTTCATACACCTGCACCCCCATGTTTATGGTAGCACTACTCACAATAGCACAGATATGAAATCAACGTAAGTGTCCATCGATGGAAGAACAAAGAAAACTGGTACATATTAAACATGATGAAATATTATTCAGCCATAAAAAAGAATAAAATCCTGTTATTTTCAGCAACACAGATGGAACTGGAGGTTAAGTGAAATAAGCAAGGCACTGAAAAGCAAATATTACACGTTCTCACTTACAGAAGGGAGCTAAAAACGTTTATCTTGTGAAGGTAAAGAGTAGAATGACAGTCACCACAGGCTGGGAAGCATTTGTTTTTTGGTGTGAGAGGGAGGAAGAAGAGAGGTAGGCTAATGGGCTCAAGCGCAGTTATTGACAGACAGAAGGAATAAGCCCTAGTTTTTAACAGCAGGGCAGAGTGACTATAGTTAGCAACCATATATTGTATATTTCAAAGTCACGAGAAGAGAAGACTAGAAATGTTCCTAATACAAAGAAATGATGAATGTTCGAGGTGATGGATAAACACCCTGATTTGATCATTACACAGTCTATGCATGTATCAAACTATCACATGTACCCCACCCCATCAATATGTGCAATTATGCAATTAAAAAATTCAAAAAGTAGAGTAAAAATCCTACATGGAATACAGATAGAAACAAATCAACCAAACTTCATTTCAAATGTACAATGCAGATGGGTGTGGGGGTGGGAGAAGGATGAAGAGAAAGATGAAGAACACTATAACCCACGTAAATTTAGAATATAGTATTTTGACAATATACACTCGGATTAAAGAAAAAACAAGAACTCTAAACAGACACCGTACTCATTTTTTTTATGGCCGTTATCAGTCAATTTTGAAGTTAATTTATCTGTATTCTAGGATTGAACAAATCAATACACTTACTGTAGATAGATAACTAGAGCCAGATTTCTAATTGTTGGAGAATGGACAGAAATAGAATAGACAGAACACTGGTTTTGTATCAAAACTGGAGGCATCAGTAACTCCTGGTTTTTAATATACACAGATACAAGAACAGGAGTATGTTAGTGTAAACTGTACATATTTATACACATAAACACAAACATTTTCTTCCTTTTACTAAGAGAGTCTAGAGACAATGACACCTCACTAGTAATGACACCACTTGTGATGGTTAATACTGAGTGTCAACTTCATTAGATTGAAGGATATGATACAAAGTATTAATCCTGGGTGTGTTTGTGTGGGTGTTGCCAAAAAGAGATTAACATCTGAGTCAGTGGGCTGGGGAAGGCAGATCCCACCCTTAATCTGGTGGGCACAATCTAATAGGCTTCCAGCAAATATAAAGCAGGCAGGAAAACATGAAAAGAGAGACGGGCCTAGCTTCCAAGCCTGCGTCTGAGTTCTCCTGCGCTGGATGGTTCTCGCCCTCGAACACTGGACTCCAAGTTCTTCAGTTTTGGGACTCAGACTGGTGCTCCTTGCTGCTCAGCTTGCAGACAGTCTATTGTGGGACCTTGTAATCATGTAAATTAACACTTAATAAACTCCCCTTTATATATTTATCCTAATAGTTCTGTCCCTCTAAGAGAACCCTAATACATCACAGTAGTAATGAGTACGCATGGCACATGAAGATTAATTTTTCAATATTATCTTCCACTAAAATGAAGCAGGGGTCTTTTGAGAAATAGGTTGTTCCAGGGCTGTGGCAGGAAAATTACAAAACAAGCCTGGAACCTCCTAACGTACCAGAAAGTAGGAAGTGCTCAATGATTGTTGGGGACATGTAAATGACACAGAATAGACCTAACTACACACATGTGATTTTTCTTTTTTTTACGACAGTGCAAATGATGGTGAAATACCTGGATAAAAATGAACCATGACCTCAATCTTAATTTCAGTCAGAATGTCAACTAAGAAACATAGAAAGTGTGATGGAATTTTTAAAAAACCCAGCCAGCGCAATAACTGCTCCAGGCAAGAATCATCAATAGATTCTAAAACTATTCAGAATTTCATGTAAAACATATTTCATGTAAAACACATTTGCATAGTCTCAAAGTACTCTGCAAGACACTTACGAATTATAAGAGAAAAATGGAACGAGACATCAAGCACTTCCTGATAGGATGCACTGGGAGAGACACAAACGTCAGTAATATTCCGCCAAAAACGCAAATTCTGAATCAAATAATGAATAAATATCAGAAAACTCTAGCTGGGTTTATTTTATTTATTTATTTATTTATTTATTTATTTATTTATTTATTTAGAGACAGGAGTCTTGCTCTGTCTTGCCCAGGCCGGAGTGCAATGGTGCAATCTTGGCTCACTGCAACCTCCGCCTCCCAGGTTCAAGCAATTCTCCTGTCACAGCCTCCTGAGTAGCTGGGATTACAGGCGCACACCGCCATGCCCTGCTAATGTTTTGTATTTTAGTAGAGGTGGGGTTTCACTGTATTGCCCAGGCTGGTCTCGAACTCCTGAACTCAGGCAATCCACCGCCTCAGCTTCCCAAAGTGCTAGGATTACAGGCCATGAGCCACCGTGCCCGGGTCCATCTGGGTTATTCTATAAAATAAATGGCATCTACTCTTCAAAAATGTCAAAGTTCTAAGACAGTAAGAAAGACAAATCAATTGTTCGACATTAGAGACTAAAGAGAAGTGAAAATTAAATATGAGGGTCTGAACCCTGGACCCAAAATTTTTTAAAAATAAAAGACGTTAATAGGACAATTTACAAAATCCCAATGAGGACTCTAGATTAAACAGCAGTATGAGACAGTCTTAATTTCCTGAATTTCATGAGTGTATGATGATCTCTAAAACAATGTTCATAAGAAATATACACTGAAATATTTAGGGGTAAAATAGCATCATGTCTACAAATGATTTTCAAATGCTTCAGAAAAATTACAAATATATGCACATGTATGTATAAAAAGGTAGCTGTGGGGAGGGAAGGAAAAGAAGAGAGTTAAAAAAGCAAGATTAGGAATGATAAAACAAATATGAAAAAACATTAACAAATGAGGAATTTGGGTCAAGAAGATATAAGAATTATTTGTACTATTTTTCCATCTTTTCTCTAAAATTATTTCAAAACAAAAGGTAAAATATTAAATACAAAGTTAAAATAAAGTTCTTGTAGACAAAATATGCTTGGGTCTTGCCTTTTAAATATAATCTGACAACTGGTGTTGAAATTATTCATTTACTATAGTTTCTGATATGTTTGAGTTTAAAGTCTACCACATTGCCATTTTTTCTATTTTTCCCATCTGCTTTTTATCTTGTTCTGTTTATGCCTTCTTGTTCTGTTTATGCCTTCTTTTAGATCAACTGAGTATTCATTTAGTATTTCATCTTCATGACTAGTTTATTGGCTATAGCTCTTGTTACTTTTTTAAAATGATTTTAATGTTTCCCGTGGAGCTTATTTCATATCATCACAGTTTTACTTCAAATAATATTATACTACTTTACATATCATGTAAGAACCTTATAACTCAATTCTTTTGTGCAACCCTTCTGTTCTTTGTGCTATTATCACACACGTAATGTATACATGCTATCAACAATTATTTTTGTTTTTAAATCATTGTTTTTAAAATGTTAGAAATTAACATTTTCTTAACCAGAAAACATTTTTTATATTTTTCCACATCTTTTTGCCTTTATTGATGGTCTTTGTTCTTCATAGGATCTGTGTTTTCACCTGAAATGGTTAACTATCTTTAGCCTTTAACATTTCTCAAAAGTGCCAGTCTACTGTAAATTTTCTCAGTTTTATCTGAAAATGTCTTCATTTTTTTGAAGGATATTCCTGCTGGATGCAGTGTTTTCGATTAGCAATTTTTCCTTTTGGTATTTTAAAAATGTTTTTTCCTTGGTTTGGGGGTTGCATTTGTCCTTGATGAACCACCAGCAGTCATTCTTATCTTTTGAACTACTATATTTAGTTTTCTTCCCTGGCTGTTTCTCTATTTGTGACTGATTTTCAACAACTTGAATATTATCTGGCTTGGTGTGACTTTGTGTTACTTTTGCTTCAGGTTTATTAAAGTTCTTCGACAGCTACTCCCTCTCCCAATTCCTGGGAACTCACTCACACATGTGTTAGACTGCTTGCTACTACTATATCAGAGGTCACCAAGGATTTATTTGTTTTTTAGTTATTTTTCTCCCTGTGCTTCAGTTTAAATTACTGCTGTCACTGTCTTCAAACTCACTAAGCTTTTCTTTTGCAATGTCTAGGTTGTTCTCAATCCTATCCAGTGAAATACTCATTTCAGAAACAGTATTTTTCAACTCTAGAGGCTTCATTTTTTTTCTTTTTTATATTGTCCATTTTCCCTCATTATGTTCATGTCTTCCTTTAAATCGCTGAACACATAAAACTGATGTATTAAATTCTCTGTAGGGGAACAGGCATCACCTGGCTGCCGCCGGCCCTCCTCAAGATAAGCCTCTGTAGCACAAAGCCTGTAGAAAATGAGATCTGCCAATGTCCTCTGGATGTTAAACACATCCAAATAGCTCTGGAGGATATCGGAGACACCACTTCTGATGAGGTTATAAAGCATATGTGTTGATGAAATGACAAAATGCAATCTCAAAGAAAACAGTGCTTTTGAAGAGGGTCTTATAAACAGATGCTGTAAGCCTCTCGGGGTTTAGCTGTAGGGGTATTAAGACACCTAAGGTATATGTTAGTGGTCCATATGGTTATCAGTTTTTCATTATCATCAAAACGGTTTGCCAGGCCCAAGTCTGCAAGACCTTGATCCTAGACTTCTGAGCCTCTGGAACCATGAGAAGTCTGTTGTTTAAGTCACTCAGTCTATGGTATTTTGTTATTGAATCCCGGGCTCACTAAGACATATGTTTTAGTGCTTAACCCAATCTCATACCCAATCTGCATACTAATTTCAATTAAATGTTTACCTAATTCATGATCCTGGTCACACACACACAAAATGTAAAATGTGAAAGTTGTAAATTGTGTCTACAAATCTAATATTACTGCCTTCAGTAGGTGGGGAGCTCTTTCTCCCCTCCCTTATCTTGAATCTAGGACAACCTAAGTGACTTGCTGACGAATAGCATACAGCAGCGGAAGTGATATTGTGGCTTCCAAGGGCAGACTAAGGTGATCCAGCTTTCACTAGCTTCCTCTGGGACATTCACTCTGGGAGTCCAGCCATCACACTGGGAGGAAGCCCAAACTAGCCCACGTGAAGGCCACACAAAGAGGCCGAGATACAGGCATTCTAGGTGAGAGCTCAGCTGAGGTCCCAGCTAGCAAACTAGCATCAACATGTAATGAACATGCCTCCAGCTCTCAGCCATCAAGTCATTCCCAGCCCTGAAATCTCCCCAGCTGAGGCCCCAGATCGTGCAGAAGAGACAAGCTGTCTTTGCTGTCCCCTGCCTGAATTTCTGACAGTTTGAGAGCATCATAAAATGGTTATTTTATGCCACTAAGCTTTAGACAGAGTAGACAAGTAGAACGAGATGAGAACATAATTATGTCCTGATGTCAATTCTTCACTACACTAGGAAAATACTTAAAGCCCAGATTTTGATCACGAATGAACATCCTCATCTTCATAAATGTAGTGCAGTCTAATTCCACAGCTAATTTCCTAATTGCTGGAAGAAAGCAGGAAGAGGCACAAGATAACATATATGTTTTTCTCACCATTCTTTTGGCTCTAGATGTGGTTGGACAGTTCTAGGGTTCTTAGATGGTCCAGCCAAGGAGGAATCAGACTAGACACGCAGTCGTTTGGACACAACCCAGGCCAGTGTTAAGTATTTGGGCAGGAATCACAGATAGGGCAGGTCCCCATAGGACATATAACATTAGGGAGAATGACAGAACAATGGGGAAGAAGGGCCATGTTACTGCAGAGATGAAAGAGTGAAAAGAGAAAAAATAGTGAATACTGAAGAATTTTCATTATTTATGAGGTAAGAAGTTTTAACTGTCCTACTAATAGTCTGAATAGTTTATATTTCTCTCTCAAAACAAAATTCTTTGTTGATGCAGTCTGCATTTTGCTAGTCTGGAGACATTCATAGATGTACTTTAACACGAAGGCCTAGGAGGAACAAATGCTTCCCTGTTCCTGCTACCTCAGAATGGAAACTGCAGTGATGACAGCAAGAGTGGAGGCATCTTCTGTTGCCATAGCCACTTTGGTGGCTAAGTGTCTGATTTCAGTGGATATTAATAATTTTTAAAAATAAATCTGCTTTGCTGTCTTTTAAGGAATAAATATACGGACAGAATAAAACATACTTCTAAAAACACACACTGTAAAATAACTGGGTTCTTAAATCCACGATATGGGCTCCTTACCTGAAAGCCCTGTTGACACCACTGCCAGCCTTTCAATTGTTACTAGAGGACGCTCACTAGAACAGGTACTGGTGCCTGACCAGATGTTTCTGGCAAACAGGAAAAGCAACTACAGCATCACACTGAACCTTGTAAGCTAACTTCCTTTACATCTATGGTCCCCCGGGGAGCAATTATTAAGAGCTGGGAGTGAACACAAAATAGCTGCTGGAGGGACTGTTTTATCTAAATCAAAGAAAGCTCTCACTCACCTTTAGGTACCAGAACAGACTTTCACCGGATATGGAAAGAGAATCAGCACAGTATGTCTCTTTACAGATGTGAGAAGGTACCAAAAGACCAAATAATTTGGGCGTGGGGAGGCAGGAAAAGTGTCTCCAAATTCACATGCATGTACCTATTTTCCTTAACACCTGAGGTAAAACCATCCCCCTGTTATTATGGGGAAGCTGTATTTAAAAGTGGTCTCTCCGAGTCACAAGACTGGGTTTACGCAGGTCTGAGATCCTCCTCTGGGGACCTGCAGGCAGACCCCTGGTAACGGAGGGCAGCAATGGTCAGTACATCAAAAGCAGGGATAGCCACAAGAGAAGCCACTAAGGAGTTACACAGCTGAATCTCTCAAAAAGCAAGGGGAGTTTCAGCTCTGAGTAACAGCCCTCCGTACACGACAGGGGAAGCACACTACACAACTGCATGAAGCGCACATTCAAACTTAAACCTGGTTTCCCACACCCTAAAATACTTAGAAATAATCATATAATGTGATTTACAATTTGCTATTCCTTCTTCACCAAAAAGAGCAAGGGGAAAGTGGAGGGGAGAACCACAGGAATCCCCCAGAAGGAACTGAAAGTATGTCAGTGATCTTACCAAATATACTTACCTTTTCTGCTGATATGAACTGAGTCCAAGTGTTGTCTCGGTCTGCAAAAGGAATAACATAATGATTAAAAAACTGAAGCCAAATATTTATACTACAGACATAGGGAATATCCAAAATATTCTATTTTAGTTCCAACATTCATTTTATACTCACTTGGATTTTAAGGTTAAACCTGGTCTCCAAATCACATACAATGACTGGATCAAATTGTAAACACACATGAAGTAACAGAAAGTAATGCGATGAATTTCTATCCTGAAAACAGTCCCTGTGATAATCACTTTGTGAGGCTGCGGTGCCTCGGACTGCTCCCTGCTCACTAACTGCGTGCCAGGTGCTGGTGGTAACGATTCCCACTGTCAAGGAACTCCAGGTACAGCGGGTGGTGTGTGTGAGGGAGACAGTCATTAAAAAATACATATTTATATACCGAAATAGGATTATCAAAATATTGAAAAGGTGCTGTGAAGAGGAATACATAGTTGCCTTACTTAAACACATCATGAGGGAAGGCCTGTCTGAAGAGATAATATTTACATAAAAACCTGAAGGATTAAAAAAGGCAGTGTGGCAGCTGGATGGGCAGTGGTACAGAAAACAGCACACGTGAAGGCCTTCACAGAGAGCAGAGGTTGGTATGCTCAAGAAACAGGTGGCAGGTCTCTCTGCTGCAGCTGGGAGAGGAGGAGAAAATGAGGCTGCAGGGCTAAGCAGAGGCCAGATAACGCTCTGCCTTATAAGGAAGTCATGGGAAGAAGTTCGGTCTACTTTAGGTTTTAAAGATAAGGAAGACAAGAAAAAGTAGGAAGTTGGAGGCAATAGCTGTATTTCAGGTGATGAAGAAAAAGAAGTTCTTACTGATGTATGAGAAAATGCCAACACTATAAGGAATACCATCAGTGAACTTATCCCAAAAGGTTATCTGCTACATCAAAATGAGAACAAAACAGCATTATTTTCCCCGGTAATATATATTATTTTGTACATGTTCTGGAGACTGTTTATGCAGAAAATATGGCAGATGTAGAAAACTGTCCTAATTTTTTGAAGGTGCGTACTAGGTAAAGTGTAAGGGTGTCTCTAATTTTCTTTGAAATGTCTTGGCAAAATAATTTGTGTGTGTGAGGGGGGCTGTATCAATGGTAGTAACTGTTGAGTCTGAGTGGTAAATGAGTTGGTATTGGTCGAGCTCTTCTATTTTCTGTAAAGAAAAATTTCATTTAACTTTTTATTATGAAAATTACATATATTCCCCATGCAATGGGAGAAAATATTTATAAATCAAATATCTGATGAGATTAATATTTAGAATATGTCAAGAACTCCTGCAACTCAGTAACAGAAAAACAATCAAACTAAAAGGTGGGCAAAGGACTCAAACATTTCTCCAAAGAAAATACACAAATGGCCAGTAGGCATTTAAAAAGATGCTCAACATCACTGACCATTAGGGAAATGCAAATCAAAACCACACTCATACCACTTCCTACCTGTTTGGATGACTGCTATTTAAATTTTTAAAAAGAAAATACGGATCTTTGGCAAGGATGTGGTGAAACTGGAACCTTTGTGCACTATTAGTGTGAATGTTAAAATGGTGTAGCCACTATGGAAAACAGTATTGTGGTTCCGAAAAAAAATTAAACATAGAATTACCATAAGACCAGCAATCCCACTTCTGTGTATACACCCAAAAGAACAGAAAACAGGGGCTCACCCACATTCACAGCAGTATTATTCACAACCGTTAAGGGGTAGGAGTAGCCCAAATGCCCATTGACATGTGAACAGATTAACAAAATGTGATTTATACATACAAAGGAATATGATCCAGCCTTAAAAAGGAAGAAAATTCTGACACATGCTACAACAATGGGTGAACCTTCAAGACTAATGAAATAAGTCAGTTAAAAAAGACAAAAACTGGCCGGGCGCGGTGGCTCAAGCCTGTAATCCCAGCACTTTGGGAGGCCGAGATGGGTGGATCACGAGGTCAGGAGATCGAGACCATCCTGGCTAACACGGTGAAACCCCGTCTCTACTAAAAAATACAAAAAACTAGCCGGGCGAGGTGGCGGGTGCCTGTAGTCCCAGCTACTCGGGAGGCTGAGGCAGGAGAATGGCATAAACCCGGGAGGCAGAGCTTGCAGTGAGCTGAGATCTGGCCACTGCACTCCAGCCCAGGCGACAGAGCGAGACTCCCTCTAAAAAAAAAAAAAAAAAAAAAAAGAAAAAAAAAAAAAAAAAAGAAAAAAACTGTATGATTCCACTTAGGAGGTATCTGGAGTCATCAAATTCATAGAGATAGAAAGTAGAATGGTGGCTGTCAGGGGATAAGGGGAGGGAGGAATGAGGAATTATTGTTTAGGTTTCAGTTTGGGAAAATAAATTTCTGGAGCTGGATGATGGTGATGGTTGCACAACAATGTGAATGTATGCAATGTCACTAAACTGTACACTTAAAAATGGTTAAAAAGGGCCAGGTGTGGTGGCTCGCGCCTGTAATCCCATCACTCTGGGAGGCTGAGGTGGGCGGATGACCTCAGTTCAGGAGTTTGAGACCAGCCTGACCAACATGGTGAAATCTCATCTCTACTAAAAAAAAAAAATACAAAAATTAGCTGGGTGTGGTGGCGAGCGCCTGTAGTCCCAGCTACTCAGGAGGCTGAGGCAGGAGAATTGCTTCAATCTGGGAGGCAGAGGTTGCAGTGAGCCGAGATCGTGCCACTGCACTCCAGCCTGGGTGGCAGAGTGAGACTCCCGTCCAAAACAAAACAAAAAAAAGGTTAAAGTGGTCATTTTTATATTATGTCTATTACGCCACAATGTCTATTATGTCACATACACAAAAAAGCAGCAGTCATCAACACAGTGTGGTACTAGTATAAAGATGGATCAATGGAACCGACAAAGTCTAGAAACAGACACACATGTATACAGTCATTTGGTTTTCAACAAAGGGATCAGTGGATTCCGTGGAAAATATACATCTTTTCTAAAAATGGTACTGGAACAACCAGATGCTATGGTTTGAAAGCATTCCTGCAAAATTAATGTGTTGGGAACTTAATCCCTGTGCCCTGAGGAATGGATTAATGTCAACTCTGCCTTCATGAATAGTCTATTCATTATTATTAACTACCTTTTAATCTATTAATGTTGCTACTGTGGGAATGATTTTGCTATAAAAGCAAGGTCGCTCTGGCTCTTTTGCTCTTGCCCTCTAGTCACGTGATGCCCTCCGCCACATTACAGCACACTGAGAAGGCCCTCTAGTCACACGATGCCCTCCGCCACGTTACAGCACACTGAGCAGGCCCTCCAGTCACGCGATGCCCTCCGCCACGTTACAGCGCACTGAGAAGGCCCTCACCAGATGCCGGCACCACACTCTTAGACTTCCCAGCCTCCAAAACTGTGAGCTAACTAAACATTGTTTCTTTATATGTTACGCAATCTGTGTGGTATTCTGTTATAGCAACAGAAAACAGACTAAGACACCAAACCAACCTATGTTGGAGGAAAATGCTCTTTTATCCTTAACACCATGTACTCAAAATAATTTCAGATCAATCACAGTTCTATGCATAAAAACTAAAATTATAAAGCATCAGCAAGAAAACACAGGAGACTATCTTTGTAACCTTGGAACAGAAAAGATTTCCTGAACAAAAAATCACTATCAATAAAGGAAAAACTGATAGATCAAACTTCAACAAAATTAAAAACATATGCTCACCAAAAATACGCCATAATGAAAATAAAAAGGCAAATCACATAGAAAATATTTGTAAATCATGTATCTGATGAAGGACTTATATGCTGAATATATAAAGAACTCATGAAACTGAGTAAGAAAAGAACCTAATATTTTAAAGTGTGGAATTATACAAATGTTAACTACACACGAAAAGATGCTCAGTATCAATTTTTAAGAAAAAGGAAATAAAAACTACAATGAGATACTACACACCTATTTTAATGTCCAAAATTAAAAAGAATGCCCACGTAAAATGTGGTGAGGATGCGCAGCAACTGCAACTGGCACATATTGCTGGTGGGAATGTAAAACAGACCAACCACTTTAGAAAAAGCTTGGCAATTTCTTTTTAAACATTTTTTTTATTATACTTTAAATTCTAGGATACATGTGCAGAACATGCAGGTTTGTTACACAGGCATACACATGCCATGGTGGTTTGCTGCACCCATCAACCTGTCATCTACATTAGATATTTCTCCTGTTATCCCTCCCCTACCCCCCCCATCCCCCAGACAGGCCCTAGTGTGTGATGTTCCCCTCCCTATGTCCATGTGTTCTCATTGTTCAATTCTCACTTATGACTGAGAACATGTGGTGTTTGGTTTTCTGTTCTTGTGTTAGTTTGCTGAGAATGATGGTTTCCAGCTTCATCCATGTCCCTGTAAAGGACATGAACTCATCCCCTTTTTTTAAATGGCTGCATAGTATTCCATGTTGTATATGTGCCACATTTTTTTTTTATCCAGTCTATCACTGATGGGCATTTGGGCTGGTTCCAAGTCTTTGTTATTGTGAATAGTGCTGCAATAAACATACATGTACATGTCTTTATAGTAGAATGATTTATAATCCTTTGAGTATATACCCAGTAATGGGATGGCTGGGTCAAATGGTATTTCTAGTCCTAGATCCTTGAGGAATCACCACACTGTCTTCCACAATGGTTGAACTAATTTACCCTCCCACCAACACTGTAAAAGCATTCCTATTTCTCCACATCCTCTCCAGCATCTGTTGTTTCCTGACTTTTTAATGATCGCCATTCTAACTGGTGTGAGATGGTATCTCATTGTGGTTTTGATTTGCATTTCTCTAATGATCAGTGATGATGAGCATTTTTTCTCATATTTGTTGGCTGCATAAATATCTCCCTTTGAAAAGCGTCTGTTCATGTCCTTTGCCCACTTTTTGATGGGGTTGTTTTTTTCTTGTAAATTTGTTTAAGCTCCTTGTAGATTCTGGATAGCCCTTTGTCAGATGGAAAGATTGCAAAAATTTTCTCCCATTCTGTAGGCTGCCTGTTCACTCTGAGGATAGTTTCTTTTGCTGAGCAGAAGCTCTTTAGTTTAATTAGATTCCATTTGTCAATTTTGGCTTTTGTTGCCACTGCTTTTGGTGTTTTAGTCACGACGTCTTTGGCCCATGCCTATGTCCTCGATGGTACTGCCTAGAAAGCTTTCTTCTAGGGTTTTTATGGTTTTAGGTCTTACGTTTAAGTCTTTAATCCATCTTGAGTTAATTTTTGTGTAAGGTGTAAGGAAGGGATCCAGTTTCAGTTTTCTACATATGGCTAGCCAGTTTTCCCAGCACCATTTATTAAATAGGGAATCCTTTCCTCATTCCTATTTTTGTCGTGTTTGTTAAAGATCAGATGGTTGTAGATGTGTGGCATTATTTCTGAGGCCTCTGTTCTGTTCCATTGGTCTACATACCTGTTTTGGTACCAGTACCATGCTGTTTTGGTTACTATAGCCTTGTAGTACAATTTGAAGCCAATTTCTTACAAATTAAACATACACCTACCACATGACCAAATCACTCCATTCCTAGATATCTGCCCAAGAGAAACAAAAGCATTTGTCCATACAATGAACGGCATGTACATAAATGTTCATAGCAGCTTTGTTATAGCTCAATATTGGAACAGCCCAAATTTCCATGTATCCAGGTGAACAGACACATGAGTTGTTATATCTGTACAATGGAATACTACTCAGCAATAAAAGAATAAGCTACTGATACACAAAACAATGCAGATTAATCTCAAAATAATTATGCTGAGTGGAAGAACCCAGACCCTCGAAAAAGTACATTCTGTATGACTCGATTTATATAAAATGTTTTAAAATGTAAACTACCTGTTAGTGACAGAAAGCAGACTGGTGGTTGCCTAAAGATGAGGAGTGTAAAGGGATTACCAAGGGGCACAAGTAGACTTTTAAGGGTGATACGTATGTCCATTATCTTGACTGTAGTAATAATTTCACAGGTACATAAATATGCCAAACTTTTTAAATTATGTGAACACATGCAGTTTATTGTATGTTATTCATACATCAATAATGGTTGTGACAGAATTCTAGAGCATGAGAAGCTGTGGTCTCACATGACGTCTACAGAAAAGGAACTCAGGAAGTGTATCACTCATGTGCACTTTCTTGAGGAGAAAAAAATTATCATGAAGACAGAATCTGACCACTGAAATTACTCATACCAAGACTCACAAATGAGGAAGCTGTCTTATGAAAGATAAGCAGATACTCAGTGCAAAGGATCTGTGGAAATAAGGTTAGAAAAGCAGAAAATAAATATTGTTTTTGAAGTGTATGCCACAAAACAAAAATAATCATTTAACTGTAATAAGAATAAAAATCTCAGAACATGCCAACACAACCTTAAGTGTTATGAGAATAAGGAAGATCACAATAGACACTATTTTGTTTCTGAAGTCATTTAATAAAGGTTTAAACTTATCTTAAAAGTGTACCTGAAAATTGAGCCCCATTATCAAGAGATTAAAACCAAAACCAATATGAATGCATAAAAAGTGGATGGAAAAGACTAAACACATCTACAGTGAGATTAAATAAGATAAACTCAACTGTTTGTATAAACACAAAAGGATTCCGTCAAACAACTGGAACCCAACTGTGACGACTTAATACAAAATGCAGAAAAGTCAAAGGTCAGAGAATGAGCAAAAATAAACACTGAATGAGGATAAGAACAGGCAAATAAGGATTACAACATTAATTACAATGCAAAGATATGTAAAAACTTATAATTCAACAGTGAATAGGAAAAAAGGAAATGGGAAAACCAATGTTGTGACTGAAATGTAAGCAAAGGGCAAGAAGACAATTCACTAAAGAAAAATAAATGGCCAATAACCACATGAAAAAGATGATCAACCTCATTAGACAGTAAAGCAATCGCTAGAGGACAGGGAAACGCCATAGTTTGCCATTTGACTGGCAGGGACCTTCGAACCTCATGAATTCATATCCAGAGATAAGGGTCTATTAAGAGTACTCAGAGCCCTCGAAAATGCCCATGCCATGCATTTTTTAAAATCATCTATCAAATGTAAGACACTCCTACAATGTTTCAAAAGCAATGTCACTGAATCACAGAAACTTTAGTAATTCTCAACTAGCTGCAAGTTCTCTTCACCACATCTCTTTAGAACAGACAAGACATAACAGGGGTGCTGTCTCACCTCAGGTGTTAAGGAAAATATGCACACGCATGTGAACTTGGAGAGACCTTTTGTACCTCCCCACTCCCAAATTCTTTGGTTTTTCGGTACCTTCCCACCCATGCTTCTGTCATACTTAAGGACTTCAGCTTCAACCTTGCTCCTCACTAGGCTGTGGATTCCTGATAATCCGAGCACAGCTTCTCTCAGAACGCACCCCCAACTCCAAATGGGGATATGCGGAAGGAAAATGGACTCTTCTTCCAATCAAATAGACCAGTCTTGGCAAAAACATATGTGGTATGCTTTAAAATACTATTACATTCTTTTATAAAACGAATATATCTGATAATTTTATCCCTGTAACTCAATGGTTCTCAACTGAGGGCAATTTTCTTTCCCTGGGGGCATTTGGCAACATCCAGAAGCATTTTTCTGTGTGTGGGTTTTTATTAACACCAAAAAACATGCTGGACAAATTCTAGAAGAGTTGAAAAACTAAGAGGCATTTTTGTTTGTCACAAATCGTGGGGCCACTAACATTAAGTGTGTAGAGTCCGGCCTGCCGCTAAACACCAGGTACTGCACAGGACACTCTTTCTTCTACCCTACAACCAATCATCTGGTTCAAAATGTAAACAGGCCAAGATTGAACACTGTACTTTAACCTCAGTTTTACAGAGATAGCAATAATTTAGATGTTCATTTGTAATAACATCTCCTCGCATTTTAATTCAAAGTGCCTTACTGTCTTAACAACTGTGTTTGTATTTCCAGTGGTCCTTGCAGCTCTTAACACACTGGAGATAAATACAGAATTCATTTTACAGATAAAGAAACTAAGCCTCTAAATGTTTTACATTAGTAAATGATAAGAGAATTCAAATCCTTCGATCTGGTCCAGTATTGCATTCATATGATAACATATCCTTCACAGAACTGCGTATGCCTAAAACCAACTTTTAGCTTACATGAGCTGAAAGTTGGCTATATTATTGCTAACAAATTTTAAGATGGCCATACTTGTACACTGCATTATTGTTAAACAGAAGATTTAATCTTGCTAGAAAAAAAAATCAGCTAAATGAAATTCACTTCAGAATGAGGTATGTGGCAGTTGTGTACACGGCATGGATGCTTAGAGATAAGACAAGGTCTGCACACCCTAGAATTTAAGCTTCTTGATGGTACAGGCAGCACAAGCACACAAACCCGGGGTACCAGAAGCCACAGCGGGCGCCACGTGAGTTTTACTTACGTACAGGGCAGCTTTCCCCAGGGATATACCTGGGAGCCAGTTTCCTTGCAGGGGATGAGACAATGCTTCTCTGTCACCTTTAGAGATAAAATTACATACTTCCTCCAGGACTGGGTTGGGGGAAGGTAGAGGATGAGGTCTGCTTTTGATTATGAAGATCTCAACATGTAATCCTACTTCTCATCATCCCAATCTCCCCCACAAAGTTCTCTGCAAATCATCTCATAGTGAAAATGGATGACATCTGTGAGGCAGTTTTAAGAATTCTTAACTCACAAAAGGGTCTTTCCTGACTTTCTAATTGTTTTGCTTCCTGTGCTTCTCTGTGTGTATTTTTAACATGAATTTTCACTGAGATAACTGTAGATTCACATGCAGTTGTAAGAAATAGTAAAAAGAGCTATATTTTAACTCAGTTTCCCCATTGTATCATTCTGCAAACACTGTGGCAAAATACCACAAGTAGCACAGCGACACTGGTACCATCCATCTGTTTGTTCAGAAGTTCTCAGTTTTGTATGTCCTCATTGGTGTTTGTACATGTATTTAGTTCTACACAATTTTCTCCACTGTGTAGGTTCATGAACAGCACAGTCAAGACACAGAACAGTGTCAGCACCCTGAGGATCCAGTGTGTCACTTTTATAATCACACTCATCTTCCTCCTGCCCTCCCTCCAGCCCTGGCAACCATTACTCTATTATTCACAACTAAAACTTTTTCATTTTAAAAAGGTCATATAAACGAAATCATGCACATGTAACCTTTTGGAGTTGGCTTTTTTCACTCAGCCTAATTCTCTGGAGACTTATCCAGGTTGTGGTGTGTGCCAACACTTCACTCCTTTTTATTGCTGAGTTGTATTCCATGGCATGGATGTATCGCTGTTCAACAGCACATCTTCTCAAACACATCCGGGTGGTTTCCCGTTTGGGGCTAGTACAAACAGAGCTGCTATGAACATTTATATACAGGTTTTAGTGCAAATATAAATTTTCATTTCTCTGGGAGAACCCTCAAGAGTGCAATTAGTAGGTCAATTATAGTAACCGCATGTTTAGATTTATATGAAACTGCCAAACTGTTTTTTCCAGAATAGCTGCATCACTCACATACCTACTAGCAATGCATGCGTGATCCAGTTTCTCCACATCCTTGCCAGCATTTGGTGGTGTCACTGTTTTGTGTTTTGGGTTTTAATTTGCATTTCCTGGTGGCTAATGATGTCGAACAGGTTTTCATGTCCTTTTTACCATCTGTGTTTCCCCTGCAGGAAAATGTGTGTTCATGTCTTTTCCCTGTTTCCTTTATTTTTATACTACTGAGTTTCGAGAGTTCTTTCTATATTCCAGAAACTAGGTCCATTGTCAGATATGTGACTTGCAAATATTTTCTCCTATATTTATTTTTACATCTTCACATGGTCTTCTGCAGAGAAAGGTTTCATTTGTTTGTTTTTGTGAGACCAGTCTTGCTCTGTTGCCCAGGCTGGAGTGCAGTGGTGTGACCAAGGCTCACTGCAGCCTTGACGTGCCAGGCTCAAACGATCCTCTGCTTCTGACTCCCGAGTAGCTGGGACTACAGGTGCACACCACCACACCTGGCCAATTTTTTATTTATTTTATTTACTTTTTATTTTACTAGAGACAAGGCCTCACTATGTTGCCTAAGCCGATCTTAATTAAACTCCTGGGCTCAAGGGTTCCTTACCCCTTGGCCTCCCGAAGTGCTGGAATTACAGGCATGAGGTACTGCGTCTGGCCGAGAGCAAGTTTTAAAGTCATCAATCTTTCCTTTATGTATTGCACATTTGGTATTAATTCTCTGGTGTCAAGAACTCTTCGCCTAGCCCTGTAAGCTGAAGCTTTACTTCTAGTTTTTTCACCTTAAAGTTTTGTTATAGTTTTACATTTTACATTAAGTCCATGATCCATTTTGAGTTAGTTTTTGTTTAAGGTGTGAGGTCTTTGTATATTCAGACTTTCCATACCATTTTAGTATTTTGTGGTATTCTTTGTTCCTAGTTTTTAAGGCTATTTTATTTTGACATGGAATTTAGCTCTGTTGCCCAGGCTGGAATGCAGTGGTGCGATCTCAACTCACTGCAACCTCTGTCTCCTGAGATCAAGCAATTCTCCTGCCTCAGCCTCCAAAGTAGCTGGGACTACAGGCATGTGCCAGCACGCCCAGCTAAATTTTTTAAATTTTTTGTAGAGATGGAGTTTTACCATGTTTGTCAGGCTGGTCTTGGACTCCTGACCTCAAATGATCCTCCTGCCTCGGCCTCCCAAAGTGCTGGGATTATAGGCGTGGCACCCAGCCTTCAAGCTGTTTCTGAACCTGCTATTTATTCTTCTTTTGTACCACTTATTGTACTACAACAGAGGGCAGGAAATAGTAGTAAGGGGAGAATCAAAACAGGGATGAAGCAGGGAGCAGATATTTCTGAGAAGCCCAAAATTTAAAGTAGAAAATAAAAACCTGTGTTCAAACACCAGTTCTGCCCTCACTAGCCAAATACTCTTGGAGAAAGTCTGTAGAAAGCAGCATTCTGCCAGCTACAAAGAGCTGCAGAGCTGTTGGCCTCTGATGACAGCTTTCTAGTGTCCCACCCACTTCTCCCTTTAGCCACAGGTAATCAACTTGGCATGACACGAAGTGGCTCTTTTGAGCACAAAATTAGTTGCAATATTGTAAAACTGATTATGTAGAATGAGAAAATCTAGCTTTGTTTGCAGAGAGAAAAATAACTGGGGGGAAAAAAAAAAAGCACTACTTTGTAGTACATTTGGGTAGTGGGATACAAGGGTAACGACCCCTGCCCTATGCTATTGCAGAGGGGTTAAGAACTTAGGCTTTAGAGTCAAATGCTTGGTTTTCAATTCTAGCTTTATCACTTAATAATCATTTATTTGCTTAGTTTAAACTCTCTGCACTTTAATATGCTCACTTGTAAAATCATCATAGAATACCATCTCACGTATTTAAGAATTTAGAATACCTGACACTTGTCAATACCCAATAAATATTACTTATATTTATTATTTTCACATTTTTCAAATTTTCTACAAGCGTATATATTTTTTATAATAGAAGTCCTTTAATTTGAAACAAAAGATGAGTACTTCTAGGTCTCCGTACAAGTCAAAAATCACAGTTCCTTCTCTGTTTCATTTTCTCCTAGGAGAACATTAAAGCTCATTCCCAAGACAATTTAGAAAAGAAGCTGGTAATCTATAGCCCATAAGCCAAATCCAGTCTTCTACTAGCTTCTGCAAATAAAGTTTTACGCCCATTTCTCACGTACTGTTATGGCAGCTTTCACACTACGATGACGGAAGTTGAATAGTTGTGATAGAGACCATTCGGGACACAAACCCTGAAGTAGTTAATATCTGGCCCTTTACCAAAAAAGTTTGCCAACATCTGGCTTAGATCAACAGAAATAATGCCACAATATCTTATTTCCCTACATTAAATCCCTACGTAAGAAAATCTGTGACCTAAAAATCTACGACAATCTGGCTTACCGTCTCCTCATGAAAAACACAGACAATGGACAGTCCCACTAGTGAAATGCAGTACAATTCTGATGCTAACCACCTGCATTAGTCTGTTCTCACACTGCTAACAGAAACATACTCAAGACTGGGTAATTCATAAAAAGAGGTTTCACTGACTCACAGTTCTGCAGGGCTTGAGAGGCCTCAGAAAACTTATAACCATGGCGGAAGGGGAAGCAAACACGTTCTTCTTCACATGGCTGCAGCAAGAAGTGCTGAGCAAAGGGGGAAAAGCCTCTTATAAAACCACCAGATCTCGTGACAATTCACTATCATGAGAACAGCAGCATGGGAGTAACCGCCGCCATGATTCAATGACCTCCCAGCGGGTTCCCTTCCACAGCATGTGGAGATTATGAGAATTACCAATTCAAGACAAGATTTGGGTGTGCACACAGCCAGACCATATCACCATCCAGACAGTGTCAGAATCTACAGGGTAAAGGGCACAGTCTCTAACAAGACAGCCCTCACTTCAGATACCAGTTACAAGTTTGGGGGTCCCCAGCCCACCGATACTTCTGACCAACCAGCTAAAAATCTAGGGGGTTCCCATGAACTCCAATCGGGCTTGATAATTTGCTAGAATAACTCAGTAAAGCACTATACTTAATTATTACAGTTTTATTCTAAAGGGGCATAGAGGAAAAGGTCTGAGATGAGGGTCCCCGTGAACACAGAACTTGTGTGTCCTCTTCTCCACGGATCAGGGCATATCAGTCTTTTGGCACACTGATGTGCTTCACTAACCAGAAAGTTCCAGCAAGTTTCAGTACCCAGAGTTGATTCAATCATTGACCACCATGTGACCCAACTCACCTCCCAGCTTCCCTAGAGGAGGGTGGGTCGGCTCAAAGCCCAACCCTCTAATCACATGGTTGGTTTTTTCTTTTTTCTTTTTTTTTTTCTTGAGACGGAATCTTGCTCTGTCACCGAGGCTAGAGTGCGGTGGCACGATCTCGGCTCACTACAACCTCCGCCTCCCGGGTTCAAGCAATTCTGTGTCAGCCTCCCGAGTAGCTGGAACTACAGGTGCATGCCACCATGCCTGGCTAATTTTGTATTTTCAGTAGAGGCGGGTTTTCACCATGTTGGTCAGGCTGGTCTCGAACTCCTGACCACAGGCGATCCACCCGCCTCAGCCTCCCAAAGTGCTGGGATTACAGGCGTGAGCAACTGGGCCCGGCCAACACTGTTCATTTTTCTGATGACCAACCCTATCTTGAGTTTTCTCATTAGGTATAAACTCAGATGTGGTCCAAGGGACTCAGGAATAACAAAGACACTCTTACTATTAAGGAAATTCCAACATTTAGAGCATCTCCAGGACCAGAGACAAAGACCAGATTACTGCACAACTAGCTATAAAATCTTCTTGCTAAGAAAAAAAAAAAATGAATTTAAACCTAATCCAGACTCTAGATTTAGCTAACAGTTTACAGAAAATTCATGTGATAAGTGAATGTTAAATGACACCAAGAGGATGAAAATAGCCAAACGTAGAATGTAGGAAGTCCTATAGACAAATGAGCCAATTTCATTAACAACAAAAAGGTGAGTGGGGGGAACAGCATACAAGAGACTTAGGAGACATAGGACCCATGCAATGTGTAGACCTTGTCTCGATCTTGTTTTGGACAAACCAAATGCAAAAAGGCATTTCTGAAGCAGTGGAAGAAAACCAAACACAGACCAACCAGGTCCAATATGATATCAAGCATTCTGGTTATCTACTGCTGCATAATAAACCACTCTAAGGTTTAGCGGCTTAAAACAACAATTTATTCTCACTTAATGTCCCTTCTGTGTTGCAGTTACATGTGAATTCAGGCAGCATTTATCTGAAAGTTCAGATGTGCTGGTTGTCTAAGGAGGCTCACATGATGGGAAAGTGATGCTGGCTGTCAGCTGGGAGCTCAGCTGGGACTGTGATCAGAAGACTACATGTGGCCTCTCCATGTGGCTTAAGTTTCTCACATCATGGCGATTCACTTCCCAAAGGAAATATTCCAAAACGGACAGACCCAGGTAGAAGTTGTCAAACTTCATATGATTTAGCCTTAGCGGTACCAAAATGTTCTGCCACACTGCATTAAGTCAAAATACTATTATTATTATTCTACAGAGTATGCATTCATTTTGTTATCCACACACTTAAACATTTTTAATGTTCTTTATTCCTTTGCATTTCTGAGCTTCTAAAATCATTTACCTTCAGCCTAAAGACTGTATTATTTCCTTTGGCATAAATTTTCTGGTGACAAATTCTCTCCATTCTTATCTATTTTAAAATGTCTTTATTTCACTTTCATTTATAAAGGATATTTTCATTGGGTATAGAATTCTAGTTTGGTAAATTTTGTCAGTAAACTTATTATATATTATTTTTGTCTCTCATTGGTTCAGTTTATAAGTTAGCTGTCAGGCTAATTCTACCTTCTTTGAAGGTCTCTGTTTTCTTCTCTATTTGCTTTTAGAATGTGTTTCTTTGGCTTTGATTTTCTTTTCTTTCCTTTTTTTTTTTTTTTTTTCTTTTGAGATGGAGTTTCACCTTTGTTGCCCAGGCCAGAGTGCAATGGCACAATCTCGGCTCACTGTAACCTCCGTCTCCTGGGTTCAAGCGATACTCCTGCCTTAGCCTCCTGAGTAGCTGGGATTACAGGTATGTGCCACCATGCCTGGCTACTTTTTTATTTTTAGTAGAGACAGGGTTTCACCATGTTGGTCAGGCTTGTCTCGAACTCCTGACCTCAAGTGATCCACCCGCCTCAACTTCCCAAATTACTGGGATTACAGGTGTGAACACTGCGCCCAGCCTGGCTTTGATTTTCAATACTTTTTCTATGAACTGCTCAGATCTCCCTACAAGGAAGAACTTGCCATTCAGTTATGAAAAACACTGCTGGCGACCAGCCTCCACCTATAGCCTTTGGGATCAACGGTGGCATTTGAGGTAAGGCCAAGTTCTTCTTGGGCTCCTCCCAGACAATGAATGAGCACAGCAGGTGTACCAGGGCCTGGCCAACTCTACCCAGTGCAGGATGCTTCCAACAGGCAGTCTTTGCTCCAGAGCTCCCCACTGGGTTGGCTGAGATTCTGCATCACAGTCTGAGACTCTCCTGGCCCAATCCTGCTTTCTCCAGCTTATTTTTCAGAGGCAGTAGCCCTCAATCTCTTGCACTCCTAACTCTGTCTCAGGATCTTGTTGAGAACTCAAACTGACATGTGATAAAGGCTATCTTGGGTGGGGGCAACAAAGGGGGTAGTGAAGAAAAAATCATATTTAACCGTGAAATATTTCTGTATTTCTGAGATGAGGAAAGTGTCAAAGAGGACTACTCAATACCACTGTATTAACATCATACTGGCTGTAGCTAGCAAAGTTAAGGTATAAAAAGAAAGGGTAGAATGTGTGATAGTTGATTTTGGGTGTCAAACTGAAGAAATGTCATCAAGCTCAGATTATGATAGTTTATGGAGGTTGTTCAAAAGCATCCAGAGCTAAGTTATTAGAATCAATAAGTAATTTAGCAAGTTTTCAGGATACACAGTAAATATATTAAAAGCAACCACATTTCCACATTCTATGTTGAGTTGTATGAAATTGCCACTTTTATAGATCAATAAAGGCCGGGCACCAGCAATATGCTTCAACCTAACAACCACAAAAAGCGAACATTTTGAAAAGATGTCACTTACAACAGTATTAAAAATACCAAAGACCCAGAAATAAATCTATCGAAAGACGTTCAAGATCTTTATGCAGAATATAAAATTATGAGATAAAGAAGATCTAAATAAGTTGAAAAACATACTGTCTCAGACTGTCAGACTGAATACTGAAAATTCTGAAAGATTTTTAATTCTTGCCAAATTGATCTTCATATTCTGAGTGACACTAATAAACCCCAATTTTGTGTGTGTGTGTGTAGAGCTAATTGAAAAGATACATATGGAAGGCAAAGGACTGAGAATAACCAAGATGTTACTGAGGAGAACAACAAAGTGTCAGGATTTGTTCTACCACATATCAAAACCTTAAAAACTATACTTATTAAAACTGTGACCCTGGTATTAGGATAGACAAATAAGCCAAAGAAATCCAATACAGTGCCCAGAAACAGGCTCACACATATATGGACACTTGATTTACGAATGAGGTGTCACTGACAAATACTAGGGAAAGAAAACATTGGGAAAGTCAATAAAGGATGCAGAGACAATCAAATATAAGGAAGAAACAAAATTCTGACCTCACATCAATAACAAAAATTTATTCCAGACAGAATTTGAGCTCACTGTGAAAGGCAAAACAATAAAATTCTAGAATACAGGAGAATATCCTCACGACCTTGGGATAGAAAAACATTGAACAAGACATAAAAGTATTAACCATAATGGAAAATACTGACAAGACAATTTCATTAAAATTAAGAATTTCTGTTCATCAAAAGTCACCATTAAATAAACCAAAAGGGCAATCCATCCAGCGAGAGAAGCTATTTTCAATACATGTAACCAATAAAGAACTCATGTAATGGAACTGGTTTTTATTACTGGTGTGAGGTCAGGGTTCCAATAAAGAGCTTGTATTCAAAACTTACACAACAACGGGAAAAAAGACATGCAAACCAACAGCAAAACGGGTAAAAGACTTAACGGGGCCGGGCGCGGTGGCTCAAGCCTGTAATCCCAGCACTTTGGGAGGCCGAGACGGGCGGATCACGAGGTCAGGAGATCGAGACCATCCTGGCTAACACAGTGAAACCCCGTCTCTACTAAAAAATACAAAAAAACTAGCCGGGCGCGGTGGCGGGCGCCTGTAGTCCCAGCTACTCGGAAGGCTGAGGCAGGAGAATGGCGTGAAACCGGGAGGCGGAGCTTGCAGTGAGCTGAGATCCGGCCACTGCACTCCAGCCTGGGTGGCAGAGCGAGACTCCGTCTCCAAAAAAAAAAAAAAAAAAAAAAAAAAGACTTAACGGATGTCACAAAGGAAGATATCCAAATGGTCAAGTAAACATGAAAAGTTGCTCAGCTTTATGAGAAATCAGGGAAACGAAAATACAATGGCAATTAGAGATCATTAGCCATTCTCCAGAACAGAAGGAGGGAAGGAAGAAAACGCTTTACAAAGTTGTTGCAGAGGAATTCCTGATGATGGATTTGCAAACTAAAACAACCACTTTGGAAAACTGCATGCACTATCTACTAAAACTGAAGACACACATACTCTATGACAGCGGTCCCCAACCTTTCTGGCACCAGGGACCGGTTTCACGGAAGACAACTCTTCCACGGATGGGGGGTAGCGGGATGGTTGCAGAGTAAAACTGGTCCACCTGAAATCATCGGGCACTAGTTAGATTCTCCTAAGGTGTGCACAACCTAGCTCTCTCATGTGCAGTTCACAGTAGGGTTTGCACTTCGATGAGAATCTAATGCCACCGCTGAGCTGACAGGAGGCAGAGCTCAGGAGGTGATGTTCACTCACTCACCCACCACCCGCCGTGTAGCCCGTTCCTAACAGGCCACGGACCAGTATTGGTCCACGGCATATGGGGGTTGGTGATCCCTGCTCTATGACCCAACAACTGCACTCTAATCCCTCGGGAAAAAAATCACTGGAACATACATATTATGTTCACCAAGAGACAGCATTATTCTTAATAGCAAAAAACTAGAAGCAACCAAAATACACATAAACAGCAGAAATAATACATAAATTGCGGCATTTCCATACAATGCAGTACTATTCAGCAACAAAAATGAAGTAACTATAGTTACGCTCAACACATAATGCTGTGAATCTTAGAAACATAATGCTAAGAAAAAAGAGCCAAAAAAAAAAAGAAAAGAAATACCAACTGTATGAACTTTAAAAAAATATGTGACCCTGTAGTATTTTGAGATATACCCTCAGATGCTAAAATTACAGGGAAAGGCAATTATAACAAAATTCAGGAAATGGCTAACTTTACGGGTAGTAACTAGGAGAGAGCCTGAGGGGAAACTTTGGAGGGTACTGGCCTGTTTTTAGTTTTTAACCTGAGTGGTGGTTACACAGGTGTTTGCCTTGCATTCCCTCCCCAAATTTAAGCGTCTATATGTAAATTATATCTCACAATAAACACTTTAAAAAAAAAATAAATGAATCAAAATCGTATACTCTTTGGAAGAAGGCTCAATACAGGTTCTCTAAGTGGTGAGAATTCCACTTATAAAACACGGTTTTTGCCGGGCACGGTAGCTCACAACTGTAATCCCAGCATTTTGGGAGGCCAAAGCAGGTGGATCCCTTGGGGTCAGGAGTTCGAGACCAACCTGGCCAACATGGTGAAACCGTGTCTCTACTAAAAATACAAAAGTTAGTTGGGTGTTGTGGCACATGCCTGTAATCCTTGTGGCTGAGGCAAGAGAACTGCTGGAACCCAGGAGGCAGAGGCTGCAATGAGCGGAGATTGCCCACTGTACTCCAACCTGGGGGACAGAGTGAGACTCCATCTCAAAAAAAGTAAATAAAAATTAAAATAAAATAAAACAGGACTTTAAGTTTTAAAAGACAAAATTCTGCCAGGCATAGTAGCTCAGGTCTATAACCCTAGAATTTTGGGAGGCTGAGATGGGAGGACTGCTTGAGTCCAGGAGTCTGAGACCAGCCTGGGCAACATAGGGAGACCCTACCTCTACAAAAAATTAAAAATTAGCCAGATGTGGTGGCACGTGCCTGTAGTCCCTGCTACTTGAGAGGCTAAGGGGGGAGGGTCACTTGAGCCTGGGAGGTTGAGACAATAGTGAGCCAGAATTGTGCCAGTGGCCTCCAGCATGGGTAACAGAGCAAGATACTGTCTTTTTTTTTTTCAAAAAGACAAAATTCTGTTTGTGTTTTCAACTCACAAACATTCTAGAGCTTGCTTTCCAAAATTTTAAAATTATGGCAGGATAGTGAAAAAAATACAGAGCTAGTTTTTTTCCTGAGCTTTATCTTCATAAAAAAAAGTTAAGATTAGACTGGGCGCGGTGGCTCACGCCTGTAATCCCAGCACTTTGGGAGACTGAGACGGGGGGATCACGAGGTCAGGAGATCGAGACCATCCTGGCTAACAGGGTGAAACCCCGTCTCTACTAAAAATACAAAAAATTAGCCGGGCGTGGTGGCAGGCACCTGTAGTCCCAGCTACTTGGAGGCTGAGGCAGGAGAATGGCGGGAACCCGGGAGGCGGAGCATGCAGTGAGCTGAGATCTGGCCACTGCACTCCAGCCTGGGTGACAGAGCGAGACTCCATCTCGAAAAAAAATAAATATATAAAAATAAATAAATAAATAAAAGTTAGACTAGAGGCTGAGCATGGTGACTCGCATCTGTAGTCCCAGCACTTTGGGAGACCAAGGTTAGAAGATGGCTTGAGGCTAGGAATTCAAGGCCAGCCTGGGCAACACAGAGTCAAGGTTGCAGTGAGCTGTCACTGTGCCACTGCACACCAGCCTGGGCAACAGAGTGAGATCCTGCCTCTATGACCTGTGTGGTCAGTCAGCCGCGGAGCTCCGTATGCTGGTCAAGCTCTGATGTGCTCTCCGGACCCTCTAAGGTCAGGACGTGCGGGTCCACTGGCCTTGTGGGGACAGGCATGCATTCTTTACCCACACTCAGCCACCATCTTCCTGCCTGTGGTACACTTGGTCCCTGGCCCCACCACATCCCACCACCTGTACAATGGGACCCTCGGGTACCGTGCCATCAGCTGCTGGTGAGGCCCAGGTGAGTTCCC
Source organism: Theropithecus gelada (assembly GCF_003255815.1). NCBI lineage: Eukaryota > Metazoa > Chordata > Mammalia > Primates > Cercopithecidae > Theropithecus > Theropithecus gelada. The sequence continues at coordinate 19,039,547 of NC_037681.1, read as the reverse complement.
TCCTGTAATGCCCTTAGGACAGCACCTGTCACCAGGAATCTTTAAAGCTCGCAGGTGATTCTAACGTGGAGCTGGGGCTGAGACGCTCCGGGTGTTGAGGACTTCGGCCAAGTGCGCGAACCTCTTAGAGGAGGAACGGCTGGGCAGTAATGGGGGCTTTGCCCACCACTTTAGCTCAGGACTCTCAGCCCCCCTTTTAAAATGAGGTGCAAAATAAATTTGAGGGACTTGAACTCAGGGAACAATTTTTTGTAGTTGTTGAGACAGGATCTCATTCTGCTGCCCAGGCTGGAGTACAGTGGCACAAGCACAGCTCACTGCAGTCTTGATATCCCAGGCTCAAGCGACCCTCCTGCCTCAGCCACCAGAGTAGCTGGGACCACAGGTGTGTGCCAACACACCTGGCTAATTTTTTGTAGAGACAAGGTTTCCCTATGTTTCCCAGGCTGGTCTTGAACTTCTGGACTCAAGCGATCGACCCACCTCAGCCTCCCAAGGTGTCGGGATGGCAGATGTGAACCACCGCATCCAGCCCTGCCTCTATTTTTTTTTTTTTTTTGAAGGAAAAAAAGTAGGATTAGGAAGCAGATTCAGGTTTATTAACAGATCATGCTTGTAAATGAAAGAATCTTTTGTTATTCCATTTTATAATGTTTCAAAGGAACAGGTTACCAACCATTCTGATGAGTTAGGATGGGAATGATGGTTTGAGATACTTGACCAGGGCATCCTGTGGTTATAGCCTTCACGTGGACTTCCGTTGAGATGCAGATTCCTCAGAGTCTGAGTCATCTCAGGGACTGTCTGATCTTTATGTATTCTGGATGCTAAATCTTAGTCCAGCCAAACAGGAATGACAATGGCCAAAGCATCAACTAAAGAAAACATGATCTATGGGGGTTATCATTTCTATTCGTAACAAGCGTGAACCCATGGAATATCCGAGAGCACTGCACGTGCATCCTGCCGTGGAGAGTTTTGAAATCAGACATGGTAAGTATTGTACGTATCAGATACTGGATTCCTGCTCTAGCAATTGAGTACTACGGAATAAATTATTCAACTTCCATAAACCTAATTTTCCTTATCTTTAAAAAATAAAGAAAACAAGTATAATCTTTTTGGCAATTTTTAAAATTTATTTTTTACTGATTTCTTATCAGTTGATTTTTGAGGATTAAAAAAATTACTGAGTTGGCCGGGTGTGGTGGCTCACACCTGTAATCCCAGCACTTTGGGAGGCAGAGGCAGGTGGATCACGAGGTCAGGAGATTGAGACCATCCTGGCTAACATACTGAAACCCCGTCTGTACTAAAAATACAAAAAAAATTAGCTGGGTGTGGAGGCGGGCACCTGTAGTCCCAGCTACTTGGGAGGCCTAGGCAGGAGAATGGCGTGAACCCAGGAGGCAGAGCTTGCAGTGAGCCGAGATCGCGACACTGAACTCCAGCCTGGGCGACAGTGCGAGACCTCGTCTCAAAAAAAAAAAAAAATTACTATGAGCCAAGCCACATGAATGTACATGAATTCCAGATCTAAGAAGGAATGTTCTTGGGCAAAATTCTAATTTTAAATAATGTAAAACAAGGTTGTTGCTTTGACACTCTCCCTGCTTTAGCTTAAATTTAAATTAGAGAAAGGATATATATTCTGTCATAGAACTGCTACCTGTATATTTTTCTGTTCTAATCATAGCATAAGAAACCAGGAGTTATTTAAAATAGTTAAACCTATTGGTAAATTATAGTCAGAAAAAGGTAAGTTTTATGTCAAAATAAAAACTTTCTGAGAAATACTCAACATTAAAATGAGTAATTTTACATGTATTCAAAAGGGTCATATTCAGCTATTTAGGGGCCATATACTATATTATATAGCATCTCAATATTAGACATTCTACAGAACTCTTAGGTTTTTTTTGTGGCTTAAGTAACCAACTGATACTACTTGCCCTCAACATTTTTCTAGACCAAAATTACCTTTGCCACAGAATTATGAGGTCTCACCCAAGCTCCTGTCCAAGCATCTGAGCAGATCCAAAGACTATTAGGGAACCACATCCCAGTTCACAAGCTCTTCCATACCCAACTTCTTCTAGATATAGATTAGCAGCCTCTCTCAGCAAAAATACAAATCATGCTCCAGAATTTTTTTTTTTTTTTTTGAGACGGAGTCTCGCTCTGTTGCCCAGGCTGGAGTGCAGTGGCCCGATCTCGGCTCACTGCAAGCTCCGCTTCTCGGGTTCACGCCATTCTCCTGCCTCAGCCTCCTGAGTAGCTGGGACTACAGGCGCCCGCCACCGCGCCTGGCTAATTTTTTTGTATTTTTAGTAGCAACGGGGTTTCACCGTGGTCTCGATCTCCTGACCTTGTGATCCACCCGCCTCGGCCTCCCAAAGTGCTGGGATTACAGGCGTGAGCCACTGTGTCCGGCCCAGAATTTTTAGAACGGATTATCCACCTGCAACCTAGATGTCCAGTTCCTAACAGACACAAATCTTTCCTTAATCAATAAAGATCAACCACACTTAGGGAATTTTCCAGAAATTCAGTCCTGATTTGCCTGCCATCCGGATCCTGTAAACAACCACCTAAAGGAAGATACTTAAAACATTTGTTCCCATAGGTTCTTCAAGTTCTCACCTTGAAACAGATTAAAGAACTAGAAAAAAGAAACTTATGATCATTTTCTAGTAGGAAGGCTTTATAAAATTAGACCTCATTATGTTCAGTTTTTATTCAGTTTTAAAACATACAACGCTGACTCTAGGCAAATACTATGCAACCACTGTCTATTACGTTTCTCAACATCTCTTACGTAAACAATGATAAATTTATTAAAAAATTTAGAAGCAACAAAAGTTTGTCTTCCAAAAGACTTACTAGCTTCACTGCCAGAGAAAAAGATTCTTAAAATCCATCACTTTTTTTCTTGCTCTCTTCATCTAGCTTAATGTATAAAATGTAATCTAAATTTATGCTAAAATGCAAATAAAAATCTTGTTCCATGTCCCTAGTATGATTATTTTCTCTATTGTCTTGATCTTTTCCTGCCTTTATTATAAACTACAGGAAATACTTTTCCAAAATTGTTTAGGTCACTCAGTTATAAATAAATTAAAAACACTACAGGTAGTATTTCATAATAAAGAGACTAATCACATCTGGAAGGAGAACACTGGGATTCTCGTGTCAGTCCCAGTACCAGAAAGTCATGGGATCTTGATCACCTTTCCTAACCTAAACATTGTTTTCCCTTGAATATAAAACTAATTGAAAAATTATCAGTCGTGCTAGCAAACAGCACATTACTTGAAAAACAAAAGTTATCATTACAAAGTTACTAAGAAAGGACAAGCACAGAATATGATAAAAGTTTGGAAGAAAGGAGAAAACACCTAGCCATAAGAAATCAGAGGGTTCGTGAAGGTGGCATTTACTCTCTTTCAGCTCTGAAATTCTCAAACTCCTTTTTAGCTGGGAAGCCTGAAATAGGCTTCATGGTGATATCTGAACCAGGTCTGAAAGGAAGGACAAGATATATATTGGATCACGCTTTCAAATTTTATATATACTTAATGATGTGACTTAGGATAGCAAGTAGAAGTACAGTACAGGTGAAATCTAGAGTACTTATCCTCTCTAGAGAAGTTCTCTTCTAGATAAATATTTTGAGATCCTCCATCTGAATTCACACTCAGAGAACCCCTGCTCCTGATCTGAAGAGAACCCCAGGTCCTGATCTGACCCCTTCCCCTCAGATCCACGGGCACAAACACTTGCCACAGATTGATGATGTACTTATTTACAAGCTTTTAATACCACAATGAGTTTGCATTTTAAAGAAAGATTTAATCTAAAAGATAACTCATGTAACTACGGAGGTTTTTATATTATTAAAGACTCTACTGACCTATCTTCAAAGCTCATAAACCAATTACATTTCAGATAAACCAAGTGCATTTTTAAATGAAAAATAATAACCAGATATTATTCAAGGCTTAACAATAACTTTTCAACTTAAAAAAAAATTACCTGTAGTAGCCCTCCATCATCAAAACGCAGTACTTCTATTATGCTCTCGGACTGAATGAATGCTGTGAAGAAAACAAAACATGCCATCACTTACAGGAACATAAATTTGATTTTCATAACATCTTTGACCTTAAAGTTAATTAACATAATTTTATATCTAAAAATGGACTGCTTAATGGTGATGGTTAAAAAGAAAAATATGACTAATACTTCAGAATTTTATAAACTAAAAAATACTTTAAAATAAAATAAAGCAACTTCAACAATCTACAGGCTACACGCATCAACTTCAAAATATCCATTACTGTTATATTATGAGAAAGCACAAAACAGTCATATTCAACAAGATGCAACTAATTATTTTCCCTGATAGATTAACTGAAAATATCAAAAGCATTTAAAAAAGATCACTACAGTATTCTATTTCCCCCAAGAAATGATCAGCTGAAATTCTGTATCACCTTCTCTTTGTAGTGATGATATGACCTGGGATCTACAGTCCAAGGGACTTGGGGAAGAAATGGGCAGGGAAAATAGCAAGATCATTCTGATGCAAGAAACAGCAACACAAAGGTAATATATTTAAAAGCTAACATAGTTATACCACACAATCTGGCAATCATGCTCCTAGTATTTACTGAACTGATTTGAAACCTTACATATAAAAATCTACATACAATTCCTTAAAGCAGCTTTATTCATAATCACCAAAATCTGGACATAGTCAAGATGGCCATCCAAGGTGAACAGACAAACTGTGGTGTATCTATACCATGGAATATTACTAAAAGAAAAAGCTACATACTGTATGTTTCCAAGTACATGACATTCCGGAAAAGGCAAAATTATGGAGACAGTAAAAAGATCAGTGGTTGCTAGGAGATCAGGGGGCGATGGGAAAGGTTCAATAAGTGAAGCACAAATATATTTCAGGGTGGTAAAACCATTCTTCATCAAATTGTAATGGTGGATACAGGACATGATGCATTTATCAAAACAGAACTTCACAGCACAAAAAGTGAACCTAAATATATGCAAATTTTAAAAATAATTTAGGAGGCTGAGAGACTCCAGGATGGAATGCATAATATGACAAAACAATTTAACTGTATTACAAATGAATGTATCAGCTTTACTGATGTTGGGGGAGAGGGAAGAGTGCTCACCTAAGTAACTCTGGAAATGAGTAGAATCTGTAAGACTGAAGGCGAAAGAAACCATACATATGCACTGTATTCTAGTTGATAATGCTTCTTCCCATGGGAGTTTGGGTTAACCATTCTGATGCCACTATACACGTACACTGAAATCAGACAATTAAGTACACAGATGGTAGACACTGGGAGCCAGGTGTCTCACTGTTGGAAGAGCAATTTATACAGAAACAAGGAGGGAAGCCAAAATGATCCAGGTAGTAATGGTTGAGTCAGTGATATCAGTATGAATTCATGTTTAGTGAAACATATAATTACATACATATAAGAATATTTATAGATGTGTATATTCATAGGTTAGTATACATACATGTATTTCCTTGCTCTGTCAGCTCTAAGGGCCTAAAGCAATGACATGCCAATAGCAAAGAGCGCACCTAGAACTCAGATCTTGTGTTTTAATGTTATTTTCCAACAAAAGAAACCAGGGCTTCCTGGAGCAATGGCTGATTTGAGGACAGGGGCAGGAAATACACGAGATGAGAATGGAGCATCCCATAGTGCCGGAAAGTAAACAGAGAAAACCACCCAAATCCTACACTGATGGGGACAGGGGAAGGAAGGTAAGAATCAACAGAAAGAGCTCCCAAATGACCAAAGCTGAAACAATCTGAGCAACAAAATGTAGTAGTACTAGATGTAGCCCAAAGTATAAAATAAATATCCATAAACCCATACTGCTGTAAATTGCTGAATAAATGGGAGAAAAGGGACAAAGTTCACATGCAGAATTTCAACTTATGTGATATTTCATTTGGCTTAATATGGAATTCACTGACTCCCATTAGTTGGTCTTTTGGAATTGTGGGAATACACTCACTGTCCCACACATGCACCTGACTGTTCGGGTATGACAAAAGTGGACAGTCAAGCCACAGAATAACACACTAGTTAATTAGATTACATTACCTAGTTGGATGTTTTTTCTGCCTGCCAAGCATCCTTTTCTCCCTAGTCTAGCAGTCACATCCTGATTTTATTTTGGGAAAACTCCTGTCCTCCCTTTCCTGTGTTTCTCTTCAATGACAGTGCCGACCTGCTCTACTTCCGTTCATGCCCTACCAGTCTGTGGCATATAGAGAATATTCAATAAATACTGAAAGCATGAATGATATCCTACCTTCTTGCTCAGGTACAATAAGCACTGGCATTTGTACTCACTGATGCAAATGACCTTTTTCTGGTTATGTTATCTCTAGTCCTGGCTTATAGTGGGATTTCATTATCAAGATCAGAGCTAATGGCTCCAACAGAATTACTGACACAGTATACTTAGAATGTCTCTAAGTAAAGTGATAATCTCTTTAGAAGAAACGACTATGAATATAAAGGGCTCTGCTTAGCTCTCCCATCCCATTCCTCACCTGTTCCCCCCACTTTTTAACACAAACTGAAATTTCGCAGGATCCAGAGAATTTTTTGGTTATTCCCTACTGGACACAAATTTATTGACATAAGAACACAATAAACTAACAAGAAATAACTGAACAACCAGATGCTCACAATGTCAAAGGGCCTCTAATTAGAAATTTTCTCTAACTGGCAGAGGAAACCAACAAGAAACACTGGAAACGAGCTACAGGTGGCTGCTATTAGAGTTACAATAGAACGACCACTGAATGAGTTCCCACCATCGAGCCAGAAGAAATGTCGATCTAACTGAAGAGAACTACATAAAGGCAGTAGTTTGGGTACACTGCATTTTAAATTAGAAGCTTTAAAAATATATATAAATTAGGAGCCGGGCGCGGTGGCTCATGCCTGTAATCCCAGCACTTTGGGAGGCTGAGGCGGGCGGATCATGAGGTCAGGAGATCGAGACCATCCTGGCTAACACAGTGAAACCCCGTCTCTACTAAAAATACAAAAAATTAGCTGGGCATGGTGGCGGGCGCCTGTAGTCCCAGCTACTCGGAAGACTGAGGCAGGAAAATGGCGTGAACCCGGGAGGCAGAGCTTGCAGTGAGCCAAGATCGAGCCACTGCACTCCAGCCTGGGCGACAGAGCGAGACTCTCTCTCAAAAAAAAAGAACATATATATATATACACACACACACACACAAATTACATTATGAATTATTAATTCATAGTTTTAAAAGTATGAGTTATTTTAAAACTATGAATGTTAGTTAAAAAGATTAATAACAGCAGCTGATTATAAAGTCTCAAAAGGAAAACACTTTGTTACACATCGCTGACTTTCCTTAAAAGATACAGAGATAAACAGGATTCAACTCTGGCATAAAACAAATTAACATATTTTGCTTTAAGCGGCCAATTATAATACCCTTCAATTATATGTCTAAAAAACTAGAACACTAGCTATAGACTTAATCATTTCACATGCAAAGTTAAGCTATAAAATATATGTAACAAAAGTAAGTCATCACATCTCAAGATTCAAAACCACAACTAGAAACAGCTTCCTCTCCCAAAAATATTTCCCCTAATTTTATGCTGTTAATGAATTCCAGAATTTCCTGATGTTCCCTAGTTCAAGCATCAAACAAATGTAATTGAAATAAAAATAACCTAATAATTACTGATCACTTTTATTAAAATTCAAACTAACCCTATGACACAGACATTATGATCCCATTTTAAAGTAAAGAAATAACCTGCTCCTGAATGACTACTGGGTACATAACAAAATGAAGGCAGAAATAAAGATGTTCTTTGAAACCAATGAGAACAAAGATACAACATACCAGAATCTCTAGGACACATTTAAAGCAGTGTGTAGAGGGAAATTTATAGCACTAAATGCCCACAAGAGAAAGCTGGAAAGATCTAAAATTGACACTCTAACATCACAATTAAAAGAACTAGAGAAGCAAGAACAAATACATTCAAAAGCTAGCAGAAGGCAAGAAATAACTAAGATCAGAGCAGAACTGAAGGAGATAGAGACACAAAAAAACCCTTCAAAAAAATCAATGAATCCAGGAGTTGGTTTTTTGAAAAGATCAACAAAATTGATAGACCGCTAGCAAGACTAATAAAGAAGAAAAGAGAGAAGAATCAAATAGACGCAATAAAAAATGATAAAGGGGATATCACCACCGACCCCACAGAAATACAAACTACCATCAGAGAATACTAGAAACACCTCTACACAAATAAACTAAAAAATCTAGAAGAAATGGATAATTTCCAGGACACGTACACTCTCCCAAGACTAAACCAGGAAGAAGCTGAATTCCTGAATGACCAATAGCAGGCTCTGAAATTGAGACAATAATTAATAGCCTACCAACCAAAAAAAGTCCAGGACCAGATGGATTCACAGCTGAATTCTACCAGAGGTACAAGGAAGAGCTGGTACCATTCCTTCTGAAACTATTCCAATCAATAGAAAAAGAGGGAATCCTCCCTAACTCATTTTATGAGGCCAACATCATCCTGATACCAAAGCCTGGCAGAGACACAACAAAAAAAGAGAATTTTAGACCAATATCCCTGATGAACATCGATGCAAAAATCCTCAATAAAATACTGGCAAACTGGATCCAGCAGCACATCAAAAAGCTTATCCACCATGATCAAGTGGGCTTCATCCCTGGGATGCAAGGCTGGTTCAACATATGCAAATCAATAAACGTAATCCAGCATATAAACAGAACCAAAGACAAAAACCACATGATTATCTCAATAGATACAGAAAAGGCCTTTGACAAAATTTAACAGCCCTTCATGCTAAAAACGCTCAATAAATTAGGTATTGATGGAACGTATCTCAAAATAATAAGAGCTATTTATGACAAACCCACAGCCAATATCATACTGAATGGGCAAAATCTGGAAAAATTCCCTTTGAAAACTGGCACAAGACAGGGATGCCCTCTCTCACCACTCCTATTCAACATAGTGTTGGAAGTTCTGGCTAGGGCAATCAGGCAAGAGAAATAAATAAAGGGTATTCAGTTAGGAAAAGAAGAAGTCAAATTGTCCCTCTTTGCAGATGACATGATTGTATATTTAGAAAACCCCATTGTCTCAGCCCAAAATCTCCTTAAGCTGATAAGAAACTTCAGCAAAGTCTCGGGATACAAAATTAATGTGCAAAAATCACAAGCATTCTTATACACCAGTAACAGACAAACAGAGAGCCAAATCATGAATGAACTTCCATTCACAACTGCTTCAAAGAGAATAAAATACCTAGGAATACAACTTACAAGAGATGTAAAGGACCTCTTCAAGGAGAACTACAAACCACTGCTCAGTGAAATAAAAGAGGACACAAACAAATGGAAGAACATACCATGCTCATGGATAGGAAGAATCAATATCATGAAAATGGCCATACTGCCCAAGGTAATTTATAGCTTCAATGCCATCCCCATCAAGCTACCAATGAGTTTCTTCACAGAATTGGAAAAAAACTGCTTTAAAGTTCATATGGAACCAAAAAAGAGCCCGCATCTCCAAGACAATCCTAAGTCAAAAGAACAAAGCTGGAGGCATCATGCTACCTGACTTCAAACTATACTACAAGGCTACAGTAACCAAAACAGCATGGTACTGGTACCAAAACAGAGATGTAGACCAATGGAACAGAACAGAGTCCTCAGAAATAATTCCACACATCTACAGCCATCTGATCTTTGACAAACCTCAGAAAAACAAGAAATGGGGAAAGGATTCCCTATTTAATAAATGGTGCTGGGAAAATTGGCTAGCCATAAGTAGAAAGCTGAAACTGGATCCTTTCCTTACTCCTTATACGAAAATTAATGCAAGATGGATTAGAGACTTAAATGTTAGACCTAATACCATAAAAACCCTAGAAGAAAACCTAGGTAATACCATTCAGGACATAGGCATGGGCAAGGACTTCATGTCTAAAACACCAAAAGCAATGGCAACAAAAGCCAAAATTGACAAATGGGATCTAATTAAACTAAAGAGCTTCTGCACAGCGAAAGAAACTACCATCAGAGTGAACAGGCAACCTACGGAATGGGAGAAAATTATTGCAATCTACTCATCTGACAAAGGGCTAATACCCAGAACCTACAAAGAACTCAAACAAATTTACAAGAAAAAAATCAAACAACCTCATCGAAAAGTGGGCAAAGGATATGAACAGAGAGTTCTCAAAAGAAGACGTTCATACAGCCAATAGACACATGAAAAAATGCTCATCATCACTGGCCATCAGAGAAATGCAAATCAAAACCACAATGAGATACCATCTCACACCAGTTAGAATGGCAATCATTACAAAGTCAGGAAACAACAGGTGCTGGAGAGGATGTGGAGAAATAGGAACACTTTTACCCTGTTGGTGGGATTGTAAACTAGTTCAACCATTATGGAAAACAGTATGGCGATTCCTCAAGGATCTAGAACTAGAAGTACCATATGACCCAGCCATCCCATTACTGCGGATATACCCAAAGGATTATAAATCATGCTGCTATAAAGACACATGCACACGTATGTTTATTGCGGCACTATTCACAATAGCAAAGACTTGGAATCAACCCAAATGTCCATCAGTGACAGACTGGATTAAGAAAATGTGGCACATATACACCATGGAAGACTATGCAGCCATAAAAAAGGATGAGTTTGTGTCCTTTGTAGGGACATGGATGCAGCTGGAAACCATCATCCTTAGCAAACTATCACAAGAACAGAAAACCAAACACCGCATGTTCTCACTCATAGGTGGGAACTTAACAATGAGATCACTTGGACTTGGGAAGAGGAACATCATACACTGGGGCCTATCATGGGGAGGGGGAGGGAGGAGGGATTGCATTGGGAGTTATACCTGATATAAATGACGAGTTGATGGGTGCTGACGAGTTGATGGGTGCAGCACAGCAACATGGCACAAGTATACATATGTAACAAACCTGCATGTTATCCACATGTACCCTAGAACTTAAAGTATAATAATAAAAATAAATAAATAAATAAATAAACAGACAGTGAGATATACTCAGCAAGGAAGTGGCTAGAGAACACTAGGAATTTCAGCAATGTGAATCTATGCTTCTAAACCCATCCCTATTTACTTTCAAAATAAATTTTATAGAATGCTCATGACTAACGGCACCTTGAAGAAACCACATTTTTTAAATTGGGCATATATTTCTGACAATAAGTGAGGAAAGGAAGATTGATAAAGGAAAAGAAGGGATTTACATTTCTGGCTTTTACGATTCTACTCAAATTTACTCTGAAGCTGGGCTCTGTAAGATCTACTTGAAGCTCCTCACACCGACCCACATCTCTGAGCTGTCTGTGAGTAACAAAGCCATTTATAATCTGTGTAAAAATGTCAGTGTGTCAGTTGTTGCAAAATAGGAACACTTGCGTTCAAAACAGAAGTTCACAAATTGTTTACTTCCCTATTTCATTTAGTTAAGATTAAAAATATCTTCAGTTTAAAGACAAATCTTTGTCTACAAGTTTTTGTTTTTTCTTTTAAGTGAAGATATTTTTCTGAATATTACGACTGATGAATGTAATTTGCGATTTTAATACATCTAAAATAACTCATGAAAAAAACAAATGCTGTAAATAACTAGTAGAAAAACATATGCCACATTGTGGGGGGTGGTGTCAGGCATTAGGAACCTAGGCTGTCATTGTACATCTTTACCTTCCAGCCTTCACAATCTCCTAACCCATAAAAGGAGAAGGCTGGAACAGTCAAATCAGTGATTTTTAAACTTTCTTCTACAAAAACCAGGAAGAGAAGAAAGGGCCACACAGGCAGGCCTCAGGAGGGTCCCCAAAGCTGTGTTACAGAGCCACCTTGCCTAGCATACTTTTGTTGTGGCTGGCGTCTTTTCCTCCTTCAAGTCTCAGCCTTGACCACACTCCCAGTGTGGCCCTCCTTGGCTTCTCAGAGCAACCCGGTTATCCTCTATTATATTCCCTATCTTAACTCTTATTACAACCTGTAAAAGTTCCTGGTTTGCTTGCCAACAATCTGTGCCTGGGAGCAAGTCTGAAAAAACAGAAGATAAGAAATTCTGGTTAAGATAATGACATTGTGCTTGAGCCCAGGGGGCAGAGGTCGCAGTGAGCTAAGATAGTGCCACTGCACTCCAGTTTGGGTGACAGAACAAGACCCTGTCAAAAAAAAAAAAAAAAAAGACACTGCCATTTTAGAATTCAACATGTTACAGACATCAATATCTCATTTATAGTTAAGCTTGCTCAATATTTTGTTTCAACAAAGGGCTCAATAACAATTTTAAAACATCCTGGACTAGGTCCATATGGGTCCCTTCGAACCATAAAGACATTTTATGATCAAAGCTTTGCTTCTTCCCTCATTAGTTTTATTATCTGAAAAATGTAATGTATACGTGTCTTCTTGCCACATTAAAAGTACAAGGAAATTCATATAAGCCATATTCTATCAAGACCACTCAATATCATCAAGTTCCTAAAGAAGCTATGCCCATGTTGTTTACTAAAGACTCATAATATAATCCTATGTAATTCAGATGTGCAGGATACGCACCATGCATCTAAAAAGATGGGCCAGAAAGATTTTTCAAAATTCAGTTTATAGCTAAAGACAAAATACCATAATTTTCACCTTATCCTAAAGTATCTAAGTCATCTAAAAAGATCTGTAAACTTCAGTTATAAAATGTAGAACTAATGCTCAAGAACCACCAACTACTCTTAGCAGCTTCAGCATCAGAACAATCACTACAACTCTGAAGCTCACACTGCAAATGCTCTAAACATTAAGCTATTATTGGAACTACAGCCCGTAACAGTAGGCCCTAGTCAGAACCGATATGATAAACCTAAATAGGCTGACTGTTAAAATATTTAAATGCAGTCATGTACCACGTAATGTTTTGGTCAACGATGGACTGCATATATGATGGTGGCTCCATAAGATTATAATACTGTATTTACTGTACCCTTTTCTATGTTTAGATACACAAAAACTTGCCATTGTGTTACAACTGCCTACAGTATTCAGTATAGTAACATGTTGTACAGGCTTGCAGTCTAGGAGCAATAGGCTGTATCATACACCTTAGGTATGCAGTAGGCTATACCACCTAGGTTTGTGTAGGTACACTCTATGTTAGCACAAGGATTAAATGGCCTAACACCACTCAGGATGTTTTCCACACTGAGTGATGCATGACCACAGTACCCAAAGTCTCGAAACAGAAACAACCCAAGTGTCCATCACAGATGAAAGGATCAACACGGCAGTTACATAATGAAATGTTATTCAGCCACAAAAAAAGAATGAAATTCTGATATATGCTATAACATGAATGGACTTTGAAAATATTATGCTAAGTGAAATAAACTAGACAAAAAAAGGGTAAATACTCTGCTTCTACTCACATGAAAAATCTAGAATAAGCAAATTCACGGGGACAGAAAGTAGATTAGAGGTTACTAGGCAACAGGGTAGGGGGAAGTGGGGAAAGTGAGGAGTTGTGGCTTAATGGTTACTGAGTCTCTAGGGTAATGAAAAAAGAATGGTGGTGTTTGTATAACATTGTGATTAATGCTACTGAATAGTACACTTAAAAATAGTTATAAATGGTGAATTTTATTCTACATAGATGTTTTTAAAACCACAAAACAACTCATTAACTTAGACAAAAAAATAAAAAATATTACAAGTTGAACCCAGCAATGTATAAAATTATGCATCATAACCAAGCGATTTTTACTCAGGGTATGCAAGACTCACCCAAAATTCAAAAACTGATCATTGTAATTCACCCCATCAACAGGCTAAAGAGGAAAAACACATGATCCTATCAACTGAAACAAAAAGTATTTGACAAAACCCAACACCTCTTCGTGATAAAAACTCTCAACAAGATGGGAGAAATGTAGAACTACCTCAACCTCAACCTCTAGATAATATCCTTCTTACTGGTAAAAGACTGAATATGTAGGCCCTGAGACTGGGAACATGTCAAGGATGTGGCTCTCTATTCAACACGTGCTAGAAGTTCTGTGGCCACTTTAACAAGGCAAGGGGGAAAAAAAGACGAACACACTGGAAAGGAAATAAAACTCCCTAATTGCAGGCTACATACTTGTTTATGTAAAAACCCCAAGGACTCAAAAAGAAAAGTCCTTCTTAAAGGTAATAAGTACATATAGCAAAGTTGTAGAATACAAGGTCTAAATCCCAAAATCCAGTACATTTCTATATACTAACAATCAGGATATGCAAAAATCAACATTAAAATGCCATTTACAACGCCATTTATGACTCCAAATAAAATGAAGTACGTCAGATATAAATCTAAGAAAGCATACACAGGATATATGTACTGAAATATACAAAATGCTGATGAAAGAACTCAAAGAAGACCTACATAAACAAGAAGACACACTATATTCATGGACTGAAAGACTCAAAATGTAAAGATGCTAATTCTTCCCAAATTGATCTGTGGGTTTAATGTAAAGCCTATAAAAATCCCAGGATGATTTTTTGTTGACAAGTTTATACAAAAAATTAGATAGGAATAAACCCTAGAATTGCTAAGAACAATCTTCAAAAATAAGAATAAAGTGAGAGAATCACTCCACCAGACAATATGTCTTACTGTGTAACTTCAGTAACCACGGCAGTGTGATACTGGCAGAGAGAGAAACACATAAATCACTTGCAGAGAGAAGAACACCTAGAAACGGAACCATATATGCCTCACTGGTTTTGACAAAACTGCAAAAGCAATTCATTGGAAGAACAGCATTTCCAACAAATAGCACTGAAGCAATGAGACATCTATAGACCAAAACAATATTTTTTTAAAAGAACCCTGACCTAATCTTTACAACTTATACAAAAATCAACTCAAAATACATCACTGCTCTAAATTTAAAATGTAAAACTATACAACTTTTTTAAAAGGATAGAGGAGAAGATCTTCAGGATCCAAGGTTTGGCAGTGTTCCTAGAGTTGACACCAAAAGCACAATCCAGAAAAAAAAAAAAAAGATAAATTGTTGTACCTCATCAAAATGAAAAACTTTGCCCTTCACATGACCCTGTTAAGAGCAGGACGGGACAAACTATGAGAAGGTATAAAATATTTGCAAACTACATATTTAACAGAAGTCTAAAGATCTACGCTATATAAAGAACTCAAAACCAGAAAAGAACAATCCAATAAGCAAGGGAAGAGATGTTCAACATCCTTAACCATCAGGGAAATGGAAAATTAAAGCCACAGTATCAGGAGGGTGAAAATGAAATACTCATTCCTATCAAAAGATCAACATCCTGGTCGTGACTTTGTAGTATTCTTTGTCAAGATATTGCCATTGGGAGGAACCAGGTACGGGCTACACAGGATCTCTCTGTATAATTTCTTATAACAGTATGTGATTCTAACATGATCTCAATAAGAATGTGTATTAAAAAACAAAATAGCTAATGATAAATTCTGGTGATTATTTCTGCCTGCTCAACAGTTTATCTTCAAACTGTTTTTCTAATAGTGGTTCTTAAATGGGTTAATATTTATAATATTAAGATAATGAAATTTAATTTCAGGACCTACATGCCATTATCAATGTTAATTCAATCAACTGGGTTGACAGCGAGAGTTGAGAATGGTTTGAAGAAACAAAATAGTACAGGAGAAGAAAAAAAAGCAACAGAGAGTACTGTCAGTGAAAATGGCAAAGTTAGGGACATTTGAAAATTCTAACAACATGAAAATTGGCAGCATCAGAATAAACTTTCTAAGAACTCTGGCAATTAACCAAAAGCTTGCAGCAATCCATGGAGTGTTAATGCATTTTTAAAAAGCTGAATCTCAACAAGAACAGTGAAATATGTGGCGTTTAACTTTTCCATTCTCATTCTCTTCTCTCCAGCTCTGTGACAGCACTATAACCAACAGCCCAGTCACAGTGAAAGCCAGCAGCCTGACAGGCAGTAAGGTGGCAGAACAATGCTGGAGCTCCTGGAAAGCCTCACTTCCAGAGAACTGTCTTTACCTGATGAGTGTGGTGAGTCCCAGTGAGGCCCCACCTGGAAGGCTATTTTTATTTGACCTGACTCAGAGCTTCCCCACTGTGAAAAGCCTTGACCCCGGTAACAGTTGTCAAAAACCTTTAGGGGAAATTTTTAAAAATCTGGCTGCAGAACAATGTGGTAGATGACAGTTGGGCCAAACAATAAGCAGACCCAAAAGTTTAAAAGGAAAAGTTGGGAATAAGATGTCCACGGGGCTGTAAAAAGTGTTAACACCTTCCTGCCAATCTAGAAGGTCCTGTGTACACATCGGGCTCTGGCTCTGCATGTGCTCAGAAGAAACCTGAGACATCCCTAAGCTCTCACACCTGGGGCTGACCCCAGGCTTTGTGCCAACAGGAGGTGAAGGCTAAGGAACAGCTGTCAACTGCCTGGCTGAGTGTTTTGATGTGCCCCAACACACGTATGTGCACGCAAATACACAGGCCTCTCAACAAAGACTGGGAGAATTACTGGTTCCAGGTTTTTAAGGAAATCTCTGTTCGATCATTAGATGACTATGAAGCTCACCACACGGAGACTTCGGTAGCCATGCACCACAAATAATATAGATTTAAAATAACTTGTTCAGAAAGTCACTAAACAAACAGCAACAAAAACAACAACAAACCTTAGGGAGGGGAAAATCTAATTTCCAGAGTTGCCACCTTATATGTTAATTGTCCAGTTTTCAACAAAAAATTGAGAGACATACAAGGACAAAAAAGTATAAAGGGACAAAAAATATTTAATAGAAACTGCCCTTGAGAAAGCCCAGGTTTTAGGATTACTAAATAATTTAATTCAGCTTTTTAAATATATTCAAAGAACTGAAGGAAATGACGTCCAAAGAACTAAAAGTCTCACCAAATGGAGAATGTTAGAGAGAGAAAGAAATGATTAACATAACCAAATAGAAAAGTATAATAACTGAAATGAGCCCCTCCCACCACCAAGTTTTCAAAGAAATTTAAAGAAACAAGAAGATATGGCTCATACATAGGAAAAAAGGCCATCACCAGTAATGGTCCCTGAGGATAGGACTTACTAGAAGACTTTAAATAAGCTATTTCAAATATGTTCAAAGGAAAAAAGGAAACCACGTGCAAAACTAAAATACGAGAACAACGCTTCACCAAATAGAAAATATCAATAAAGAGAAAGAAATTGGAAAAAGTAAGCAAATAGAAATTCTGGACATAAAAGTACAATAACTAAAACAATTCATCAGAGGGGTTCAATAGCATATCTTGGCAGGCAAAGGAAAGAATCAGCAAACTCAAAAATAGGTTGGTTAAGATTATCCAGTCTGGGAAAGAAATAAAAATGAAGAAAAAGGAAGAGTCTGAGTGATTACAAAACACATGAAGAGTACCACCATCTGTATAACGGGAGTCTCAGAAGAGGACAGAAAAAAAGGCATGAAGAATATTTGAAGAATAGGTGATATTAGTCCAAACTAAACTGTTACAAGTTGATGTTAATTGTAATTCTCACAACCATTAAAAAATAAAATTTTAAATTATTTAAAAAGTCTGAATTCAGACTAAGACAAAAATTGCTACTAGAGAAAAAAAGACATTTAATAATAATAAAGCCATCAATCCACTAAGATGACATAATTATAAACATACGTGAACCTAACGAGAGCTCCAAAATACAGGAAATAAAAACATACAGGATGAAGGGATAAATAAGAAATTCAATAAAAATATTTGGAGAATTCAATATCCCACTTTCAAACATGGGTAGAACAACTAGAGAGAAGGTCAATAAGAAAATAACAAGGAAATTTGAACTATACTAGAAACTAATTATAGAGTCCTCTACCCAAAAACAGAATACACATTCTTCCCAAGTGTACATGGAACATTTTCCAGGATAGATCATGCTAGATGTTAGGTCATAAAACAATTCCAATAAATTTAAAAGGACTGGAGTCATACAAAGTATGTTGTTCAACCACAATGGATATGAAATTGAAATTAGAGGGAAATTTGGGAAAACTCAGAAAATATGTGGGTATTAAAAAAAATACAAACCTTCATAATCAGTGTGACAAATAAGAAATGAGAAGGGGAACAAGAAAATATTTTGAAATAAAAACAAAGACACAAAATACTTTATGGGATATAGAAAAGCAATAACTAGAAGAAAAATTATAACTAATCATGCCTATATTAAAACAAAAATCTCAAATTAATAACTTAACCTACCATTTAAAGAGAAACTAGAAAAATAAAAACAACCCAAAGCAAGAAGGAAAGAAACAATACAGGTTGTTAGAAATATAGACCAGAAGAAAAAAAGAGGAAATTAATGAAAACAAAAGTTGGTTCTTTGAAAAGATTAACAAAATTGGTAAGGCTTTAAGCTAGACCAACCAAGAAAAAAATCATGAATGAAACAGGGAGTGGAACAAAAGGCAGCAGAAACTTCTGCAGACTTAAACGTCCCTGTCTGACAGCTTTGAAAAGAGCAGTGCTTCCCCCAGCACAGAGTTTGAGATCTGAGAACGGACAGACTACCTCTTCAAGTGGGTCCCTGATCCCTGAGTAGCCTAACTGGGAGACACCTCCCAGTAGGGGCTGACTGACACCTCATACAGCTGGGTGCCCCTCTGAGATGAAGCTTCCAGAGGAAGGATCAGGCAGCAACATTTGCCCATTCTGCAATATTTGCTGTTCTGCAGCCTCCGCCGGTGATACCCAGGCAAACAGGGTCTGGAGTGGACCTCAGCAAACTCCAACAGACCTGCAGTTGAGGGTCCTGACTGTTAGAAGGAAAACTAACAAACAGAAGGACATCCACGCCAAAAACCCATCTGTACGTCACCATCATCAAAGACCAAGGTAGATAAAACCACAAACATGGGGACAAACCGGAGCAGAAAAGCTGAAAATTCTCCTCCAAAGGAAAGCAGCTCCCTGCCAGCAACAGAACAAAGCTGGACGGAGAATGACTTTGACGAGTTGAGAGAAGTCTTCAGACAATCAGTAATAACAAACTTCTCCGAGCTAAAGGAGGATGTTCGAACCCATCACAAAGAAGCTAAAAATCTTGAAAAAAGATTAGACGAATGGCTAACTAGAATAAACTGTGGTGAGAAGACCTTAAATGACCTGATAGAGCTGAAAACCATGGCACGAGAACTACATAACACATGCACAAGCTTCAGTAGCCGATTTGATCAAGTGGAAGAAAGGATATCAGTGATTGAAGATCAAATGAATGAAATGAAGCGAGAAGTTAAGTTTAGAGAAAAAAGAGTCAAAAGAAAAGAACAAAGCCTCCAAGAAATATGGGACTATGCGAAAACACCAAATCTACATCTGACTTGTGTACCTGAAAAGTGACGGGGAGAATGGAATCAAGTTGGAAAACACTCTTCAGGATATTATTCAGAAGAACTCCCCAACCTAGCAAGGCAGGCCAACATTCAAATTCAGGAAATAGAACGCCACAAAGATACTCCTCGAGAAGATCAACTCCAAAACACATAATTGTCAGATTCACCAAAGTTGAAATGAAGGAAAAAATGTTAAGGGCAGCCAGAGAGAAAGGTTGGGTTATCCACAAAGGAAAGCCCATCAGACTAACAGCAGCTCTCTCAGCAGAAACTCTACAAGCCAGAAGAGAGTGGGGGCAAATATTCAACATTCTTAAGGAAAAAAATTTTGAAGCCAGAATTTCATATCCAGCTAAACTAAGCTTAATAAGGAGAAATAAACTCCTTTACAGACAAACAAATGCTGAGAGATTCTGTCACCACCAGGCCTGCCTTACAAGAGCTCCTGAAGGAAGCACTAAACATGGAAAGGAAGAACCAGTACCAGTCACTGCAAAAACATGCCAAATTGTAAAGACTATCGATGCTAGGAAGAAACTACATCAACTAACGAGCAACATAACCAGCTAACATCATAATGACAGGATCAAATTCACACATAACAATATTAACCTTAAATGTAAATGGACTAAATGCTCCAGTTAAAAGACACAGACTGGCAAACTGGATAGAGTCAAGACCCATCAGTGTGCTATATTCAGGAGACCCATCTCACATGCAGAGACACACACAGGCTCAAAATAAAGGGATGGAGCAAGATCTACCAAGCAAATGGAAAACAGAAAAAAGCAGGGGTTGCAATCCTAGTCTCTGATAAAACAGACTTTAAACCAACAAAGATCAAAAGAGACAAAGAAGGCCATTACATAATGGTAGAGGGATCAATTCAACAAGAGCTAACTATCCTAAATATATATGCACCCAATACAGGAGCACCCAGATTCATAAAGCAAGTCCTTAGAGACTTACAAAGAGACTTAGACTCCCATACAATAATAATGGGAGGCTTCAACACCCCACTGTCAACATTAGACAGATCAACGAGATAGAAGGTTAACAAGGATATTCAGGACTTGAACTCAGCTCTGCACCCAGCGAACCTAACAGACATCTACAGAACTCTCCACCCCAAATCAACAGAATATACATTCTTCTCAGCAACACGTCACACTTATTCCAAAATTGACCACATAATTGGAAGTAAAGCACTCCTCAGCAAATGTACAAGAACAGAAATTATAACAAACTGTCTCTCAGACCACAGTGCAATCAAACTAGAACTCAGGATTAAGAAACTCACTCAAAACCGCTCAACTACATGGAAACTGAATAACCTGTTCCTGAATGACTACTGGGTACATAACGAAATGAAGGCAGAAATAAAGATGTTCTTTGAAACCAATGAGAACAAAGATACAACATACCAGAATCTCTAGGACACATTTAAAGCAGTGTGTAGGGGGAAATTTATAGCACTAAATGCCCACAAGAGAAAGCAGGAAAGATCTAAAACTGACACCCTAACATCACAACTAAAAGAACTAGAGAAGCAAGAGCAAACACATTCAAAAGCTAGCAGAAGGCAAGAAATAACTAAGATCAGAGCAGAACTGAAGGAGATAGAGACACAAAAAAAAGACCCTTCAAAAAAAATCAATGAATCCTGGAGCTGGTTTTTTGAAAAGACTAACAAAACTGATAGACCGCTAGCAAGATTAATAAAGAAGAAAAGAGAGAAGAATCAAATAGACCCCATAAAAAATGATAAAGGGCATATCACCACTGAGCCCACAGAAATACAAACTACCATGAGAGAATACTATAAACTTCTCTATGCAAATAAACTAGAAAACCTAGAAGAAATGGATAAATTCCTGGACACGTACACTCTCCCAAGACTAAACCAGGAAGAAGTTGAATCCCTGAATAGACCAATAGCAGTCTCTGAAATTGAGGCAATAGTTAATAGCCTACCAAGGAAAAAAAGTTCAGGACCAGATGGATTCACAGCCGAACTCTGCCAGAGGTACAAGGAGGAGCTTGTGCCATTCTTTCTGAAATTATTCCAATCAACAGAAAAAGAGGGAATCCTCTCTAACTCATTTTATGAGGCCAACATCATCCTGATACCAAAGCCTGGCAGAGACATAACAAAAAAAGAGAATTTTTTAGACCAATATCCCTGATGAACATTGATGCAAAAATCCTCAATAAAATACTGGCAAACCAAATCCAATGGCACATCAAAAAGGTTATTCACCATGATCAAGTTGGCTTAATCCCTGGGATGTAAGGCTGGTTCAACATACACAAATCAATAAACGTAATCCAGCATATAAACAGAACCAAAGACAAAAACCACATGATTATCTCAAGAGATGCAGAAAAGGCCTTCGACAAAATTCAACACCCTTTCATGCTAAAAACTCTCAATAAACTAGGTATTGATAGCACATATCTCAAAATAATAAGAGCTATTTATGACAAACCACAGCCAATATCATACTGAATGGGCAAAAACTGGAAGCATTCTCTTTGAAAACTGGCACAAGAGAGGGATGCCCTCTCTCACTGCTCCTATTCAACATAGTGTTGGAAGTTCTGGCCAGGGCAATCAGGCAGGAGAAAGAAATAAAGGGTATTCAATTAGGAAAAGAGGAAGTCAAATTGTCCCCGTTTGCGGATGACATGATTGTATATTTAGAAAACCCCATCATCTCAGCCGAAAATCTCCTTAAGCTGATAAGCAACTTCAGCAAAGTCTCAGGATACAAAATCAATGTGCAAAAATCACAAGCATTCTTATATACCAATAACAGACAAACAGAGAGCCAAATCATAAGTGAACTCCCACTCACAACTGCTTCAAAGAGAATAAAATACCTAGGCATCCAACTTACAAGGGATGTGAAGGACCTCTTCAAGGAGTACTACAAACCACTGCTCAACAAAATAAAAGAGGACACAAACAGCTGGGCACGGTGGTTCATGCCTGTAATCCCAGCACTTTGGGAGGCCGAGACGTGCGGATCATGAGGTCAGGAGATCGAGACCATTCTGGCTAACATGGTGAAACCCCGTCTCTATTTTGTATTTTTGTCTTTGTAAAAATACAAAAAAATTAGCTGGGCGTGGTGGCAGGCAACTGTAGTACCAGCTACTCAGGAGGCTGAGGCAGGAGAATGGCATGAACTCGGGAGGCGGAACTTGCAGTGAGCGGAGATCGTGCCACTGCACTCCAGCCTGGGCAACAGAGTGAAACTCCACCTCAAAAAAAAAAAAAAAAAAAAGGAGGACACAAAGAAATGGAAGAACATTCCATGCTCATGGATAGAAGAATCAATATCGTGAAAACGGCCATACTGCCCAAGATAATTTATAGATTCAATGCCATACCCATCAAGCTACCAATGACTCAATGACTTTCTTCACAGAATTGGAAACAACTACTTTAAAGTTCATATGGAACCAAAAAAGAACCTGCATTGCCAAGACAATCCTAAGCCAAAAGAACAAAGCTGGAGGCATCACGCTACCTGATTTCAAACTATACTACAAGGCTACAGTAACCAAAACAGCATGGTACTGGTACCAAAACAGAGATACAGACCAATGGAACAGAACAGAGCCCTCAGAAATAATATCACACATCTACAACCATCTGACCTTTGACAAACCTGACAAAAACAAGAAATGGGGAAAGGGTTCCCTATTTAATAAATGGTGCTGGGAAAGCTGGCTAGCCATATGGAGAAAGCTGAAACTGGATCCCTTATACAAAAATTAACTCAAGATGGATTAGAGACTTAAATGTTAGACCTAAAACTATAAAAACCCTAGAAGAAAATCTAGGCAATACCATTCAGGACATAGGTATGGGCAAGGACTTCATGACTAAAACACCAAAAGCAATGACAACAAAAGCCAAAATTGACAAAAGGGATCTAATTAAACTAAAGAGCTTCTGCACAGCAAAAGAAACTACCATCAGAGTGAACAGGAGACCTACAGAATGGGAGAAAAGTTTTATAATCTATCCATCTGACAAAGGGCTAATATCCAGAATCTACAAAGAACTTAAACAAATTTAGAAGAAAAAATCAAACAACCCCATCGAAAAGTGGGCAAAGGATATGAACAGACAGTTCTCAAAAGAAGACATTTATGCAGCCAACAGACACATGAAAAATGCTCATCATCACCGGTCATTAGAGAAATGCAAATCAAAACCACAATGAGATACCATGTCACACCAATTAGAATGGCAATCATTAAAAAGTCAGGAAACAACAGGTGCTGGAGAGGATGTGGAGAAATAGGAACACGTTTATACTGCTGGTGGGACTGTAAACTAGTTCAACCATTGTGGAAGACAGTGTGGCAATTCCTCAAGGATCTAGAACTAGAAATACCATTTGACCCAGCCATCCCATTACTGGGGATGTACCCAAAGGATTATAAATCATGCTGCTATAAAGACACATGCACACGTTACATTTATTGTGGCACTATTCACAATAGCAAAGACTTGGAACCAACCCAAATGTCCATCAATGACTGGAATAAGAAAATGTGGCACATATACACCATGGAATACTATGCGACCATAAAAAAGGATGAGTTCATGTCCTTTGCAGGAACATGGATGAAGCTGGAAACCACCATTCTGAGCAAACTATCACAAGGACAGAAAACCAAACACCACATGTTCTCACTCATAGGTGGGAACCGAACGATAAGAACACTTGGACACAGGGTAGGGAACATCACACACCAGGGCCTGTCATGGAGTGGGGGGAAGGGGGAGGGATAACATTAGGAGAAACACCTAACGTACATGACAAGTTAACGGGTGCAGCACACCAACATGGCACACGTATGCATAGGTAACAAACCTGCACGTTGTGTACATGTACTCTAGAACTTAAATTAAAAAAGAAAAATAACAAAAAAAATTACAAAAACAAACAAAAAAAAAAACCAGGGAGCATTACTACTAATACTACAGAAAGAAATGAACTTCCCAACCTTGCAGTAAAAGGAATTAAAAGAGAACACGATAAACAACTATACACAAACAAATTAGAGAGCCTACATGAAATGAACAAATAACTAGAAAGACACAAATTACTGAAATTAAATCCAGAATAAACAGAAAATCTCAACAAACCTAATTAGTAATCAAAGTTTCCTGCAAAGAATAGCCTGGGGACAGGTGGCTTCACTGATTAATTCTACTAAACATTTAAAGAAGATTAAAACATACCCTTCACAAACTTTTTTTAAAAAAAGCACACAGAAGGACAAAAAACAGGCTGGGCATGGGGAGTGGCTGTAATCCCAGCACTTGAGGAGGCCAAGACTGAAGGATCATTTGAGCCTAGGAGTTCAACACCAGCCTAGGAGTTCAACACGGCCAACACACCATGGCTACAAAAAAAAAAAAAAGAGCTAGGTGTGGTAGTGCATGCCTGTATTCCCACTACTCAGGCGTTTGAGGCAGAAACCCAGAAGTCTGAGGTGACAGCGAGCCATGACTGTACCACTGCATTCCAGCCTGGGCAACAGGGCAAGACCCTGTCTCTAAAACATTTTATGTAACAAAAATTTTAAAACTCAAGAGAAAACATCACGTTCCAAATTATTATATGAAGCAATTCACACCCTGATACCTAAATCAGACACAGTCATCACAAGAAAAGGAAACTACAGATACCCTTATGAATGTGGATATATAAGAATTCTCAACAAAATACAAGCAAACCCTATCTAGCAACATATACAGAGGATTATACATCTCAAACAAGTACAAGAGTTACACACTCTGAACTACAAAGCATCACTGAAAAAAAATTTAAAAGACCTAAATAGAAAGATATCTGGTATTCATAAGCTAGAATACTTAATAATGTTAAAACGGTAATATTCAGATACAACGCAATCTTTTCAAAATCTCACCTTGCTCTTTTGCAAATCGACAAGCAGCTCCCAAAGTTCATAAGAATATTCAAGAATAGTGAAAACAATTTTGAAAAAAAAGACAATGGAGGACTCAAAATTTCCTGATTTCAAAACTTAACTACAAAGCTATGTTAATCAAGACAGAACAGTACTGGAATAAAGATAAACCTTATCAAGGCTCAGCACAGTGGCTCACGCCTGTAATCCCAGCACTTTGGGAGGTCAAGGCAGGCAGATCATAAGGTCAAGAGGACCATCCTGGCCAACATGCTGAAACCCCATCTCTAATAAAAATACAAAAATTAGCTGGGCATGGTGGTGTGTGCATGCAGTCCCAGCTACCTGGGAGGCTGGGGCAGGAGAACTGCTTGAACCCGGGAGGTGGAGGTTGCAGCGAGCCAAGATTGTGCCACTGCACTCCAGCCTGGCGACAGAGCAAGACTCAAGTCTTAAAAAATAATAACAAAAAAACCCTAATCAAATAGAATGGATCAAATAGAATAGAACTGAGAGTCCAGAAACAAACCCTCGCATTTATGGCCAATTGATTTTGGCCCTCAAATGATGAAAGCCAAGACAACTCAGAGGAGAAAAGAACAATCTTTTCAACAAATGGTACTAGAATAACTAGATATCTGCTTGGAAAAGAATGAGGATGGACCTTAACTAACCACATATGCAAAAATTAACTCCAGAAGGAACAAAGATCTCAGTGTAACAGATAAAGCTATAAAACTTTTATAAGTTAATATAGATGTAAATCTTCATAACCTCTGATGAGGCAATGGTTTCTTAGCTAGAATAGGTAAGCAAAGACAACACAGATAAATTAGACTTTATCAAAATTAAAACAGTTTGTGCTTCAAAGGGCACTATCAATAAAGTGAAAAGACGACCCACAGGATGGGAGAAAATTTCTGCAAATGATGTATCTGATAAGAGATACATACAGAGAATATAAAAAGAATTCTCGCAATGAATACAAGACAAACCTCCCAATCAAAAAACGGACAAGGAATCTGAATAGACATTTCTCCAAAGATACATACATGGACAATACATACACACACAAAAAGACACTCAAAACCGGTCCTTAGAGAAATGTTAATCAAAAGGAAAACAACATACTGCTTCATAAACACAAGGATGGCTGTAATAAAAAAGACAACAATAAGCGTTGACGAGGATGTGGAGACATTGAAAACTCCTAAGTTGCTGGTGGTAACATAAAATGGAGGGGCCACACTGGAAAACAGTTTGGTAGTTATTCAAAAAACTAAATATGAAGTTACCATACAACATATCAATTGTACTCTTATGTATATACATAAGAAAACCGAAAATATTTGTGCAAAAAGTGTTCAGCATTCTTATGTATATACATAAGAAAACCGAAAACATTTGTGCAAACAAAAGTGTTCATAATAGATTGTTCATGATAGTCAAAAATGCAAACCACCCAAGTGTCCACTGACTAATGAACAGTTAACAAAATCTGGTAAACCCATTTAATGGAGTATTTTTCAGCCCCAACAAAAAGGCATGAAGTACTGACACAAAGCTCACAGACGAATCTTGAGGACGAATGCTAAGTGACAGCAGCCAGATACAAAAGGCCATATATCTTAGTATTCCATTTATCGGAAATGTCCAGAATAGGCAAAAAGAATCTAGATTAGCAGTTGTCAGGGGCTGGGAAGAAATACGGCGTGACTCCTATTGTATAGAGGGTTTCTTTTTGGGGTGATGTAAATATTTTGGAATGAGACAGTTGTGATGGTTGTACAAGTCTATGACTATACTTCAAAAACCCACTAAATTATACACTTTATTATTATTATTATTATTTTTTGAGACAGAGTCTCACTCTGTTGCCAGGCTAGAGTACAGTGGCGTGATCTCGGCTCATTGCAACCTCAGCCTCCTGGCCTCAAGGGATTCTCCTGCCTCAGCCTCCCAAGTAGCTGGGACTACAGATGTGCCACCATGCCCAGCTAATTTTTGTATTTTTAGTAGAGATGGGGTTTCACCATGTTGGCCAGGATGGTCTTGATCTCTTGACCCGCGGGTGAACTATGATATGGGAAATTGTATCTCAATATTTTAAAAGTCAGCAACAGCAACAAGCCTGTTTTTGTGTTCTATTCCCTAAATCTTTTCTAAAATGTTTATCTAAATGGTATTTTAAATACTATGTAACCACAGGACAAAACGTAATCTCTGCTCCACAAGAGCTTTAAGCTTACAGTTCTTTCATGGATACAAATTCATTCATTAGATTATGCACAGGGAGGACAAAACAGCAAATGATAAAGCAAGCGGGTCAAACTGTCAACAGCCGGTCAATCTGGGTAAAGAATATGAGTGTTTTTGACTATTTTCATTCTTAAAAATGTTTTGAAAGTTTGAATATATGCCACACAAAAATGTGAAAAAAGAAAAGTACTACTGCAAGACTTCTAAAAATCTCAACGTTTGAACACGTTCACTCTTTTAAAAGGATATACATCAAGCGATTGTAAATTCACTTAAATTATGCTAAGCTGGAAATACTGATTACAGAGGAGGCTGGTATCCTTATTGTAGCCACAGATTAAATGTGCCAAGAATAAGCTGCTGACATGTCTGTGACTACAGTGGTATTATAGCTTTCTTAAAACACTCAGTTAAAAAAAACACAAAAACACACTCAGTTAAAATGATACTTATGCCAACACAGCTATTGTGCAAGGGATTTTTACCTTGCATTATATCTTGTAATATAATATTTGATTGGAAATATGGTATATCCATAAAGTTATCTACATTGCATACCCTTAATCTATAAGATCGCATTCTAAATATTAGATAAGTAAGTAATCCATATCCTTTTTATAGAAAAAGAAAAGAAATAATAAAGAATACAAATCAGGCCGGGTGCGGTGGCTCAAGCCTGTAATCCCAGCACTTTGGGAGGCCGAGACGGGTGGATCACGAGGTCAGGAGATCGAGACCATCCTGGCTAACACGGTGAAACCCCATCTCTACTAAAAAATACAAAAAACTAGCCGGGCGAGGTGGCGGGTGCCTGTAGTCCCAGCTACTCGGGAGGCTGAGGCAGGAGAATGGCGTGAACCTGGGAGGCGGAGCTTGCAGTGAGCTGAGATCCGGCCACTGCACTCCAGCCTGGGCAACAGAGCGAGACTCCGTCTCAAAAAAAAAAAAAAAAAAAAAAAAAGAATACAAATCAATAAAGTAGAAAGCAGAAAGCAGAGAAAAATCAAAGGAAACAAAAGTTTTCTGTTTGGGAAGATTACCAAAATTGATAAACATCTAGCCAGTCAGTTTGAAAAAAGAGAAGCCAGGTACTGTGAACATAAGAAATGAGAGACTGAATATGACTACACTTTCTACAAACATTAGAAGACTAATCAGCAAATATAATTAACAACTCCTAGTTTATGACACAGACAAATTCCTTCAAAGACTCAAAATACCAAAGGTCACTCACAAAAAACTAGCTAACTTGAATAGGCTTATATGTACTTAAGAAATTTATTTTGTAGTTAAAATCTTCTCACAAAGATAACTCCAGGATTAGATGGATTCAATGATGAGTTCTCCCAAATATTTAAGGGAAAAAAAAAATTGTACACAAACTCTCCCAGAAAACAGGAGAAACTCTCCAACTCATTTTACGAAGCCAGCAACACTCTGCTCCCCAAAAACAAAAAACTACAGACCAATTTCACATCTTACTACAGATGCAAAAAGTCTTAACAAAATTTCAGCAAATGTAATCTGTCAGTGCATAAAAAACATAAAAAACATAAAAAACACCATGACCAAGTGGGATTTATGCCAGGAATGAAATACTCTTTAAATATTCAAAAAATACTTCAACATATAAGACTTAAAAAACAAAATTAATCATTTCAAAAAAAGAGAGAAAAAACATTGGACAAAATTCATCATCCATTCACAATAAAAGATCTTGGCAAATGGGCACAAAAAGAACTTCCTTAAGCTGATAAAAGGCATGTACAAAAGATATACAGCTATCATCGGACTTAATGGTGAAAGAATAAATACTTTCCATTTAAGATTAGAACAATGTAAGACTGTTCCTTCTTACCACTCCTATTTAACATCAAAGTGAAAGAATGAATGAAGGTAAGAAGGCAATCTTCGTGCCAATAAAACACAAAGAAAAGAAAGTATGTAGACAGGAAAAGAGAAAATAAAACTGTCTTTAGACATGAACATAATATCGGAATTTTTTTGATTCTGGTAGAATTTTTACAGGTGTTATAGGATATAGGAAAGTAGTAAGATTAGGAAAGTAGCAGAATACAAGGCCAACATATAAAAATCAATCATATTTCTAATAACAGCAAGGAACAACTGGAAAATAAAAAACCAAAAGCATTTACAATTGCATCAAAATACTAAGAGAGATAGTTGACAAAAGACAGCTGGAAGAAATTAAAGAACACGTAAATAAACAGAAAGATATACCATGTCCATGCATCGAAAGAACTGATATTGTTACAGCAATTTTCCCCAAATTGATCTAGACAGTAAATACAATTCCAATCAAGCTTTTGTAAAAATTTACAAGATGATTCTAAAATTTATACAGAAAAGCAAAGGACCCAAAATAGTAAAAAGAATTTTGAAAAAGAAGAACAAGATTGGAGGACTCAACACTGGCAGATTTAAGACTCAAAATCATAGTAATCAAGATGGTATAAAATTGACACAGATAATAGATGTGTGAAATAGAAGAGACTCCAAAAGTAGACCCCCACACATATGGTCAACTGATTGCGATGGGGTGCCAAGGCAATTCAATTGGGGAAAAATGATCTTTTCAATAAGTCATGCTGGTACAAATGAATAGCCACATGGGAAAGAAAAACAAAAGAGAATCTGGATGTGTCAAAATTTACAAAAATCAACTTGAAATGAGTAACAGAATTTATGTAAAAGCTAAAATTCTAAAGTTCCTAGAAATCAACACAGGGGAAAATTTTAGTGACCCTGAGTTTGGCAAAGACATTCTTAAGTAGGATACAAAAAAAAGAATCTTGAACTATAAAAGAAAAAAAAAGATGAACTGAGAGGTGGATTAAAATTTATTTTTTTTTAGGTTTTACTCCTCAAAAGACACTGTTACAAAAGTAAAAATACAAGCCACAGACTGGAAATAATTTTTGCAAAACACTTATCTGACAAAGGACTTGTATCCAGAATATGTAAATAACTGTTACAACTAAGTAAGAAAACAAACAGCTCAATTTAAAAAAACACAAAAAAGATGTGAACAAACATTTAAGCAAAGACAACATGAATAGCACATGCAATAAGAGGGCACATGAAAACATGCTCAAGATCCTTAGTCATTAGGAAAATAAAAATTAAAACACCAGGAGACACCACTACATAACCACTAAAATGATTAAGATGAAAACTTCTCACTATATCAAGTGTTGGCAAGGATGTGGAGGAAGTGGAACTGTAATACACTGCTAATGGTAACATCAAGTGGTGCAACCACTTTGGAAAACGTGTTTCTGGAAAAGTTGAACATATAACCCACCAGACATTCCATTTCTAGGTATTTGCCCAACAGAAATGAAATGCATGTGTGAATGAAAATGAAAGACTTGTACATGAATATTTAGGGAAGCTTTATTTGTAATAGCTCAAAAGAGGAAAGGACTCACATTCCCATCAATGTGTGGGTGGATAAACAAATTGTGATACAGCAACACAGTGGAATACTATGCAGCAGGAAAACAGTCAAACACGCAACATTACAGACGAATCTAAAAATAATTATGCTGAGTGAAAGAAGGGAGACCACAGGAGAGTAAATACTGCATGATTCTGCTTATACCAAGTTTTATAATATGCAAAGTAATCTAAGTGACAGAAAGCAGAAGAACTGTTGCCTGGGATGAGGAAGGGAGGTGGGAAAATCCTACAAAGGAGCACAAGGAAACAGAGAGTGCATACGTTCACACAATCTTCACTATGGTAATAGTTGCACATGGGCCATAACTCAAACTGTACACTTTAAATGTGTGCAGTTTAATGTACATTAATTATACCTCAATAAATTTGTTCATTAAAAGTCAAGGCCAGGCGCAGTGGCTCATGCCTGTAATCCCAGCACTTTGGGAGGCCGAGGCAGGAGGATCACGAGGTCAGGAGATCGAGCCATCCTGGCTGACATGGTGAAACCCCATCTCTACTAAAAAAAAATATAAAACAATTAGCTGGGCATGGTGGCAGGCACCTGTAATCCCAGCTACTCGGGAGGCTGAGGCAGGAGAATGGCATGAACCCAGGTGGCGGAGCTTGCAGTGAGCCGAGATCACACCACTGCACTCCAGCCTGGGAGACAGAGCGAGACTCTGTCCCCAAAAAAAAAAAAAAAAGTCAGTATTTATTTTTACACCCCACACAGGGCTTGCTTCTTTTGGTTACTTTTATACAATAGCTTTTGAAGGATTCCAAATCATCATCTTACATCAACTACATGAAGGCCTTACTCCAAAATTGCAACCATTTTCCTTGTCTTATTTCTTGTACCTGGAAACCCAACTGGCCTGTTATTATTAAATCCTCCTTCTGAGAAACACATCACTATGGCTTGTGAGGATGATGGCTACCAATCTCATTACGTGTCTTTCTTACAGAATATCCAAAATTTCAGCACAAGACAAAAAATAAAAATACATCTATATATATAGATACCTTATCAAGCCAGTATTTAAGCACTTCATTAAAGCAGTGAATGGAAAAAAGTATTTCCCAATGAAAAGTGTTCGCAAGGCTTTATAGTCCACATTTTTGTCTGTATGATAGTTAAAATAATTAACTACAATCAAACGCATACATAAAGATTCGAAAAGCTATGTACCTAAGATGTGTGTGCTCTACTGATTATCAGCTACGTTTCAATCTAAAAACAGTCAAAGTTTGAAGACAGCAGTGCTGTGTTTCATGGACATTCCGCCTTTCCTCTCCCTGACCATCCCTGTGGCTTCTGTAGCCCTAGTCCTCTCTCCAGCACGCCATGATCCTAATGTCCCGAAACTTGCTTCTCCCCCTGCTAGCAGCTCTACACTCTGTGGCAAAGAGCATCAGGATAGGGTCTCTTCACAGGATATTCCCCTTCGGGCAGCAATAGCCTGGGAAAGCAGTTAACATCAGTGACTTAGAAAGAACTTTTTTTTTTTTAAAAAAAAGATTACGGGCTTCTCAGAAATCATGTAGAAGTTAAATGAGTTCAGAGCCAGAACTAGGGCACGGGTCTGCTGATTCCAAGACTCCAGCACTGACCACATCTGCATTCTGATTTATCAGCTCAAGATTCCAGTCCAGTTTCTCCACACCGTGGAATTAAAAACTGCTCCGCCATCCACGTGTAACCAAAGATGACTAAGATTTTAGCCAATAAGGATTAAAGGGAGGAAAACAAGCTTAGTTTCCAGGTACTAATATCCTTTTAATAGCCTAAATTTGCAGTAAAGAAAGTACAAAAGCTGGAAATAGCCAACAAACCAAGAGGAACTCATTTCCCACAGAACACACGCACTGTTAATTTTAGGGATTTACCAGAGTTGCACATTTTAAAGTTAAAATGACAGAACTAGAGAACAGAAGCAGAGAGCAGAATAAGCCCACAGTTCACTGATGGTGCAGATCACATTCAGCACAACCGGACATATTGTAATAGGGGGAAAAAAATCCCTTTAAGCGAAAAGCAAGGATTTAAGGAAGTTAGAAAAACACGGAGTCAGTTAGGTTTGGTGTGTAGCTTCTGGTCTACCTTAGTAGTCTGCAGTTCCAAAGACAATGGCGTTTTGTAAGCCCCTGTGATGGTAACATGTGTCGGCTTCGTTCTTCTAGCTCTCCGGAGCTCCCACTGGACAGCTTCTGGTGCCACACAGAGGGGCGGAGGCACATCCTCAGGCGGTACAGTACGATTAGGCCAGTGGGTAGGGGACTGCCAGACCTGAGGGATGAATAACAGCATTTCCCGTGGCTCGTTCTACGGTCACCTCCCTGGTAAGCTTCTCATTCCATCTCTGCTGGGCCACTGTTGTGGGCAGACAACGCCTGCCACTGCCACTGGGTAAAATGTCTCACTAGCAAGTCCCTCCTGAGCTTCCCTTTTCCTGATCCTTTGGCCAGAGAGGACAAGGTTTTCTGTTTTTTGTTTTTGTTGCTGTCTACGCCTGTTGGCAATTTCAAGTTGTACTCCACTCCAGTCTGGGGTATATGCGGGAAAAACACAAACACACATACACACCCCGCACCACCACCCCGCAACACACAGGCACGGAAATCACTCCTGTCCAGTGGTTTTCAAGTCCTAAAGTCCTCTAGCCAGTTCACCCTCTTTCCACCTTTTAGAGTCCTTTAATACCATACAGCATCAGTGAACCTGGAGACAGATTTAAAGAACTGTTCAATCTGGGCCGGGTGCAGGGGCTCACACCTGTCATCCCAGCACTTTGGGAGGCCGAGGCAGGTGGATCAGGAGGTCAGGAGTTCAAGACCAGCCTGACCAATATTGTGAAACCCCGTCTCTACTAAAAATACAAAACTTAGCCAGGAATGGTGGCGCACGCCTGTAATCCCAGGTACTCGGGGAGACTGAGGCAGGAGAATTGCTTGAACCCGGGAGGGAGAGGGTGCAGTGAGCCAAGATTGCGCCACTGCACTCCAGCCTGGGTGACAGAGCAAGACTCCACCTCAAAAAAAAAAAAAAAAAAAAAGAGTTGTTCAGTCTGAACAGCTGCAGAAAAAAAAGGCTAAAACAAAAAAATGAACAAAGCCTCAGGGACCTGCAGGGCAATAATAAAAAATCTAACATTAGGAGAGGAGAAAAAATGTGAGGCTGAGGGAGGATTTGAAAAATTAATAAAGAAAAACTTCCTAAATTTGGTGAAAGACATAAACTTACAGAGCTAATTCCAGATAGGATAAACCCAAAGAAATTCATATCGAGGCACATCATGAACTTCTGAAAACTAAAGAAAAAAAGTCTTAAACCGAGAAAAATGACACATTGCCTATACTAGAACATCAATTCGAATTGGTGTTCAGTCTGAAACCACGAAAGTGCAAAAGAAGCTGCACATTTCTTAAATGCTGAAATGTAAGAACTGAAATATAAGTACTGTCAATTGTGTGGGCCCAGCACAGTAGCTCATGCCTATAACCCCAGCACTTTCGGAAGCGGAGGCGGGAGGGCCACTTGAGCCCAGGAGCTCGAGACCAGCCTGGGCAATATAGTCAGACCACATTATTACAAAAGAATTTTAAAACTTAGCTGGGCATTGTGGTGTGCATATGTAGTTCCAGCTACTCAGGAGGCTGAGGTGGGAGGATTGCTTGAGCCCAGGAGGTGAAGGCTGCAGTGAGCCATGATTGTGCCACTCACTGTACTCCAGCCTGGGTGACAGAGTGAAACCCTGTCTCATTCAAACAAAAACAAAACAAACAAAAAACAACAGAAAACTGTTAAGTATGAATGCTATAACCAGCAAAGCTATCCTTCAAAAAAGAAGGTAACATAAAGGCATCAGCAAATTAAAAACTTTGTCACTACCAAGCCTACCCTTACAGAAGATCTAAAGGAGTATCTTCAAAAAGAAAGAAAATAATAAACGGCAGCTTGGAATTTCATAAAGGAAACAAGAACAAAGGAAGGGGTAAATACAAGAGACCATCCTTTTCCATCAAGTTTCTAAAATCATACTGATGGCTGAAACAAACTTAACATCTGTTGTGCTCAATGTATGGAGACGAAATAACTTCGGAAAATTACATTTTAAAAAACAGGAAAGGCAAAGGGACCTTAAAGTCAGATTTTAATGCTATACTCAAAGTGGTAAAACACTCTTATCAGTAGGCCGTGATATATTACATATGCATACTGTAATGAGTAGAATCACTAGGAAGAATACACAAAGCAATATATCCTAAAACAGTACAAATAAAACACGATGGAATCCTAAAAAAAAGTTAAAGTAATGCAAAAGATGGCAAGAAAAATGAAGTGAGAAATAAGAAAGAGGGTGGAAAAAAAAACTAGAATGGCAGACTTACGCTCTAACATAAGCACTTTAAATATATAAATGGTCTAAACACATCAATTAAAAGACAGATTAATTGGCAGAGTGGAATATACAAAATCCAACTACATACTGTCTAATACAAACTTATTTCAAACACATCAGTCTTACATAAAAGGTTGTTAAAAGATACATCATGCTAACATCATTTTTTAAAAACAGGTATAGCTATATTCACACAGATAAGGCAGATTTCAGAGGAAAGAAAATTACTAGAGACAAAGACATTTACATAACGATACTTTAAAAATCAACCCATTGATAAAAAAAATACTGCTCCTAAATGTAAATGCACCAAACAATAGAGTTGCAAAATAATAAAACAAAAACTGACACAGCTAAATTATAGGTGGGGACTTCAACACTTCACTGTCAGCAACTGGTAGAACTAAAAGAAAAATTAGCAAAGACAGAAAAGAACTGAACATCAACCAACCAACAGGACCTGAAAGACATTTCTAGAACACTCCACCCTACAACAGAATATTCATTCCCTTTAAGCTACCGTGGACCATGTACCAGGATAGACCATACCCTGGGTCATAAAACAAACCCCAACTATTTTAAAATAATTAAAATTATTCCATTTTCCAACTATAATGTTGGTGAACCTTAAGTTCTTACGATTTCCAATCACAATGTAATCAGACTAGAAATCAGTAACAGAAACACAACACAGAAATCTTCAAACACTTCTGCATAACACACTTCTGAACGAATCATTGGCCAAAAAGCAACAGAACAGCAAAAAATACATATATGTAAATAAAAATAAAAACGCAAAATATCAAAAAACAGTTCTGACCGAAATACTCATGTCACAGTGATGCTTATGTTAGAAAAGAGGAAATGGTCTCACATTAATAATCTCTGTCCCCCACTTTAAGAAACTAGAAAAAGTAGAGCAAAATAAACCCAAAGCAAGTAGAATGAAAATTATGAAAACAAGAGCAGAAACCAATGAAACTGAAAACAGGAAAATAACAAAAAAAATCAATGAAATCAAATACTGGTTCTCTGAAAAAAGAATCAAAATCGAAAAGCCTCTAGCAAGACTGACACAAAAAAGTGAAGACACAAAGTACAACCATCAGGAATGAAACAAGGGATAGCTTCATGCTATAGCCATTAGAAGATTACTAAGGGCATAGAATGAATAACTTAATGCTCATAAATTTGACAACTTTGAAAATACGGACCAATTCCTCAAAAACCACTAACTACCAAAGCTCAGCCAATATGAAGGCGATGGCCTGCATAAACCCATAACATTAAAGACAATGAATTTGTGAAGAGAAAGATCTCAGCCAGGTGCAGTGGCTCACACCTGTAATCCCAGCACTTTGGGAGGCCGAGGCGGGTGGATCACGAGGTCAGGAGTTCAAGACCAGCCTGACCAATACTGTGAAACCCCATCTCTACTAAAAATACAAAAAAATTAGCCGGGCATGGTGGTGTGCACCTGTAGTTCCAGCTACTGGGGAGGCTGAGGCAGGAGAATTGCTTGAACCTGGGAAGCAAAGGTTGCAGTGAGCTGAGATCACGGCACTGCACTCCAGCCTGGGTGACAAGAGTGAAACTCCATCTCAAAAAAAAGAGAGAAAGATCTCCAAAAAAGAAATTCCCAGGCCAAAATGGCTTTACTGGAAAATTTTACCAAACATTTAAAAAAGAATTAGGGCCAATTTTACATAATCTATTTTAAAAAAACAGAAGAAAGAACATTTCCCAACTCATCTAATGAAGCTAGTGTATTACTCTGACACCAAAGCTAGACAAAACCATTGCAAAATTTTTTTAAAAACTATAGACCACTATCCCTTATTAACTTAGGTGCAAAAACCCTCAAATACTAGCAAACTGAATCTAGTAATACAGGAAAAGGACTACACACCGTAAGTAGAATGTATGCAACATATGCAAGACAGAATAAACATTTGAAAAAAATGGAATCAAATATACTAATAACAAAATCATATGATCATATCAACTGATGCAAAAAAAAATTATTTGACAAAATCCACCATCCCATCATGATACAAATTCTCACTAAAATAGACACAAACTGGAACTTCCTTTACATGACAAAGAGCATCTGCAAAAATCTACACCTTAATGGTGAAAGAATGGTTTTCCCCTAAGACTGGGAAAAGGTGATCCACAAATTTTTTTTCAGCACAGTACTAGAAATTCTAAGACACTGCAATAAGGCAAGGAAAATAAAATGCACACAGATCAGGAAGGAAGAACAAAACTGTCCCTACTGGCAAATGATATGATGGTTTACACGGAAAATCCAAAGGAACCTGTAAAAATCATCTAAAACTTCTAGAATAAGTAAGTTCAGCAAGGAA
Source organism: Theropithecus gelada (assembly GCF_003255815.1). Taxonomy (NCBI): domain Eukaryota; kingdom Metazoa; phylum Chordata; class Mammalia; order Primates; family Cercopithecidae; genus Theropithecus; species Theropithecus gelada. The sequence goes on along the minus strand of NC_037681.1, from coordinate 19,001,502 downwards.
GCAGAATACGAGATTAACACACATAAATCAATAACATTTCTATATACTAACAGTGAACATATGGAAACCAAAAAGTTAAAAACAAAACATTATATACTAACAACGAACATATGAAAACCAAAAAATAAAAAACAAAACACCATTTACAATCACTCTGGAAAGTGAAATACTTGCAATCACTCCGGAAAGTGAAAGCTATGTACAGGATCTATATACTAAAAAATTTTAATGCTGATTAAAAAAAGAAAACCTAAATAAATGAACATATATAATGGAGTACTTAACACAGTAAAAATGTCACTTCTCCCCAAATTAATATACAGGTTTAATGCAATTCCTATCAATATCTCAGCAACACATTTCATACACATAAACTAGCTTATTCTAAAATTTGCACAGAAAAGTACACACCCTAAAATAGTCAAAACAATCTTGAGAAATAAGGAAAAAGTGACAGAAATTATTCTCCTCAATATTAAGGTAGAGTAAGAGTAAGGGTAGTATTATTCTAGTAAAAGAGTACCTGAGACAGTGTGACATTGTCAAAGGGACATGCACAGACTAATGGAATAGAACAGATGACCCACAAAGAGAGCCACACAAATATGCCCAATTGATTTTGATACAAGTATGAAAATAATTCACTGGAGGAATTTTTTCAATATTCAATAAATGGTGCTAGAGCAACTGGACATCCACATGCCAAACAGTGCCAAATATTTTTGTATCTCAGAACCAGCTTGCTAAACGGAAATATGAAATAGTTACGATGGCCCATCAGATAATTTCTTGATTATACAGAGAACAATTATATTTTTACTCCATTCTTTAACCCATGTGGTATTGATCTCCTGTTACTCTGATCAAAGTTTCAGCGTACAAATTAAAATTTCAATTTGTTTTCAAGGAAGGTTATAAATAACAGATCATACTCCAAAGTGGTAAAAGAAAAAAAAGACTTAAAAGCTTGGAAAATTTTCTGGGGCATAGTAGTAACTGGGGTAAAAAGAGAAAAATTTATGTCAAAGTGAGAATGTGTTATATATAAATATTTTAAAATATTTCTCTTTTTTCATTAAGGAGTGTAAACTAGATTTTTTTTTTTTTTTTTTTTTTTTTACTATAAACATGACTTTTGTAAATATGTGGTCCAAAAATCTGATTCACTATTAGTCTTTAATAGCTTATTCCTCACCTCTGACATAAATTTTAAGTTAAAAAATTATCCAACTGTGGCTGGGCATGGTGGCTCATGGCTGTAATCCCAGCACTTTGGGAGGCCGAGGTGGGTGATCACCTGAGGTCAGGAGTTCGAGACCAGCCTGGCCAACATGGCGAAATCCCGTCTGTACTAAAAATACAAAAATTAGCTGGTGTGGAGGCGTGTGCCTGTAATCGCAGCTACTCGGGAGGCTGAGGTAGGAGAATAGCTTGAACCTGCGAGGAAGAGGCTGCAGTAAGCCAAGATTGCACCACTGAACTCCAGGCTGGGCAACAGAGTGAGACTCCATCTCAAAAAAAAAAAAAAATTAACCAACAGCAATAATTTTTTAAGTGAAGGTAAATGTTTGAACAAATGTGAGACTTTGTATAGAAAAAAATTGGAAGACACCGAATTTGGCAAGTTCTAAACACAGTAATGTTTACATAAAAACAAAAAGCAAAAAACCAAAAATGTTGTTGTGCCCAGTACTTAATGATTTACATATATATAAATTTTAACATTACTACGAATTTTAGTTTATTATTTTTAAAATTTAGTCACACGTTTTACTTTTGATTACATACATATGAAACAACATTATAGATTTTATGTTTCCTCCTGTACTAACTAGGCACAAATTTTAATGTACCTCTAGTCTGTCCTGGTTTGCTCCGAAGTTGAAGGGATCCTATGTTGGTGCTGCCCACTGACTATAAACAGAAGGTACCAGCTAACTCACAGGACGGGGAGAGGCAAGGCTATTTCATGATCTCATTGTGGGGTGAGTCAAACCTAAACTTAAAAAAAAGAAACAAGTTACCTCTTCAAGACATTAGTTTAAAAAAAAAAAAAAAAAAAGAATAGAAAAGAAAAAAAAAATGTGCTCAAGTGTTAGAATTTCTATTCCAAAGGACTTAAGTTTCCTGTTTTGAAAACATGCTGGAAAGCTTATGCCTGTTGGCAAGGCTGCCAAGTATGCTGACAAATAATGAAAGTTTCAAAACTAGGCCTCTGAAATACAATTAGCTAATGTCATAGCAGGTACCTTGATTATTAAAAAGAAAAAAAAAGATAACTTTTAACTAAAAGCTACTGTACCTAAGCACTGTGCTAAGGGCTAAGGCTGGACCTCAAGGAGCTCATACACTGAGATGAAACACAGACGAATAAATCAAGTACTGGGTGTTCCAGGTGCTCTGAAACCAACAAATTCAGCCACAAGGGTTTATGGAGTGGCTACATCTGAAGGACCAGTCAGGCGAACAAGGAGGTAGGCATTCCTACCGGAAAGCATAACAGTGCAAAGGAATTCGAGGTATGAAAAATCATGGTTCTTTAAGAAGATATGTCATTTCATAGGTCTGAAATTTAGGGAGCACTGAAGAGAATTAAGAGGAGGCTGGAGATGGGGGCAGAAGCTGAGCCACCATCCACACCAACCCTGGAAGTTGTGTGTTATTTTTCCCATTTTCCAGTAATCTGCCCAAGGTCAAACTTCTGACAAGTGGCAGAGATGAGAGGACAGATCAGGTCTGCCTCTCTACAAAGCTCAGGCTGTCTCTCAACAAACCTTCCAACACTTAGAATCTCCCACTAGAAGCAGCTTCCCGAAGACAGAGAAAGCCCATGGTGAAGTGGAACAGTAACAAACCCTGAAACTAATCACTAAAGTAGCTCTTCTCAAAGTGGAGTTCTTGGACCCCCGCATTAAAACACCTTGGTACTCAGCAAAATGTAGATTCTGGGCCTACATTCAGACATACGGAATCACATTCTCTGAGATTGAGCCTGGGAGTCTGCATTTTACGACACCCACAAGCTTTGAAGGCTGGTGATTTAAATGCCTGTTACACCCAGGGCAAGTGGGTGACCAGATTTGAAGGGGCATAAGAAGAAAGGAAAGGCTTAATTCAACTTCAGATAAATGGGATCTGAGTTAACAAGGAAATAGACAAGGAAAAATGCTGACGCAGGCAGTTCCAAGACAGTATTTGAACTTGGGGAAAGAGGGACACCGACAGAGGGAGGAAACTGAAGCTCTAAGCTTTCAAAAATCAAGGAAGACATGGTAGAGGGCTGAGGTCTGCAACTTACTACGGGGCAGAACCTCCCTCCAGCAGCAGTGGAGCACTGACAGTGGAGGTTTAGGAGGAAGAGGAACAGAACAGGGCATGTGTCATGGAAGTCAAGGAAGTGTCAAAGGCTATTCCACAGAGAAAAGAGGAGACCAGAGGGCAGAGACTTGAAAATAAGCCACCAGAGTTGGCCAATTGGAAGCCACTGGTAAGTCCTGGGACAGGTTTCTGAGTGGCAGAGAAATCAGACTCTAAAGTAGATGCCTGGGAAAGTCAAGAAAGCAGGAGAAGGGAAAGGAGAAGAAATGCTCTTTCTGACGACTGAAGTAAAGAAACATGGGTGGAGACACAAACTGAGGTTACGAGAAAGAAGAAACAGGAGCTGACACTGGAGGGTCTGTTTCAATGAGCTAAGATACAAGGTCATCTGTGTCTGGCGGGAGGTGGGGAAGAGCCAGACAGGTGTGAAGAACCAACTGCTTCAGCCACATGATCAAGGCCTGAAGGAGCCACTGCGGTCCTGACTCTCAAACAGGGAAGTATTTTCTTGCCATCCCTTTTTCTGTAGAAAAGTTTAACCTACAGAATAGTTAAAAGAACTGAATGTGTCAGATTTGTTTCAGCACATTCTCCCTTTCTCTCTCTCTCATATATATATGAGAAAATATATGTGTGTGTGTGTGTGTATGTGTATATATACGTATATGGCCAAACCATTTGAAAGCAGGCTACAGACACCACAACACTTCCCAATAAATACTTCCAGCACAGATTCCTTAAGAACAAAGACATTCTCCTACATAATCACAATTCTATTACCACAGCCAACCATTTTAATATTGACATATCACATTAAAAAAATACAGTCTGTATTTAAGTTTCCTCAATTGTCCACCCCAAAATGTCCTTTATAACTTTGTTTTTTTTTTTTTAAAGTCCAGCATCCAATCAAGGATCATGCATTACAGCATTACATTTGGTTGTCACTTTAGTCTCCTTTAAATTACAACAGTCCCCCTCAAAAGTTTCTGTCATGGCATAATTTTTGGAGAATCAAGACCTAGTGTTTTACAGACTATCCCACAATCTTGATTTGTTTTACTGTTTCCTCATGATTAGATTCACGGCAAATATTTTTGGTAAGGATAATATAGAAATGACGTCCATCCCAACAAGAGTTGGATATTTCAATTTGTCATTACTGGGGATATTAAATTGGATCACTTGGTTAATGTAGTATCCATCGGATCTTTCCATCACAAAGATGTATTTTTCCCTTTGTAATAGATAAGTAATTCATAAAAAGAATTTTGAGGTAGTATACATATATCCAATAAACTTTACCAATGATTTTTAGCATCCATTGATAATTCCTGCCTGAGTCAATGATTATAGTGGCGGTTATAAAACGGTAACTTTCTAATTCAATCATTCCTTGTACTACAAGGCATTCTTTGGTAATGTCATTTTTATTTCCATCCATCTTTTTCATGCTTAAGTATCGCTATGGACTCATATTTTCCTCCAATATAACTGATTACTTTTTTTTTTTGATGTTCAAAATGTCCCAAATTTCACCAATGGGAATCCCTTCAAGCCAGTTTTTGTGTTGTTCTAACACGTTTCCATTAGTCCTTGAGCACGTCTCTGCTTTATGACACAAAATGATCCAGTATCATTTTACAGTTTTACTGTCTTAGAGGGTTTCACTGGTGAATTCTAACAAATGATGCTGAAAAGTCTTATTAAAATAAAACTAAGTCTGTAAAAATAATTCAACATTATAGGAAAAATCCTTCCCAACTCATTTCATGAGACCAGCATTAATCCAACACCGGAAATAAAAACAGCATACAAAAACTAAAACCAATAGACCTCATCAATGCAGACACAAAAAAATGCTTAAAGGGGTTTTACCAAATTGAGTCCAGCAGTATGTAAAAATGAGTAATATATAACATCCAAACAGAGTTAATACCAGAAAAGCAAGATGGTTTACATTTTTAAAAAGTAATGTATTTCACCATATTAACATTCTAAAAAAGAAAAACTAGTTACTTCACCATCTTAAGATTGAGAAAAAGAATTTAACAAAATTCACCAATTCATGATGAAAATTACCAGTAAGCCAATAGAAAGAACCTCCTCAGCGATTATGAACACTTACTAAAAACTTACGACTGACATCATACTTGATGGTGGAAGACTGAATGTTTCCCCCCTAAAACTGGGAACAAGGAAAGGATGTATATTCCCGTCACTTTTTATTCAACATTGTTCTCTATTGTACCGAGGCAATAAAAAGAAACAAAAGGTTTACAGATTGGAAAGGAAGCTGTAAACACTACTTAAAACAAAAAAGGTGCTATTAGAACAAGTAAGGTTATAGCATGTAAAGTTAGTAACACAAATCAATTACATTTCCATATACAAGCACTGAACAACTGAAAAATAAAATAAAAATATAATTTCATTGTATTTGGAAAAAATACAATTGGTTGTATACAGAACAAAATCCAATTGTTTGTATACTTATATACAACAATATACAATTTTTGTATAGGGAAAAAATACAATTCCCTATACAACAGCCTCCAAAAACATGAGAGATAAATACTGTTTAAAGAAATTAAAGACCTAAATAAAGAGATGAATCTTGTTTGGGATTAAAATCTCAATGTTGTTATGTAAATTCTCGCCATTTGATTAGAGTTAGCATGCTCTCCATCAAAATCTCAGGTTGTTGGTTTTCGAAATTGACAAGTCTGAAGTTTACATGGAAATGGAAGTAACTAAAACAGCCAAAGCAACTGGAGTACCCATACTGTCTCCCTTAAAGACTTACTAAAAGGCTGCAGTAATCAAGCTAATACAGAACTGACAAAATGATATGTAAATCAACAGAACAGAATTGAACATCGAAAAACAGACATGCAAACATATGGTTAACTGAGTTTCAATAAAGGTGTCAAAGCAACTCACTGGGGGAAAATGAAAGTCTTTTCATAAATTGTGCTGCAACAGGTGAATATGCAAATACACTTTAAAAGGTGAACTTATGAGAAATTGTATGTCAATATAACAAAAAGCATGCTTTTGTGTTCTATTCCCTAAAGCAATATGCATTATTTGCATATTCCCATTACTTGAATATGCAAATAATGAATATTGACGCCTATCATATATAAAAATTAGCTCAGAATGATTTACAGACCTAAATAAACAGCTAAAACTATAACGTTCTAGACAAACACATAGGGGAAAATCTTTGTGATCTTGTGGTAGGCAAAAATTCTTACAGGATACAGAATATACATAGACCTGTAAATGAAAAAACTGAAAAACTGTACTTCATTAAAATTTAAAATATTTACTCTCAGAAAACACTGCTTAAAAAATGAAAAGGCTGCCGGGCGTGGTGGCTCACGCCTGTAATCCCAGCACTTTGGGAGGCTGAGGCAGGCAGATCACGAGGTGAGGAGATCGAGACCATCCTGGCTAATACGGTGAAACTCCGTCTCTACTAAAAACACAAAAAAATTAGCCAGGCATGGTGGCGGGTGCCTGTAGTCCCAGCTACTTGGGAGGCTGAGGCAGGAGAATGGCATGAACCCAGGAGGCGGAGTTTGCAGTGAGCCACTGGCACTCCAGCCTGGGCGACAGAGCGAGACTCTGTCTCCAAAAAAAAAAAACTATAATGAAATACCACTACATACCCACTAAAATGACCAACAACACCAGGTGTTGGACAAAGACACACTGCAAAAGCAACTGGAACTCTCACATACTTGGTGCTAACGGTTTGACAGTTTCTTCTGAAGTTAAACATAATCTTACCATGCAACTCATCAATCTACTTCTAGGTATTACTTACAAGAAATGAAAATATTTGTCAAGAAAAAACTTTTACTTACCTTCATAAAAGTTTTAATCATAGTAGGCCTAAACTTGAAACAAACCAGAAATCTATTAACAGGTAAAAAACTAAATTGTAGTCTACTCAGCGATAAAAAGAAACAAACATGATAAATGCAATGTGAATTTCAAAAGCATTATGCAAACTGAAACGAGTCAAAACAAAAGACTGCATGTAGTATGATTCCACTTATTTACAATTCCAGACCAGGCAGCAACTACAGAAAGTGTTCTCTAGTTGGTGCCTGAGACCAGAGATGAGGGAAAGGCACTGACTGCTAACAGGCACAGGGGAACTTTCTGAGATGATGGAAATGTCCTACATGAAGACAGTGGCATTTTCACAACTGTATGTTTGTGAAACTAATCAAAATGCACACTTAAAACTGGTGAATATTACTGTATGCAAACTATACCTCAATAGAGTCGGTTAAAACATGAAGGAAAGAAAAAGAAAGCTGGCACAAGTTCAGTCATGTTCAACCTTACAGGATTGTTTTAAAGTAGGTTATTACCCCAGGCTCTTAATACCCTGAGGGCACATAGATGTTAGCTCATTTCTGTCTTTTATTAATCTCTTGTATGTTAAAAGTGGGAGAAAAGGAGCTTTACTAATTTTCAAGTTTTTTTTGTTTCCTTAAGGTCCCAGGAACCAGTCAGCTTTAAGAATTTTTGAGATTGCAGGCCAGGTATCGTGGCTCATGCCTGTAATACCAGAACTCTGGGAGGCTGAGGCAGGCAGATCACTTGAGGTCAGAAGTTCGTGACCAGCCTGGCCAACATGGCAAAACCCTGTCTCTACTAAAAATACAAAAATTAGCTGCGCATGGTGATGGGCGCCTGTAGTCCCAGCTACTCGGGAGGATGAGGCAGGAGAATCGCTTGAACCAGGGAAGCAGAGGTTGCAGTGAGCTGAGATCGTGCCACTCCACTCCACCCTGGGTGGCATGAGTGAAACTCCGTCTCAAAAAACAAATAAATAAAATAAGAATTTTTGAGATTGCTAGAAAAATTTCCCTTTGTTGTTGTTGTTATATATAAGCTACAATAATTTTATCTTCACTTATAAATCAGATGTTTATACTACACCACGTATTTTTTAAAGTTTTTCTTCTATGCAAATGCATAGTGGTAAATTTGTTAAAAGTCTGAAATATCTAGACACAGAACGAATTAATATTTGGAAGAATAAGTTATCTTCTCAAATATAAATGTTTTCCAGAATCCAGTTCTAAAAGGCTTACATAAAAGTGGCACAGGTATAGTAATGTTCTAATACTCCAACCTGCTTCCAAGGAAACTGGCAAATCAAGCATTCACATTCCTAAATGTTCTACCAATAGAATGACAGCAATCTCTACACACTTATTACCACATACAGCTGCAGTTAAAGGTCTTTCTCAAGAAATCTCCTGTGTCCGCAGACAAAATAATAATAATAATAATAATAATAATAATAATAATAATAATAATAATAAAGGAGACCACCACCTACAAGGTCAAAAATACTGCTGTAATACAATTTAGGAAATTAGGAGAACTGTTATGGCATTCTCCTTTTATACTGGATTTATTCAAGGCTGGTCTCTAATCTCTATTTCCCTGCAATTTCGCTCATGGCACTTCCTATTACTGAAACTGATATGCAAGCCACATACCTCCTCTTTAGAGTAAATTCAGTTCTACTGCAAACAAATTGCAGGGAAATACAGTTGGGAAAGAAGTCTATGTTCTCCATAATTTCTTTAAAACAGTCAAATAAATATTACAGAGGAAAGCAAAAATCACATGCAACTAAGAATTGGATCTATTTTTATCACATCGAGCTTGTTAAATACACATTTGAAATCTATGTCCTTGACTAAGTCAATTCTACTGCAATCAAGATTTTTCCTTACCTGTTTACTCCCAGACAGAAAAACACATCTAAACAGAAATAACCCGAGTAAAATGTCTAACCATATCTCCTAACCGCTTTCTACATCCTGAGCACTGCACTATGCAATCTGCATGCATTATTCTTATTTAATTCCAACAAATTCTGGGAAGGAAGATACTGATCTCTAAAACAGAGATAAGCTGCCAAGCAGTAAAATTATTAATACATACTATTATCAGCAAAGTTTGGGAAAACACTGACTCTTGGTCTTCACAACCTCTGTCTCTTCATCCATAAAATAGAGATACAATTCTTTTTTGTGGGAAAGAGAGTTTCTAGGGTGCCAGATGAGTTGGTGGCCCCTGTGTGAGACATCCACGGGGAGCCACGGGCGGCCTCTGCAGAGAAAAGTCTCCTTACTGCCTTCATGTCTTCGTGCCCCGAGAGCATAAGAGCTCCCAGGCACGCCCCAGGTCGCTCAGGGAAATAACACTGCCTTGAAGCAGTGGAGTATAATCAAACATCTTGGCTCCTCCTGAAACCCACTCGAACACATTTCAGTCCCAGTAAGTTAAAGATCTTAAGTAGTTTAGACACACGTCTTTGCTCACGGAAATTCACAGAAACCGCCACTGCTACGCATCTTATTGAATGACGAGTTCTCCCTCGCTGATTAATCCTTTTCCTCATCCCTTTGCACGCCTCCCATCTACCCTAAGAACAAAGAGCTTGTAAACCAATCAGTTAGGTGGAGGCCGAGAGCTAGGGGCTGTGAGCAAGCCCCCCTCGCTCCAGTCCCCTGGACCCGCCTTTTAAACTCTTATTATCTCTTTCTAAGTCCTTTGTCTCCACTGGACTCGGGGTACCCGCCGGGTGGTGTGGGGTTGGTTTCCCCAACATTTTTAAAACAGGCACTACTGCATAGATTGCCTGGCACATAACAGCCCACTTACTACCAAGGGCCACCCTGCTAAGCACCTAGTGGACCCCAGGAATGATGAATCTGGAAGGCTGTGACAAGGCCCCATGGCTGGGCACCAATTCATCTAATCTCACAAACAGCACATATTATTTTTAAATTTCCTAATGAAATTAGGAATGTGTAATGAAAATTACTGCTCCTAAAACTCAGAAGAAATTCTCCAGTGAACTTAGGTTGTGTAAAACTTACCTACTCCTAGACCGGCTAACTTCAAAAGCTATTTTCTACCTTTCTTTTGCCTGCCCATGGAGAAGTGATCTAAATGTAACCCTGAAATTCACATAAAAGTAGAACTAGATGGCATTAGTCAATTTTCCTAGGGTGGCTTTTCCTGCTAGAGCTAAAAATTTGAGTAGAAAAAGAACAGTAATGCAAGGATAATTCAGTAAAAGAAAGAGTAAGCAAAGCCTAGAAAGAAAACAATTGAACAAAAGCAATTTTTTTTTTAAATTGCAAAATTATCAAATTTATTTGCTATCAATTTGACAGGGGCATATTTTTCCCTTGTCATAAAACAAATTTCTATCGTGGATATCTAGTATGTTAGAATAATTACTAGAGCTGACAATGCATACATTGAACATGTAAGCCTCACAGGGAAAATTGACTGTTCTCTGCTCACTGCAACATAACTTAGCAGTAGTTAAACCAGCCAGGTGTCCGGCATTCGACTCAGATAAAATCTTTCTGGGTGGTTAACAGAGTCTGGAAGGGTCAATTTCTCCCTAAATTACCTAATACACTACTTTAAAATAACCCTTTCCTAATTTTTAAAAATTTCTTCCACTCTTCAAATCTTATTCTTTGAATGTCTTTTTTTTTTTTTTTTTTTTGAGACAGAGTCTCGCACTGTGTCACCCAGGCTGGAGTGCAGTGGCGCGATCTCGGCTCACTGCAAGCTCCGCCTCCCAGGTTCAGGCCATTCTCCTGCCTCAGCCTCCGAGTAGCTGGGACTACAGGCGCCCGCCACCACGCCCGGCTAGTTTTTTGTATTTTTTTTTTTTTAGTAGAGACGGGGTTTCACCATGTTAGCCAGGATGGTCTCGAGCTCCTGACCTCGTGATCCGCCCGCCTCGGCCTCCCAAAGTGCTGGGATTACAGGCTTGAGCCACCGCGCCCAGCCACCCTTTGAAAAATGTCTTGATCTTAAAAGTATTTTAAGAAACTAAAGAGAACACAATAAATAAAAGGTATAAACCACTTGAGGCCAGGAATCACCCCTTCTTCATCTCTTAGGCTCCAATGACCAATCCAGTGTCTGACACAGTGGCCCTCAATAAATGTCTGTTGAGCTGACGACATGGAATACCTTCAGACTAAGGACTTGGTCCGGTCCAACTGAAAATAGCTTCAAGCTGGCTCACCTGGGATTACAAAAGTAGTCCAGAGTCAAACACAACATGAATATGCAACACAAGCTAGCACTAATCTACCACTTACTACATACCAAGCTCTACAGATGATTCAATACTCACATCAACCCTAGAAGACAGGTACTAACTATTATCCCCATTAAAACCAATCAGGAAGCTGAAGCATGAGGACTAGGTTTGCTCAAGGTCACAGTCAAGCCCATATTCCAAGTCGGCAGTCTGTTTACTCTCCACACCACTGAGAAAGGTAGCCAGGCAGGTCCCTCATATAAGCTGACAAGACTAATCGCTTAGGAAGACAAGTGCTTGCTTTGACCAAACTCGTTTTAGGGGTGTTCACCGGTGTGAATTCAACCACACCTGCCCACCACCGAAAACAAACGAACAAACAAACAAACAAACAAACAAACAAACGGCACACTTCTTAGATGGGGGCGGTGAGTCAGGTGGAACTTATGGAGTATTGTTTTCCCTCACCATAAAAGGGAGTTACTCAGATCCAGACCTAATATCCCATTAGATCTGTCCTCCCTATTTCATAAGCTGACTGATACACAGGTCTGTGTATACAGTTAACCCAGCTCTCTCCTGTGGCACACATATCTTCCTATGTACCTTTAATCTTACATTGTAATTGTTTATGCCTGTCTCTAACAAAAAATTCTTGGAAGCTAATTACTATCTTACTCATAAACATATCCAAGGGCCCAGCAGTGTACTATAAAATATACTGGCTGCATGAAAGATGCACACTGACAGAAAACAGGAAGTGTAACATAAAACAGTACAGTGTGTAAATTTATTCATATGTGACTATGAAATATTCAGGAATGTTTGTTTTATTTATTTAAATTCCCTGGGTACAGACCAACTAGTAGAAAGGAAAGAGGAATAAAAAATAAAGAGCACAAAGATCGCATGGAAACAAGAAATTTAATAAGTAAACTACTTAAAATAAAAAATGGTATACTCAACTAATTCGAACGGTGCAATAGAAAATTTTTCAAGAGGGTTGATAGTGGGGGGAAAGAACATGAAGCTAAATACATTAAGCATCCTCTTCTACATTCCACAGAATACTTTTATTCCCACTTAGCCTAAGAGGAAACAGACTCTCAGGGATAAGTAATGTGTACAAGGTCACAGAGCTGGAAAGCACTAGAGCCTCAATGCTCTGCTTACCATACCCTGTTGTCTTCCCATGGAACACATCCTGTTGGGATGTCTTACGCCACTTTTTTTAGGTTTTTTGTTTTTTTTTTTTTGGAGAGGTTTTTTAAGGTGGGAGGCACAGAAGAAAAACAAATCTCAGAACTCTGAGACATAGACACATAACAAAGCTATAATGTCTTACTGCCTAAGCCCTCAAAATGAGTTACTTATTCTAAGTAACGCTCTAGTACACTAAGTCCTATCCCCAGCACCCGACCTATCCTGGCAACCACTTCTAACTCAGCATCCATATGTAGGCCTGTTCACTCCACCACAGTGGAAGCTCCTGCAGAGCCAGAATTGTGTCATTATCTTTCTAGACCCAGCCTAAGACACGGCACCTACTGAATAGAAATTAACAAATTAATTTGTTGGTGTTCTGTCTAGCCTAGTGACCAGATAACAACTGAGGTGTGACTACCAGATAAGGGCTCAGAGGGTCTACGTTTCCTTTAAATACATATATATCATATATAACATATATGATACATATAATACATATATATAAAACATACCTAAATGTCGTGTTTTAACATTATAAGTGTTAACACTTTAAGACATCAACATGAACTTCGGACTTAAACATGGGAATGGTCATGAACCTGCCTGTCAGTGTGTAATTCAACTTTCAAATGAGTTGAGACTTACTGAACACTTGCTGTGTACCACACACAATGCAGACAACACAGTGGGCACTCCTATCTCCCTGCAGTAGGGTCTCTGAAAATGAGTTCTCCCTTTGGAGAGGCAATGTTCAGACAAAAATCTAAGTTTCAGAAAGAATGCCAAGCAGTGCTGATACATCTGCAGGGAAGCCTACACAAAGCAAGAGTGACTCCCAACATCTCCCACTCATCTGTGTGTAGTGAAGACGAGACCTGGCAAGCTTCCTGGCTCCCATTATCCAGAAGATTATACTCCTTCCCCAACTTGTCATTTGAACCGGTTTGCTAAGGCACATCCTTCCCATCAGAATAAGGATATCGGGCAGGTGCACTGGTTCTTGCCTGTAACCTCAGCACTTTGGGAGGCCAAAGTGGGAGGATAGCTAGAGGTCTGGAGTTCAAGACCAGCCTGGGCAACAGAGTGAGACTTCATCTCCACTAAAAAAAAAAACAAAAAAATAGCTGGGCCTGGAGGCGTACCTCTAGTCTTAGCTACTTGGGAGGCTAAGATGGGAGGATCACATGAGCCTAGGAGATCGAGGCTGTAGTGAGCCATGATTGTGCCACTCACTGCACTTGAGTGAGTCTGTGTGACACAGAGAGACCCTGATTCAAAAAAAAAAAAGAAAAAAAAAGGATAAGGATATGACAACATTTATGTTAATTTAGCTGACTAACTCATTTAAGAGTAATTTGCTGATGTATTACGACCACTAGGCATGTATAAATTAAGCCTTTTATCTTTAATCGTACAAAAGAGAAGTTACCCTGTACATAGCACATATCATAAGGCCACCTGCCTAACGATGGGGGCAGGGTAAGTGTGTGTGCTTAGATAGACAATGTTGCTTTAATCACCAGTTTCTTCCAGGCCCTCCACCAAGCTCCCCTTGTTTGGGCCCTTCTGCCCCACCACCCCCTTCCCTGACAACTCCCCTCCATTAGTCTGTGACTTCTTCCTTCTCTAACGCTCTGGCTGCAGACACCTAACTGCCTATCTTATTTATGTTTTCAGAAACATTTCCTTTTCGGATTCTAATTAATGACACTTGCAGGTCTTCTCAGGTACCTTTGAATGATGTATCGTTCTGTGCTGACATTTGTCTTCCCAGGCTACTATTCTAAGGCCTTAGAGTATTTACTCTGCCATGAGTCAAAAACGTATCTACACACTATTCGGTGAAGAGTATTCCATACATTACTATACACAAGCTGTGCAAATAAAACAAGTTGATGTAGTAAAAATCTGCAGGAATAGAACCATGAAACTGAAAGCCAGGCATATTCTTCTACAAGTGGCTCGTATCCAACCACATGCTCTTACTTTATTAATAAGCAGTGTTTCCTACAACACTGGACTTTCTGATGTTACCGTAAAAAATGCAAAATCATCCACTTATCTAAATGTTACTCAGCGCCTTTCACAACGATCTGTCTGAGGCAGAGCTAGCTGTTCAGGGCCCCAGGAAGGTCAAAGTTAGTCTACCTCTGTGAACCAAGACCCTGGCAACGATCCATTCCACTTTCCTTGCTTTCGAAGAATAACTGTTACGGTGCTGCTGAAACACAGAAACGAGCTATTGTGAGCTCTAAGTACAAAGCATGAGACATATCTTAAGGCGTACCCACTTGGGAAAATTGGTTTTTCTACTGGAATCAGCATGGATACTGAAATGGAACGCAAAATTTGAATAAATAAAACACAATACACCTTAAAGAAATGGCTACCTCTTTTGGGGATGGCCTTAGACTCCCCTTGCCCCTAAAGAACTGCTCAGTAGGGAGCACAAGGGTATTAAGGCTGATCCAAGAGACAAATGCTCCATGCCCGGTTTATTTCATTGGAGGCAAGGTGTGGGAGGAGGTAAATAGAGACATAGGCCAAAGGAAACAGTACAGAGAGAGGAGATAAAAGACAGCACGCCTACTCTGCAAACATATCTGAAAACTAACATTTCAAGACCTATGCAAAGTGCCTGGCAACTCTATTAAGCATGTTTATGTCCACTGTACAGTTGAGAAAGGTCCACAGATAATTTGCCCAAGGACACACACAAAGTAAATGATAAACCACTATGTGAGGAAAAGCCATCCATCTGCAGAGCCTTGACCTCATCTATTCACCACTCACTCCAGGCACAAACCACCCTGGTGGAAGAGCAGGTGCTCTGCTGATTGGGCTTCTGGTCCCAGGACTGTGGCCAGAGAAGAGTAACTATCTGGGCCTATTCCTGCAGCAAGAACAAAGTGCTGAGTGCTCTGGCCAGCTTCTGGTGGTCTGCCATGCTGGACATATCTCACTCACTTTTACCCAGGAGTGTGCAAGCAGAAGCCAGCAGAACGCAGCGGAAGAGAAGGTATTACAAATACCTGCTGGCTTGACTATGCGCTCTGGAACTGGCTCTACTGACCTACTGACACTCAACCATTCGTGGACAAATAAAAGCCTGGTTTGTTTTTAACGTAGCCTACGGTGGGGGGAGTATAAAGAACGATTAAAATTATTATTCACCTTGCACATTAACTTCTGGCTTAAATAAACTACTGCTTTAGAATTCTATCAATTATTTAAACATATGAAGAAGATGGGAGTTAAAAACAATATGAAGACAGTTACGGAAGCAAAGAGATAACCTCAGCTCAGAGCTGCTATACATAAATTATTCCATCACATCAGGTCAACATAACCTTTGACAAAGGACAATGGGTAAGGGTCAAAGGAGAAAATCCGAGGCTTTTTCAGAGATCACTGAAATTGCTGACAATGCAGGGGATGACACGCTGAAGGCCTGACAGGAAAACAGCACACAGGGAGGTGTTCCACGTAACAAAAGCGACAAAGAACATAAGACATTGGCTGCGATAAGCAGAGGAAGGGGGAAAAAGATACCATTCTTCAATTTTAAAAGGAAAAAAAAAATACTGAAATATAAGGCAGCTGATACTGGTCTAAAATTACATTTGTGGCTATCAATCTATTTCCCAAGCTTGAAAGTTTCTACACGTTGCCACATTTCTCAGCAGTGGGCTGAGAAATTCTCAAATCAAAACTTTGTGAAATAATCCATAAAGTTTTCTGAATCATATCTGAAACTAAAATAAGCTACTTCTAAATGCTATGTATGACCGACAAGCTATATATAATCAACACATTTTTTAAAGTACAGGTTTGTAGTCTCATTGTTTCTAATAACGTCTTACTGTGTGTAGGTTAAAAAGAAAATCCTAATTAGCTGGGCATGGTGGCGCATGCCTATGGTCCCAGCCACTCAGGGGGCTGAGGCAGGAGGATTGCTTGAGCCCCAGAGGTCGAGGCTGCAGTGAGCTACGATCACACCACTGCATTACAGCCTGGGTGACAGAGCAAGACCCTGTCTCAAAAAAATAAGCAAAATAAAATAAAATCCTACATAGACAACTCTTCACTGTCATCAAAGAAAGGAGAGGCACAGTGGCTCACACCTGTAATCACTTTGGGAGACCAAGCTGGGCGGATCACCTGAGGTCAGGAGTTTGAGAACAACATGGCCAACATGGTGAAACCCCGTCTCTACTAAAAATACAAAAATTAGCCACGAGTGGTACTGCATGCCTGTAATCACAGTTACTCGGGAGGCTAAGGTAGGAGAATCCCTTGAACCTGGGAAGTGAACGTTGAAGTGAGCTGAGATCTGCCGTTTCAGAAACAGAAACACAGGGTCAGAAACAGTGCCTATTTCTACCAACTGGAAAAATCCAGAACTCATGACATATACTGGACAGAGCGCTCAGGAGGGCCTTACCTCAGCTGTGGGGAATCATCGTGCAAAACCAAACAGTGTTCCAGACCCACTTAACACATCTTAAAAGCAAGACATCCCAGAATATCAAACTGTCAAGTCACTTAACTGCATCTTAAAGCTCAAGAATATTTATGGGAATACAAAAACAGCAGTACCCAATCAAGTAAAATTTGCAATATCTGGCAGCCAATCAAAGATTATCAGGCACACAAAAGAGACAGAAAAACATGACCCAATATGAGAATCATCATCAATTGAAACCAACCTAGAACTGGCACAGAAGTTAGCAGACAAGACAATAAAACAGGTATTATAAACGTGTTCCCTATGTTCAAAAAGTTAAGTAGAGAGATGGAAGATACAAAGACAAATTATACTTCCAGAGATGAAAACCACAATTTGTGAGATGAAAAAAATGTGATGGATGGGATTAAGGGTGGATTAGACACGCAAAACAAAAATTAGGGAACTTGAAGGCATAGCAGTAGACCCATCCAAAATGGAACACGCAGGAAATGATCCAAAAAAATCTAAACAGTGCAGTGT
The DNA here is from genome assembly GCF_003255815.1 of Theropithecus gelada. Classification (NCBI taxonomy): domain Eukaryota; kingdom Metazoa; phylum Chordata; class Mammalia; order Primates; family Cercopithecidae; genus Theropithecus; species Theropithecus gelada. The sequence continues at coordinate 18,983,869 of NC_037681.1, read as the reverse complement.
GCTGTGGCATCAACTTCAAGCTGCCTAATGCCTAGAGAACTGGAATCCCCAAAATGGGGTTGGGAGGAGGAGGAGGAGGACAGGAAAAATGTTTAAAGAAATAGTAAGTGAAAATGTCCCAAACTTAATGAAAACTATAAATCCAGAGATCCAAGAAGCTCAACAAACCCTGAGCTCAACAAACATGAAAAAAACTATACCAAGAGATAATCAAAGTATTTCAAACAAGATTTACAAAAAAAATCTTAAAAGCATCAAGAGAAAAAAAAGACATGTAATATACAGAGGAACAAAGATAAGGATGACGTCAACTTTCTTCTGGAAAACAACGCAAGTGGGAAGACAGTATCTCTTTTTTTTTTTTTTTTTTTCTTTTTTTTTTGTTGAGACAGAGTCTCGCTTTGTCGCCCAGACTGGAGTGCAGTGGCCGGATCTCAGCTCACTGCAAGCTCCGCCTCCCGGGTTCACGCCATTCTCCTGCCTCAGCCTCCCGAGTAGCTGGGACTACAGACGCCCGCCACCTCGCCCGGCTAGGTTTTTGTATTTTTTAGTAGAGACGGGGTTTCACCGTGTTAGCCAGGATGGTCTCGATCTCCTGACCTTGTGATTCGCCCGTCTCGGCCTCCCAAAGTGCTGGGATTACAGGCTTGAGCCACCGCGCCCGGCGACAGTATCTCTTTAAAGACTAAAAGAAAAAAAAAAAACAAAAAACATGTCGACCTGAATTCTGTAGCAGCTAACAGTATCTATGAACAAAGGCAAAATGAAGACATTTTCAGAGATACAAAAGCTGAAACAATTCATTACTGGCAGATCCACGCTACAAAAAATCCTTCAGGCAGAAGGAAATGATACCAGGTGGAATACAGACACGTGTTTCTCAATAACTGATAGAACAAAGTAGGCAAAAAATCGGCAAGAAAATGGTGAACTTGAACACCACTACAACCGACCTGACCCTGACAGAGTACTCCAGCAACAGCAGAAGACATATTCTTCTCAAATGCACACATTCACCAAGACAACCTACATTCAAAGTCACAAAACAAGTCTCAAATCAAAAGAACTAATGTCATACCAAGTATGGTCTCTTGCCAGAATGGAATTAACTTATGTATCAATAACAAAAAGATCTTTGATAAATACCCAAAGACCTCAAATCAAAAACCTCAGTATCCACCTTAAAAAACTAGAAAATAAAGGACAAATTACACTCTAAGCAAAGAAAAAAAAAAGAAATAAAATTCAAGTGAAAAAGTCAATGAAACCAAAAAAGTGAGACAAATACAAACGTATACAGAGAATAATAAAGCCAAAAGATGCTTTTTGTGAGATTAAAATTAATAAACTTGTAGCCAGTCTGATCAAGAAAAAGATGACAGAAAACACAAATTATAAGTTTCAGGAATAAGAGAAGTCACCACTACGGTTGCTACAAATATTCAAAAGATAGTAAAGGGAACATTATGAACAACTTTGCCAATTAATTTGACAACTTAGATGAAATGAACAAATTCTTTGAAAGATATTACCAAAGTTCACTCAGGGAGAAACAGATAATCTGAATAACCCTATTTCTTAAAAATTGAAATTACGTTTAAAAAAATCCCAACAAAGTAAACTCCAAGCCTAGATAGTTTCAATGGTAATTCTTACCACACATTTATGGAAGAAATAACACCATTTTTATATAGATTCTTCCAAAAAAAGTAAAAAGTAAAAACACATCAACTAATTTTATGAGACCAGCATTACTCGAATACTGAAAGAGAAGGCATTACAAGGGGAAAAAATATATATATTCCTAATGACCAAAGATATAAGAATTCTAAGTTTTAGCAAACAAACACAACTTTAAAATAAATTGCATAATACCTATCACGACCAAGTAAGAAATCCAAGGTTGGTCATTCATCATGTTAGCCAAAAAAATCAGTGATACAGACAAGGCATTGGATAAATAACCATTCCTGTTAAAAACTCTTCAAACCAGACATAAAAGAACTTCCTCATCCTGGGAAAGGGCATGTAACCTGCATGGCTAACAGCATACTTAATGGTGGAAGACTGAATGCTTCCCCCCGAAGACTATGAACATGACAGAGATGTCCACTTTCACTACTTCTATTCAACATTGCACTGGAGGTCATAAGCAGTACAATCAGGTAAGCAAAACAGAAGGCATTCAGACTGGAAAAAAACGTATTCGCAGACATGACCATCTACGTAAAAAGTCCAATGCAATCTACAGAAAAGCTATTAGAATTATTAAGTCAGTTTAGCACAATTACAGAATACAAGATCAACATAAAATTTACTTCTACATACTAACAATGAACCAGAACCTGAGATTTTAAAAAATCGCTTATTAATAAACTAATATAAAAAATATGAAATACTTAAGAGATAAATATGACAAAAGATACTTTAAAAATTTTATACTGAAAACTACATTAAAGACCTAAATAAATGGTGAAAATATCCCTGCTCATGTGTCAGAAAACTAAATACTGTTAAGATGTCAGTTCCCCCCACAAAATCATCCATAGATTTAACACAGTCCCAATCAATACCCAGGAAGGATTTGTTGTACAAATTGATAATCTGATTCTAAAATTCATAATGAAATGTGAAGGATCTTGAATAGGCAAAACTCCGAAACAGAACGAAGTTGGTGAACTGACACTATCTGTTTCAATAATTATAACACAGGTACAGTCAAGACAGTGTGGTACCGGCATCAACGCAGAAAATAGATTAACAGAACAAGAGACAGACAAAGTACAAGGTACAAAAGTACAAGGTACAAGGTACAAAAGTACAAGGTACAAGGTACAAAAGTACAAGGACAATGCAGAAGACAACACTAGAAGAACTGGTTATTTATATGCAAAAAAAAAAAAGAAAGAACTTGGGTACAAAACTCATGTCATATGTAAAATTAACTCAAAATCAATCGCAGATCTAAATGAAAGACCTACCACTGTAAAACTTCCAGAAAAGAATACAGGTGAAAATCTTTGTGACCTTGAGTTAGGCAGAGATTTCTTAGATACGACACCAAAAACATGATTTATAAAAGAACAAACTGATAAACTGGATTTAAACAATTAAAAACTTCTGCTCTTCAGAAGACTGTTATGAGAATAAAAACACAAACTCAGACTTGGAAGGAATCCTTGTAAATACTTATCTCCAGACTACTGGTACCCAGAACATATAAAGAACTCTCAAATCTCAAAAACAAGAAAACAGCCTAATAAAACACGGGCAAAAGACGTGAAGAGACACTTTGCCAAATGAGATATATGGATGGCAAATAAGCACATGAAAAGATGCTCAACATTATTATTCACCAAAGAAATACAATGAAAATTACAATGAAATGCAGGAATACCTCAGAGATATTGCAGGTTTGGTTCCAGACCACAATAAAACCTACATCACACAATAAAGCAAGTCACATAAGTTTTCTTGATTTCCCAGTGCTTGTAAAAGTTACATTTACACTATATTGTAATCTATTAAGAGCACAATAGCACTGTATCTAAGAAAACACATATCTTAATTTAAAAATACTTTATTGCTAAAAAATCCTAACAATCATCTGAAGCTTCAGCAAGTCATAATCTTTTGGCTAGAGGACAGTGTTGCCTCAAGGTTGCTCAGGATAATGGTTGCTGAAGGGTGGGGTGGCTGTGGCAATTTCATAAAACAGCAATGGGCCAGGCGTGGTGGCTCATGCCTGCAATCCCAGCACTTTGGGAGGCCGAGGCGGGCAGATCATGAGGTCAGAAGTTCAAGACCAGCCTGGCCAATGTGGTGAAACCCCATCTCTACTAAAAATACAAAAATTAGCCAGGTATAGTCGGGGGCGCCTGTAATCCCAGCTACTCAGGAGGTCGTGGTAGAACTGCTTGAACCGGGACATGGAGGTTGCAGTGAGCCGAGATCACGCCACTGCACTCCAGCCTGGTGACAGAGCAAGTCCCTGTCTTGGGAAAACAAAATAATAATAATAATAATAATAAACAGCAATGAAGTTTGCTGCCCTTTCATGAAAGATTTCTCTGTAGCATGTGATGCTGTCTGACAGCATTTTACCGACAGAAGAACTTCCTTTTTTTTTTTGAGATGGAGCCTTGCTCTGTCACCCAGGCTGGAGTGTAATGGTGCAATCTCGGCTCACTGCAACCTCTGCCTCCTAGGTTCAAGTGATTCTCCTCCCTCAGCCTCCCGAATAGCTGGGATTACAGGCACCTGCCACCGTACCCAGCTAATTTTCTGTATTTTTAGTAGAGACGGGGTTCCAACCGTGTTAGCCAGGATGGTCTTGATCTCCCGACCTCGTGATCCGCCCACCTCAGCCTCCCAAAGTGCTGGGATTACAGGCGTGAGCCGCCGCGCCCGGCCAGAAGAACTTTCAAAACTGGAGTCAATCCTCTCCAACCCTGCCACTACTTTATCAACTAAGTTGATAATACCCTGAATCCTTTGCTGCCATTTCAACAAAGTTCACAGCATCTTCACCAGGAGCAGATTTCGTCTCAAGAAACCACTTCCTTTCATCTAAAGGAAGTAACTCCTCATTTGTTCAAGTTTTATCATAACACTGCAGCAATTCAGTTACATCTTCAGGATGCCACTCTGTTGCCCAGGCTGGAAAGTTTCCTGCAGCCTCGCCTTCCTGGGCTCTAACGATCCTCCCACCACAGCCTCCCGAGTGGCTGGGACAACAGGTAAGAGCCACCACCCCTAGCTTTTTGTAGTTCTTGTAAAGACAGGGTTTTGCCACAGTGCTCAGGAGGTTCTTGAACTCCTGGACTCCATATTCCTTCCGCCTAGGCCTCCTAAAGTGCTAGGATGATAGGCATGAGCCACCACACCCAGCCCAAGCTCCACTTCTAATCCTAGTTCTCTTGCTATTTCCACCGTATCTGCAGTCACTTTCTCTACTGACATCTTGAACTCCCCAAAGTCATCCATGAGGGTTGGAAGCAACTTCTTCCAAACTCCTGCTGATATTCTGACCTCCTCCTATGAGTCACAGATATTCTTAATGGCATCTAGAACGGTGAATCCTTTCCAGGAGGTTTTCAATGGACTTTGCCCAGATCCAACTGAGGACTCACTCTCTCTGTGGCAGCTATAGCCTTAAGTAATGTATTTTTAAAACAAGACATGAAAGTTGAAATTACTCCTTGATCCATGGCTGCAGAATGGATGCTGTGTTAGCAGGCATGAAAACAACGTGCAGCTCCTTGTACATCTCCATCAGTGCTCCTGGGTGACCAGTTGCCTTGTCAACAAGTTTTAATATTTGGAAAGTAATATTTTTTCTGAGCAATAGGTCTCAACAGTGGACTTAAAATATTCAGTAAACCATGTTATAAACAGATGTGTTGTCATTCAGGCTTTGTTGTTCCAGTTATAAAGCACAGGCAGAGGAGATTTAGCATAATTCTTAAGGTCCCTAGAATTTTCAGCATGACAGATGAGCACTGGCTTCAACTTAAAAGTCACCAGCTTCACTATTTCCTAACAAGAGAATCAGCCTGTCTTTCGAAGCTTTGAAGCTAGGCACTGACTTCTCCTCTCTAGCCATGAAAGACCAAGATGGCATCTTCCAAAAGAAGGTTGTTTCATCTACACGGGAAATCTGTTGTTTAGTGTGGCCACGTTTATCAATGATCTCAGCCAGATCTTCTGGATAACTCGCCGCAACTTGTGCATCAGCACTCAACCACTTCACCTTGCACTTTACGTGATGAAGCCTTTCCTTAAGCCTCATGAACCAACTTCTGCTGGCTTCCAACTGTTCTCCTGCAGCTTCCTCCCCTCTCTCAGTCTTTACAGAACCGAAGAGAAGACAGGGCCTTGCTCTGGATTAAACTTTGACTTAATAGAATGCTTGTGGCTGGTCTGATCTTCTATCCTGAAGACGAAAGCTTTCTCCTATCAGCAATAAAGCTGTTTTGCTTTCTTATCATTCATTTGTTCACCAGAGTAGCACTTTTAACTTCCTTAAAGAACTTCTCCTCTGCATTCACAACTTGGTTAACTGTCTGCTGCGAGAGGCCTAGCTTTTGGCATGCTTCAGCTTTGACATGCCGTCCTCACTAAGCAACTGTCCTAATTTCAATATTGTTGTCTCAGAGAACAGGGCGGCCTGAGGAGGGGGGAGAATTGGGGGAACAGCCAGTCAGAGCAGTCAGAACACAGGCATTTATCGGTTAAGTCTGCAGTGTCATACGGGTGTGGTTTGTGGGCATCCCAAAACAATTACACAATCACATCAAAAATCACTGATTGCAGATTACTGTAACAGATACAATAGTGAAAAAGCCTGAAATATTATGAGACTTACCAAACTGTGACACAAAAACAGGAAGTGAGCATATGCTATTGGAAAAATGGTGCTAATAGATCTGTGTGAGGCAGGACTGCCACAAACCTTCCATTTGTAAACACCATATTGGCTGTGAAGGAGGCAAAGTGCAATAAAATAAGAAATGCCTGTGCCACTACATACCGGTGAAGATGGCTAAAATGTAAAGGACTGACCATACCAAGCACTGGCAAGCATATGGAGGAAATGGAACTCTCATACACTTCTGATGGGAATATAAAATGGTACAGCCGCTTTGGAAAACAGGTTAGCAGTTTCTTAAACATACAACTACCACATGATCCAGACATTCCACTCATAGGTACCTACCTGAGAGAAAATAAAATACATGTGCATACAAAGACTCACACAAGAATGTTCACCAGTCCCTCCCTACACTGCCCTCCACGGTTCTAGACAACCACGTATCTATTTTGTCTCTGGATTTGCCTATTCTGGACATTTCATATAAATGGCTTCTATGGTCCTATATGGTCTTTTGGGAGTGGCTCTGTTCACTTACTACAATGTTTTCAAGGTTCACCTGTGTTGTCACGTGCATTCAAAATAATACTTCACTCATTTCTATGGCTGAATAATATTCCATTTGATCCATTCTTCAAACATTTCCGTTGTTTCTACTTTCTGGCTATTATAAATAACGCTGCTATGAATGTTCTGGCACGAGTTTTTATGTGCAAGTTTTTGTGTTTTCATTTCTTTGGAGTATATACTAAGGAGCAGAACTGTGGGTCACACAGTAACTGTATTTTCAGAACCTGCCAAACTGTTTTCCAAAGCAGCTACACCATCTTATGTTACCCGTAAAGTAACAAGACGTTCCAATGTCTCCGCACCCTTGGCAACATTTATTGTCCATCTTTTTGATTGCAACCATACTGGTGGGTGTGAAATGGTATCTCATTTTGGTTTTCATTTGTATTTCACTGATAGCTAATGATGTAGAGCATCTTTTCATATGCTTATTGTGTATCTTTATTTGGAGAAATGCCTATTCAGATCCCCTGCCCATTTTTTGAGTTGTCTGTTTTTACTGAGGTTATAAGAGATCTCTATACATTCTAGATACATATCCCTTTATCAGATACATGATTTGCGAAAATTTTTCTCCCATTCTGTGGGTTGTCTTTTCGCTTTCTTTATAGGGCCTTTTAAAGCACAAAACTTTCAAATTTTGATGTCTACTTTATTTTCTCCCCTTTTGTTTGTGCTTTTGGTGTCATATCTATCAACAAAGCTCATCAGAAACTCAATGTCTGTGGTAGGCTGAATGATGACTCCCCAAAATGTTCATGTCCTAATCCCAGGAAGCTACGAATGTTACCTTACATGGCAAAAGGAATTTTGTAGATGTGATTAAATTAAGGATTTTCAGATGGGGAGATTATCCCAGATTAGCCAGATGGGCGGATATATTAATAACGACACTCAGAGGAACAGAAGGTGGTATGAGGATGGGAGCAAGATGGTCGGATTAGGAAAAGGATGAAGTGATGTCAAGAGGCCATGAACCAAGAAATTCAGGAAGCCTCTAGAAGCTAAAAAAGACAAGGAAAAAGATTCTCCCCTGAAGCCTACAGAAAGAGCACAGCCCCAACACCCTTGTTGGAGGCCACACAAATGTTTGTGATTAGGTACATCCGACGTCTGTTAGTAATAATATGAACCTGTGATCAATTAAGCAGCCAACCAACTGTTACCTCCACCTCCTTGCTCTTGTTACCCAATAAATACGAAAGGGCTGTAGAAGCTCAGGGGCTGCCTTTGCTCACTAGAAGCAGGGAGCCGTTTTATTCTTCTCTCTTCTTCCCCATGCTAGCCTTTCCTTAAAAATTCTTTTTTTTAAATCATTTCTACGTTCGTCCCTTCGTTCAGTCTCATAATAACGGTCTCAGACAGTAACAGTAATGCTGTAATGACAGTCTCTAGTAGCAGTGACAGTCAGCTACAATGATGCCCGAATTCCAAAGGGAGAAGGGTACAATGAGGCATGCCTGAGCCCCTGTTCCCGTCATGGCCTGAACTAGTTTTTCGGGTCTCTTCAGTTCTCTTCAGGTCCCTTTTTGTCCCTGATAGTCCCTTCAAGTCCCTGTCTAGGCGCCACTGAGGGCTGCACAACCTGTAATTAATTGTCTTGCTCAACTAATTTAACAAAAAGGAGATGTTGGAGGCTGCACAAATGTTTCTTATGATTAGACATAACTGAAGCCTGTTAGTAACAATATGAACCTGTGATCAATTAAGCCGCTGGCCAATGGTTACCTCCTCCTCCTCGCTCTTGTTACCCAATAAACACAAAAGGGCTGTAGAGGCTCAAGGGGTCTGCCTTTGCTCACTAGAAGCAGGGAGCTCTCTTCTCCCCATTTGCCTTTCCTTAAAACAGTTTCTTTTGTCTTTTTTCATTTCTATGTTTGTCCCTTTGTTCAGTCTTGGAATGATGGTCTCCAGTAGTAACTGCTGTAATGATGGTCTCAAGCAGTAACTGTGGCAATCAGCCACACACCCTGACTTTCTGCCCTTTGGAATAAGAGAACAGACTTGTGTTTTAACCCACTCAACTTGTGATACTTTGCTACAGGTACAATAGGAAACGAACACAGAGTTCCGAGGTTTTTACTTGGTGCCAGCCACATGGTACCCCTCTGCCTAACACATACCAAAATTCCAGACTCCCAGAAGAAAAGCAGCTTAACATAAACCACATATACTTAGGTCTATTACTAGAATTTCTATTCTATTTCATTAATTTGTCTATTTATATACCAGTACTTTATTCTAATTATACCAATTACATAATAGTTTAAGAGCAGGTTTTAATAACTGCTTGTGCTAGTCATGCCTCATAACTTTTGTTTTCCAGAATTTTCCCAGTATTTCTACATTTTCATTTTTTCACAGAAAATTTAACAGCAACTTTTCTAACTCCGTAAACAGTTTTGTTAGTATTTTTTTTAAATATCACATTGAGAGCAAACTGATGTCTCAGTCCATTTGTGTGGCTTTAAAGGAATACTGGAGGCTGGGTAATTTATAAAGAAAAGAGGTTTACATGACTCATGGTTCTGCAGGCTGTACAGGAAGTGTGGTACCAGCATCTGCTTCTGCTGAGGACCTCAGGCTGCTTCCACTCCTAGAAGGCAAAGGAGTGTGCAGATCACATGGCGGCAAGGGGGATGGTGACAGGCTCATTTTAATACCAAGTCTCAGGTGAACTCTCTTGGAAATTAAATGTGAGAACTTAGTTCCCCCATCTCCCTAGGGAGGGCATTAATGTATTCATGAGGGATTATTAACATATGTTATATATAATATATTACTATAATAATTACTATATATTGATATATCAATACTCATGAGGGATAATATCGATATAATAGCTTTACAATATAAAAATACGCACATTAACTAAAGGGAGCAAATGTGGCAGTATGTGAGCGCAGCCTGGCAGCTGCGGGCAGCCCGAGTCCAATGGGTATCCCTGGCCGAGTTTACTAGAGGGAAAACAGACATGGGTATAAATTCACCAAGAGAGTTCAGTGCAGCTGAGCTAAGAGGACTGCTTCTACAGCTTAAGGTAAAAAGGCCATAAAATAACTGCACGGGATAAAATTTAGTACCTATTCCTAATAACTCTTAAAACTAAAACTCTTTAAAAATATAAGAAATTTAAGAACATCCAACTTCAACCAACTACCCCAATCATATTACACAATGAAACACTTAAGGTATTTTTCTCTTAAAAAAAAAACAAAACAAAACACAAAAACACAAGGATGCCTGCTTTTTCATCACTCTTTTTTAACATTGTTCTGAAGCTCTAGCGAATGCAAAAATGCATAAAAACTTACTAATACTAGATTGAATAAGTTGTTATTCAATTATGTTGGACTGACAAAAATTATAATTTCATAATTTCATACAGTTTTACCTAATACTATATACATAGGAAAAAGACAAAATGGAAAACCCTGTAAAGATGTCAAATTCCAAATTTATCTAACATTTTAATGTAACTGTAACCAAAAAGCAAATAGCAATTTAAAATTTTCTTTACAAAATGATTTGAGGATTCATAGGGAATAAAAACAAGATTGATAAGAAACTGCTTGTTGAAGAATAATCACTTAGGGAGAGGGGATGACCTGCCAGCCAAGCCAGCTAATGAAATGTATAAATAAGCTATATTACCTAAAATAAAACAGAAATGTACAAATACATAGACATATATATGAGAAAAAAATACACGGGGGGGGGAATCAAGAAATAGATCCCAGTACATAACAGAACTTGAACGAAACAAAATACTGTATATAATTCAATAAGTGGTGTTAAGGCAATTGACTAATGATTTGAGGACAGATTCCCTACCTGATGCCAACGGACTGAAGAAATAGAGATTTGCATTTAAAGATGGAAGCATGGACATAAAATATTGGTGAATATATAATCTCTAAAGATTTTAAGGCATGAGAAAAGCAGAAACCATTAAAAAGAAAAAACAAGAGTGACAGAGTTGCCTGACAAGTTTAAAAATAACAGAAAATAAAAAATTCAAATGCAAATAGAAACTAAGGAAAATATTAAATCCTTAAGTATTTAAAGCCAAAAGACTAAGTCAAAAAGAAAAATTCCAAATCATTAGTTCAAAAATGCATGTTTTATTTACAATGACATCAAAAAGAATAAAATACTTAGGAATAAACCTAACCAAGGAAGTGAAAAATTTGTACACTGAAAATTACAAAACACTGCTGAAAAAATTAGACACAAATAAATGGAAAGACATCCCATGTTTATGGGTTAGATTACTGTTAAGGTATCAATACTACCCAATGTGATCTATAGGTTCAACATAATCCCTATCAAAATCCCAAAATCCCAAGGGAAGTAGAAAAGTATATCCTAAAATTCACACAGAACCTCAAATAGCCAAAATAATCTTGAAAAGGAAGAAGACAGAGGTCTCACATTTCCTCATTTCAAAACATATTACAAAGCTATAGTATTCAAAATAGTGTGGTACTGGCATAAAGACAGACAGAGCAATTAAATAGAATATAGTGTCCAGAAATAAACCCTTACATATATAGCCAATTAATTTTCATACAAGGACACAAAGAGTACTCAGTGAAGAAAGGACAGCCTCTTCAACAAATGGAATTGGAGAAACTGGATATCCACATGCAAAAGAATAGAGTTGCACCCTTTATCTTACACCATAAATAAAAGTTAACTCAAAATGGGTTAAAGACCGAAATATTAAGACCCAAAACTATAAAATGCCTAGGAGAAAGCATAGGGAAAAAGTTCATGACACTGGATTTGGCAATGATATCTTGAATATGACACCAAAAGCAAAAGTAACCATATCAAACAAAAATTTTTGTTCAAAGAATATGATCAACAGAGTGAAAAGGCAACCGACCAAATAGGAGAACATAGTTGCAAATCATCTGATAAGGGGTTAATATCCAGAATATATAAGGAACTCCTATAACAACAATAACAACAACAACAAAACCTGAATATAACGTGGTCAAAGGACTTGAATAGACATTTCTCCAAAGGAGAGATACAAATGCCCAAGAAGGATATGGAAAGATGCTCAATATCATTAATCATTACAAAAATGCAAATCAATACCACAATGAGATAGCACCTCACACCACTATCAAAACAAAACAAAAAACTAACGACTGTTGGCAAAGGCATGGAGAAACTGGAATCCTCGTATATCATTCATGGGATTGTAAGATTATGCAATCACTATGGAAATGTGGTGGTTGCTTAAGGAATTAAATATAGAACTATCACATGATCCAGAAATCTCTCTTCTGGGTAGATATGCAAAACAGTTGAAACCAGGGTCTTGAAGAGATATTTGCATACCTAAGTTCACAGCACTAGTCACAAAAGCCAAGAGGTGGGAGCAAGCCTAGTGTCCATGGATGGATGAATGGATAAACAAAATGTGGTATATCCATACAACAGAATATAATTCAACCTTAAAAAGGAAGGAACTGTCACATCCTACAACATGGATTAACCTTACAGATATTATGCTAACTAAAATAAGCAGGTCACAAATCCTGCATTATTCTACTCACATGGAGTATCTAAAGTAGTCAAATTCATAAACACAGAAAGTAGAATGGTGGTTACCAGGAGCCTGGGGGTGGGGGTTAAGGGTAGAGAGAGAGCTAGGAAGTCGTTTAATGGGTATAGAGTTCCAGTTTTACATGAAGTTCTGAAGATCTGCTACACAACAATGTGAATATACTTAACACTATTGAACTGTACATATAAAAATGGTTAAGTAGTTTGTTATGTTTTTGTTAACCACAAAGTTTCTAGAAAACAAATTAAAACATAGGTTTCATACTCTATCATGACTGACCATCTAAAAGATATGCCCTAAAATGGCAGAGTTGTATGCAACAAAATCAATCAGGCAAATGGCAAAGGCTTTCTAGAAACCTTCCATCTGTGGTTTTAAAGGTAATCACATGGGAATGAAAAAACAAAAACAAAAAACAGATTTGGAACTACAGATGAGAACTAATGACCACCTAATTCTAAAATGCCCTAATAAGAACAAAGCACCGGAAATGAACTTCTTCTGCAGCCCTCGGACCGCTAATGGAAGTCTGCGAGAGATTTCTCCCTGCCAAGGCAAATGCTAGTACCAGCGTTTGCATTACCTCCAGTTCCTTTTAATCCAGGGCCAGCTTCTGAGAATATTCCACAAGTCTAGACTAACTCATCACACCAATCTGGAGCTAAGCAGTATCTACAGAAGGCAATATTGCTTAATATTTAGCAATACAACCAGGTATCTAAGTCATCAAGAACAAAGAGACAGTAGCTTCCAACACCAAATACTCATTTCCCTGTATTATCCACTCACTGGTTTCCTTTTAAGAACCTTCATGATCCAGAATGGCCTGTGATTACTTAAACTGTTAACGAGTCAACAGAAAGTGGTAAGAAAGCTTGTGGCTGGCATTTCTTTCTTTCTTTTTTTTTTTTTTTAAAGAAAGTACATTTTACTTGAATACTAATACATGGGTTTTGCATGAACTGTCAAGTCTGTTCTTTTTGCAGTTGGTACAATACAACAAAATCGAATTCCTGAAGTGCTCATTTGGGGTTACATAGTTTGGCTCAAGGGACAGATGTCTTAGGGTGGAATCCTGGCTCCGCTATCTACCAGACCCATCACTCTGGGCTTAACCTCTCTAAGCCTCAGTTTCATGATCTATAGATTAGGGTTTTATGAAAATCTGAAAATCTTAAAATCCAAAAGTTATAAAAGTGATGGTTTAGATAAGTGTATACAACTCCTTTTAGTTACAAGGAAAAGCAACATGTGGGGAAGAAAAAACTGGTGTTACTCAATGTCCTGTTATAGCAGACTTCCTCATGACATCTGCACCAGAACTGAGTTTTACCTGTACTTCTGACTCTCAACCTAGGTTCTCAGGTACAAAAAGTCCTACGCACTTTTTCATATGCTTTGTAAATATTTTTGTACTGTGTTTTGCACCTGCATCACAAATACAGCTTAAAACAAAACTTTGTGCATGAAACTAAAGTACACTGGCAAAAAATTTTAAAACGCCTAATAAAGGCTGTCAAACATTACCCTGCCATTTAATTACCAATTAATAAAACATGCCACAAAGAAATTTGAATTGTCAATAGATTGAAACAATCATTCTTGAAAATTTATTCAAATTTATATTTGTATTTACTAAATACATAAACTATAGCTTCTCATTTATAATAAATTAAACGCCTTCCAAAAACCCACTTCACAATGAAATTATATTACAATGAAAGTTTAGGCAAACTTTCATTCAAAACTGAATGCTTGCTATGTATGTACTACAGATGTTGACAAAGGTTCTGCCCTACAGAAATTCCAGCCTAGGTGGAGAATTGACACCCTTGAAATCATTTAAGTAGCTAAAACAAGGCAGTACACAATTAAGCATCAAAATGAATGATGAATGATTAACAAAGACACCACAAATTCAGAGGGCGCACGCAGGACTGAACAGAAACGGGAAGGTGGTAGGAGAGAGGCTGCTGCAGTGCCCCAGGCTGAAGGCAGTGGACAGCTGATCAAAAGAGGATGTAACAGGCACTGATGCCACTTGGTAAAGGGTCAAAACTGAATCCAATGGGGCAGGCAGAATAATCACAGCATTAACAAAAAACTGAAAACTGGAGGTGGCGCAAGATAATTCTGCCCTGGACATATGCAGTGTGCACCAACGGCTAGACACACACACGGAGGAAGACAACCAACAGGCAATTGGAGAGCACAACCGACAGGAGGGCACAAGCAGAACCTAGAAGTACAGAGGCACCAAAACAAGGCCAGATGCTGCTTACAAGAGACAGTGGGGAAAAATTCAGCTGTAGGAAAAGGGCCTCTTGGTCTGGCAAGGCCAATCAGAGTGCCTGAGTCACACACAGGCAAGAGAAGGAACACCTAATGTATCAAGCACCTAGAAAAAGATTTTAATTTCCTCCAAGAGTAATTTGGCTTATTGCTACTCTGGATGGTAACAATTAGACGAGTTTACATCTACTCTCAAAGCAATCTTTTTGGCAGATGTCTATGAAGATTCACTGTAAGAATGAGAAAGAGGAGGAAAATGGTGTAAGAGGAAAAGAGGACACACTTTTCCAACTACAAAACTCCAATGCTCCGTCAGGCGACAGCCTTTAGTAAAAGCGGGCTACAAAAGTTCATTAGTGAAGTACTTATTCAATAATACTCTCTTGGCCGGGCGCGGTGGCTCACGCCTGTAATCCCAGCACTTTAGGAGGCCGAGACGGGCGGATCACGAGGTCAGGAGATCGAGACCATCCTGGCTAACACGGTGAAACCCCGTCTCTACTAAAAAATACAAAAAACTAGCCGGGCGAGGTGGCGGCGCCTGTAGTCCCAGCTACTCGGGAGGCTGAGGCAGGAGAATGGCGTAAACCCGGGAGGCGGAGCTTGCAGTGAGCTGAGATCCGGCCACTGCACTCCAGCCTGGGTGACAGCGCCAGACTCCATCTCAAAAAAAAAAAAAAAAAAATAATACTCTCTTTACTAGGCCCTAAATTAAAAGGAACCCACTCTACCCCATACAAAGGGTTAACACATCTCACTCTTAAAAAAATCACTTTCAAACATTTTAACATTATCGAGTAATAAGTAGGTTAAAAATAATTTGGTTAAGAAAAAGTAAATAACACTCCTAGTCAATTTGGCTACCCTTAGAAAACTATTAGATTCTTATCTGTTTTCTTGCAGTCTTTAGTCCTACGCACTTTTCTCATACGCTTTGTAAATACTTCGTACTGTGTTTTGCACCTACGTCACAAATAGAGCTTAAAACAAAAATTTGTGCCTGAAACTACAGTACACTGGCAAAAAATTTTAAAAGTCCTAATAAAGGCTGTCAAATGTTACCCTGCCATTTAATTGCCAATTAATAAAACAAGCGACAATGAAATTTAAATCGTCATAGATTGAAACACTCATTCTTGAAAATTTATTTGAATTTATATTTACTAGATACATAAACTATAGCTTCTCATTTAATAATTGATTTAATAAATTAAATGCCCTCCAAAAACCCACTTCACAATGAAATTACATTACATGATATATGATGCTTTTTTTAAAAAGGTCTTATTTGCCAGTCACAACGGGCTGCTTTGTAATTCAAAATACTAAAATTATACATTTAATATATACACACACAAGTATTTTCACTACATATTTTAAAAATATATTTTCACAACTCACACACATTTTTGCTATTCTCAATATCTAGATATTAGCCTCAAGAAAAAATCTTGCCACCAATCTAGAACTAGTTATTTGTAGTGATTATAATAACTTCTGCCTCTGAAAACTCTTTCAAAGTCCTTACAAACTTTACATCACAGCCAAAACCGTCTCAAAGGCACCTTTCCTCTGGACTAGTGATAGCACACGCCCATAGCTCAGTTAAGACACACAGGATGCTAAGACCAGCAACGGTCCATGCTTCTGACTCAAAAAACCAACATCAAGTCCAAACATGAAAAACTACATTAGGTAATTTACTTCTGCAGCTTTTCTTCAGGAGACAATGACTGTTATTGTCTTTTAAACATTGTGCAGTGAAATTATACAGGAATGAAGGAAAAAAAATACAAACATATAAAATACCTGCAGAATCATCATTAAAACTGCAGGTAGATCTTATCTTGGAAATGTTAAACTAGTTTATGCTACTTCAACAGACAAAAAATTCCTCCGGGTGTAAATGGACAAACGGAACTCAGCCATCTTCAGAAATCTGCCCAGACTTGCTGAAAAACTCAACAGGACCTTGTAGGACAAATATTGTATTTGTGCCTCATCAGATGCCAAACTCACAGTGTCACAATCACGTGAGAAAATAAACTGCTTTTCCCTTACTTAGAAACAACACTGGAATATGATCAGTTTTAAAGTAGAAGCCATTTCTGGAGATACCTTCACAGAATATTTGATTAGAACCAGATCTCTTTATGATGGGTAGAGGCCTATGTTCTATATTAGTATCATCCCCATTAATATCTTGGATAACTCTGCACACACACATTGTTCATACAGATAAGCATGGGCCACAAAGGATACCTGATTCACCCAGGACCACTGGCAGATTCAACCACTCCTTTAACACGAACTTAACACCCGGGCAAGTATTCTCCTCATCCAATCCTTACACACATCTATGGATATCAGAGAGGTGCACGAACATGTATAAACTATGCAAATGAGAAATTAGCGAATATATTTTAGGCTGACAGTTCTCCAACAAAAAATTTGTTTACTTAACTTTACCCACCGTAAAGTTTTTATTAGCATATAAAATGGCTGTTGGAAAAATAAGCAGCAGTAGAAGGAAAATACAAACTTAATGCTTTACTAGATTCAATCATCATTTCATTTCCCTGTGCTAAGGGCGCATGAAAACAGTCATCCACTCAAATGTTAAGCGCCAGTGTTTGGCACCGTGCAAGGTAAGCAAAAGAACAGAAAAGCAAGGACACAATGCCCACCAAGGTCTACCTGAAGTCCCACCCAAAAAATGTCCATTAAATTACTGCACTATTTTGAGTTCACTGAATACCCACTACATGCCAAAATGCTAGGTGCCACGATCACACAGAAGAACACTCAACGAACTGCAGATCTGTGGCCAATGATGTATTATGACAACCCCAGGCCTGACTAGTCCTAAACCGGCAATATTTTATTCTGGAAATAATTTTGCTTCCATCAATTAATCCTTTCTATAGACGGCAATTCTTTGAATAATTTCCACCAATGTTAACCGAGACTAAGGTTGCTTAGAGAGTTAAATAAGGGAATGTAATGTGGACAAAAATAAAACAAACAGTATCCTGAAGCACATTTACACTTTACTAATTTAGTTTGTATTTGCTTTTACCTTCAATAACAATAAAAAGCAAGTGACTTCAGTCAGAAAGTAGAACGTTAACTCTAAAGCTACCGTGGCAAGAAACTGTTTTCTTGTACGAGCAGTTTCATGTGCAATGCTAAACAAGTTTTGCTTAGTTTTTGTTTTTTGTTTTTAACTATTCACTTAGTAAATTCTTCATGAAGGCTCTGTGACCATTCACATGTCCCTTGGCTCAAAAAGAGGTAGTGTAGATGAAATTACACTGATTTGGTCTTCAAGATTACAAAATAATTTTTGACCCTGTCCAAGTACCCGTTTTGCAGCAGCACGATACTAATGAGAGTTTTTTTAAGTAGGGGCCAGCCCTTAACCGTAAATTAACTGTAAGGGCTTGCAAACTGGCAACTTCACATTTATTTTTAAAGGCTTTCACATCAAAGACAAAGGCACCGAATTACGTGTTTTAAAATAAGAAACGCAAACAGGCTTTCAAAAGCTTACTAAAGAGGTAAATGGAATTGTATTTACGTCTCACAATAAAGAGTCATCAATACCGCAAAGAGACTTTAAAGGAGGAAGCTACAGGATCAAGATTCCCCTCGAAGAAATGTCTGAACAAACTCCAACTGAAAATTTGTAACCCGCGTCTCGCTATTTTTACCACATTTTAAAGTAAGCTCTGTCTGCACGCAACCAAGAAAACAGAAGTGTCCTAAAATGTACCTATTAGCCAAAATAAAGCCAAAAAATATGCCCCTCCTACCTAGCGGGCCAAGTGGCAAGAACGTACGAGAACTCAGGAAGTTTTGAAATGGCAGTGACAGGAGACGGGGGGGAAGGCAGGGGAAGGAATCACGGAGAGCTCGGGCCACTCCAAGCGGCGGGCGCTGCGAGGTCCCGGCTCGGGACGGGACCCGACCGCCCAACTTCGCGCCGGAGCCCCGGCCGCGGCCCTTCCTCCCGGCCCAGCCCGCCCGGCCTCCGCGAGAGCGGCGTGACAGCCCCGCCGCAGGGACGCCGCCGGGGGACACCCACCTTCCTTCTCGGCCCGCGCCGCGGCCACTACGAGGGTCATCACCAGGTGCAGCGCTCCTACGAGGCCGGCTGCCGCGCTGCGCGGGCCCCCGCTACGGCCGGCTGCGGGTTCCAGCCCGGCGCCGGCGGACGTGGAGACGGCGGCGGTGGTGGCTCCGGCTGCTCCTCCTCCCGCCCGCTTCCCCATCCCTGCCGGCCGGGGGCCGCCGCGCTCGAGGTCCGGCGCGGCCCTTCTCGGCGAGGCGGCGGCGGCGCGGAAGCCGTGGTCCGGGCTCTGGCCGCGGCGCCGGGGACGACAACGGTTCCGAGCCCAGGGCTCGGGCTCCGGGCGTGGGCCTGGGTCCGTGCGTGCGTGTGAGCGAGAGTGTCAGTCACGGTCTTGGCCTGGGCATCGCCTACAAGGAGTCGGAGCGGAGAGGCCGCGGGTCAGGCACGGCGGGCGGCCATACTGGAAACGGGCACGGGCCGCGGGCCCTGAGCGCTGGCCTGCGAGGGGCGGGGCGCGGCTCTGGGCACCGCCCACGTCGTGCCGACACCTGGGCGGTCCGCCGGTCAGCCTGTCCGCCCCGGAGCTCCCGGGCCCCACGTCGTCGTCCCGCTCTCGGAGGCCGGCGGCTTCCCGGCCAGACAGAACCAGGACAGAACAACCCCAGGCCGTCACCGCTGCCCGGTGCAGGAGAAGGAGGGAGGCAGGCCTGGGTTCAGCTGCCAGGACTTATGATGGCCGCTTCCGCTTCGCGGAGGCGGTGACGGCGATCACGTGGAGACGGGGCGGCCTCGCCGCGCAGCCGCCGCGTTGCGTGGGCGGGGCAGGGGCGGAGTTGCGGGGCGCTGGGAGGTTTGGCTTTTTCTCCGGCTCCGGGACCGTCTCCCGTGCTCTGCGGTGCGGGGCTAGAGCCTTGCAGGGGTCTGAGTGCGCATCCGGACCGCGAGACGAGCGCGGAAAGTCCGTTCCAGTGACTCCTCCTGGTGGCACCGCCGCCTCTCGCCCGCTTTGACGTCGAGAATACCCCGGGCCTGACTCAGTTCCTGGTGGTGCTTCCTTGAGGATGGTGACCCGCTGAACTCATCCTTGGGTCTTCCGAGTCATGGTACCCAGGAGGCGCTTGACGGAGTCCTCTTGCCTTGGCTTGTGCACGCTTTGGCGCGGAACACCTTGTGTGCAGAAAGCGTCAGTGACTCTGGACGGAGAAGGCAGAGGCGGACAGACTGCTCTTTAGAATATCCAGTAGCCGGCTTCCTCTAGGAAAAGTTCTTTTTTTATTTTTTAATTATGTATTTATTTTTGAGACAGGGTCTGGTTCTGCCGTCCAGGCTGGAGTGCAGTGGTGCGGTCTGGGCTCACTGCAACCCCCGCCTCCCGGGCTTAGGTGATTCTCAGGCCTCAGCCTTCGGGGTAGCTGGGACTACAGGCGCCCGCCACCACGCCACGCCAATTTTTCTTTTCTTTTAAAAGAGGGTGTCTCACTATGTTGGCCGGGCCGGTCTGGAACTCCTGGGCTCAGGCAGTCCGCCTTCCAGAGTGCTGGGATCACAGGCATGAGCCACTGTGCTGGGCCCGGAAAAATTCTTAAGACGTCTATTTCCTTCACGAGCCATCTCGCACCTTTTAGATGCCCTTTTCATCTTAGGTTGAGCTTCTTGGTGTGCACGACTATTCTCTCCAAGACTTAATTTAAGCTCTTGGAGGGGGTCTTTCTTTACTCATCTTGGTAACTTCCTCCCAGCTCCTAGCCCAGAGACATTTTACTTTCCTCAGCTTTATTTGTTGAGTGAGTTGATATATGTATGAGGTCAAGTCTGCCCACAGTACGTCTCAGAACAAAGTAGATAGGAAAATAAGGTTTCAGAAAGACTTACAAAAGGAACGCCAGAATCTGCTCTGTGAAATAGTCCGGTGTCAAGCAAGCACTTAAATTTATTCATAAATTAATGTATATTTAAATATGACCTTACCCTAATGATTTTAAAAAGCAAGTTTAGGGCAGGGCGCAGTGGCTCACGCCTATAATCCCAGCACTTTGGGAGGCCGGGGGGGGGGGGGGGGGGGGCAGATCACCTGAGGTCAGGAGTTCGAGACCAGCCTGGCCGACACGGTGAAAACCCGTCTCTATTAAAAAATACAAAAATTAGCTGGTACGTGCCTGTAATCCCAGCTACTCCAGAGGCAGGAAAATCGCTTGAACCTGGGAGGCGCAGGTTGCAGTGAGCCAAAATCGCACCACTGCACTATGCCCTCGACAAGAGCAAAACTCCATCTCAAAAAATAATAATAAGCAATTTTACTTTTTTGAGTATTAGCCTTAAAACTGAGTAGTCACATTTTGTTTCGATGTAATGAAATAGGAATAATTGTTATCTCTAAGTTGGCTTTTAAAATGTCTGAGGCAAGAGATTTCTGGAAGGCTTTTGACTCACGGAAGAGATCAAACCCAAGGATACCTAACAGCGCTTTTGCTTAACCTCCAACGTGCCAGCTCTGCGAGTCAGCAGCCCTTCCCCCATTGACAGGTTCAGGACAAACAAGCCTTTCCAACCATGAAATGCTCAGGTTCTCTTACACAGCAATCAGCCACATGCCCTGGTTAGCCTGAGGCGCAGCAGCTCCATGGGAAATAACTTGCACCTGTCTGTAATTGACTCTTAGACGTATACAGACATGTTTGATCAGAGTTCGATTTCCCATGAAGCTAATGAGGCTTAAGCTGCAGGGCCCCTCTCTTGCACAAGTTCCTTCCAAGTCCCTGGACCTAATTGTGTATTTATAAGCTTGTATTCTTGTTCTTAAAGGAGGCGTCCCAATAGTTGGGTAGACTTTTAAGGCCCACCATACCCAAACCTTCCCCTGTGCCTGAGGGACACTAGGAGCAGGAGGGGTGATGATGGAACTTTCTTCCCAGGCAAGGACAATGAGACCACTGAGAGTCTTAACAGTAAAAGAAGTTTTGCTAGACAGCGTGGTAAACTCTGTGTTGGAGAGAACCTGGCGTGGAGCCACCATCACCCTAGGATCCTCTACCCCCACTTCCCAACCCTCCTTTGTCTCAGGAGAGAACTAGGAGTTGAAACTGAAGGAACCATTACACTAAGGACTCTTAATCAGTTCTGATTAGTTGTGAACTTTTCTCTTTTTCCCTTTTGGAAATTGGAGAGACCTGGCCATTTGGCAGGTGGAGGTATTAGCTAGCAGAGTCAGGGAAACTCTCTGAACCAATGGTTCTCAAGGTGTCATCCCCAGACCAGCAGTACCAGCAACACCTGGGAACCTGTTAGAGATGCAGATTAACAGGCTAAATCCCAGACCTGTGGAATCAGGAATTCTGAGTTGAGATCCAACAATCTGGTTAAACAAGGCATCCAGGTGATTCTGATACAGGCTCAAGATTGAAGAGTGTTGCACGGTGATATATGCCAGGAGCTACCAGCTGTTGGGACTCCTCATTTTCTATTCATTTTGCTCTCTATGCAGGTTAGTAATTTACCGTTGAAGGCAGAATTATAAGAGATTCAGACAAATTTGAACTTAAATCCCAGCCCTGCCTTTACTAGCTATATGATGCTGAGCAAATGACTTGACTTTTCTGGCCTCAGGCTCCTAATCTGTAAAAATGAGGATCATAACATAAATTGGGGGAGATTAAGCATATATGTTTGTAAAGCATATAGACTAGTGTCTGGGACGTAGGAGACTGTCAAAGCAGCTATTAATGAGCACTCACTCTTTTCAAAACACCACATTAGGCACAAAGATCCTCGATGCATTGATACCTCCACTTCATTCCACAAAATACTTGAATGCCTTCTATGAATTAAAACTGGAACTAGGAGGGAGGAAACCGTTGGGCTTTCCAGGGTTCTATCTCCTTTGCTGCACAGGTGAATGCACCTGGTATCCTGGCGTTCGACACCATCTATACACTTTCAGGTCACCACTTCATGTCACCAGCCAGACCTCACTATCTCTATTGCTGTTCCCACTCAGGTGTCTAATGAGCTGTCTTAAACTCACATGAACTCCAGATCTTCCCCCGCAAACATGCTCCACCCACAGCCTTTCCTATCTCCAGGGCAACTCCAACCATCCAGTTGCACAGGCCAAAAACCTGGGAGTGATTCTTTACCATCTCCACATATGCCCAAATCTAACTGCTTCTCACCACCTGCACTATTCCACTCTGGCATGAGCCCTGTCATCTGCTGCCTGGATTTCTGCAAGAGCTTCCTAACAGGTTTCCCTGTTTCCACCTATAAAAGAAAATTTTCCACTTACAGCACTTGCATAGTGGATTTGAAAACGGAATGCTATGCTATACCACAACTGGTTCTAACCAACTGAAGCAGATCAAGGACTGTGAACTTTGAGTGACCCCTGTACCAGACCCTTGTTAGACCTGACCAAAGACTCCTTTCTGTCCAGTTAACAAAGGGACGTGTTTTATCAACACTGTTCCAACCCATCCAGAGCACTACTTTCCAGCCGTTAATTCACATAACCTCCAAACTCCCTTCTGTCTTTCTCACACTTGAAAAACCCTGACTTTTCCTAACTCACGAGTTACTCAGTGAACTTTTTCACTGGAGTGTTCCCATCCATGCCTGGCAGTATATAAACTCATCTTTGATTTTTTTTTTGTTTTGTTTTTGAGTTTTGTTAGGCTTTGCTTTATATTTTGACATAAATTTGTACTTTTATAGTCCATTGTCAACCTGACAGGCAGCATGATCCATTTAAAACATAAGACATGTCACGTCTCTCAAAATTCACATCCTGCAGTGGCCTGCTTAATGTTTTTAAAAGCAGTTGGGGGAATTGAAATTTTAATTTTTAGAGTCTGTATATTAAGAAAAGCAGTAACAGGGAATATTTGAATACCCATCTCAGGGTAAAAGCTTCCCTGATCTGGCTTGCCCCGGTCTTTCCATTCCTCCTGGATTCGTCCAGGCTCGGTCTGTTTCGGCTGAACTGACCACCATTTTGTTCCTGGAACATATCAGGAATGCTTCTACTCCAGGGTCTACGCTCTAGCCCTCCACCTGAAGTGCTTTCTCCCCACCCTCTTCTCCCTGGTTCTCTGCTGGGCTCACTGTCATGCTTCCTCTCAGTCTTGGCTCAGTTATGATTTTCTTGGTGAAGCATACCCTGATCACCACTGTTAATACTGCAGCTTATTATACCTACCCTCAAGTCCCAATCCTCCTTACCTTGCACTCATTTTCCCCCATAACACTTAGCACTTTCTATAATACTATATACTTTACTTACTCATTAAATGTGCTGTTATTACCACTCTTTCCCCCCATTCGTTTTGCTCACTGATGTGTTCCAAGCTTCTACAATTGTAACTGGCACATATTGGGCACTCAGTAACACTTATTGCATGAATGGATAGATGAATGGATGAATGAACAGAACTAAAAGATAAAGATCATTAAGACATAGTCCGTCTCCAGGGAGCTTAAAATCTGGTGGATAAGACAGACATGCAAAATACAGAGAACAGGAAGGAACCAATCAAAGGAGAAAAGAGGAGAAGGGGTATTAAATGAAGGCAACTCTGGGTTCTATCCATTTCTTTATTTACCCAGCCTTTTCAACTTTCTTTGATTTTCTTTGATTTCAGTTCTCTCTTTCATCTAGTCTAAAGCCCACAGCAGTTAAGTTAATAAGAAGAATATGGCACCTTGTCTGCTTATTCAGGATGCAGAGTAACCTGCTGCTTTTGTCTCCTGTGTCCCTTATTCCCTGTGAGGTTTCCCTGGGTGTTATTCTTAAAAAGAAGTCAGCTCACGAAGCCTAAGGTTTAAGTCTGTTCAACTTAGTAGTAAAGAACGGTAACCTAGGGTAGAGCAAATAGACTTCAGTCAGGTTCATGCAGCAGGATGAGGGTAGTAGCTTCTGAGTGGGTGGGCTGAGGTCTGTATCAATGTGAATCCCATATTTGAAGATCCTTATTCATATGTTCCTCAAGAAAACTAATTCCCTTGCAGTTTCTAAATCTACGTGAACTAAGGTCTCATCAGGGACCACTACCACAAAACATATATACCTTTACTAATAAACATACTGGATTTAGATGTGAGAATTAAGTATGGGTTTGTTCCATATTTTCCTTCCAAGCTGACTGACACAGTTCATAAGCTTATATTCATCTTTCTAGCATTCTTTAGAAATGTTTTTGGGACAAACAGCCAGGTTGAACATGAATCAAAATCTTGACCTGCCCTTTCAACTCCTCCACAACAGGCTCCAGTGCCACTCTGACTTTTTTCTCTCCTGCAATATTTAATTATTAATCTTGTGAGTTTTGAAAAATGTCATGTGGTTTGGTAGTCTTTCAATTAAAAGGAGGGAAATAATACCCTAGTATATTTCTCGTTCCTTCCACCTCCCCTTACCATTGTCCTCTCTAGTGCTGAGAAGTACTTTCACGTTGATTTTTTAGGCTGTCCTTAGTTTCTGAATGTTCCTGAGCACCATTATGAAAGAAGCCTGCTTCACCCGTCATTCCATTGTACTTAAAATTGCATTGCTTGGTGGTAACTAAGAGCCCTGGAAAGCCATTCAGGGGAAAAAAGGCCATCAAACAATGTATTGAGGGATGTTTGTGTTTCTACTGCTCCCTATCATTTAACTGCTTGTAACTGTAAAATTCCCAGCAAGAGTAAGTAAAGGCAAAAATCAACATATTCAAGATGCAGATAAATACCAGAAACAATGAAAAAATTAAAACAGTAAAATAATGACAACTGCAGACACAAAGATAAAGTAGGATAGACACAATTCTCTCTGCCAAGTCGTGTGTGAGTTCCCTAAATGAAGAATCGGGAATTGACCATTTTGCATGGCCTCGCAGGGTGGTCTGAGGGCAGGCATCACAGCTAGCACGCACACATACCTGTGTGGGGTTTTCCAGAAGGTAAATTCTACTTCCTTTAAATGCTATTACTTTAATTTCTGGTACTGTAACAACAAGTTAAATTTGATATTTTAAATCTGATAGGCTGGGCGCAGTGGCTCACGCCTGTAATCCCAACACTTTGGGAGGCTAAGGTGGGTGGTTCACCTGAGGTCAGGAGTTCAAGACCAGCCTGACTAACATAGTGAAATCCCATCTCTACTAAAAAAACCTACAAAATTAGCTGGGTGTGGTGGTGCATGCCTGTAATCCCAGCTACTTGAGAGGCTGAGGCAGGACAATGGCTTGAACCCAGGAGGCAAAGGTTGCAGTGAGCTGAGATTGCGCCGCTGCACTCCAGCCTGGGTAACAAGAGCAAAGCTTCACCTCAGAAAAATAAATAAATAAATAAGTAAAATAGATCTGATATTTTAAAACCACACATGGTCAGATGTCTTTATGACCATGAATTAACAAGTATTTGAATTATTCTTAAAAATGTCAGCAAAGAAACAGTCTGTGCAAAATCTCAAGGGGAATAATTTTGTTTCACCTTTAGTCTACATTACAGTGAGCATCTGTATTCATTCCTAAATTTTTCAAACCTAATTTTTTAAGTTAACAAACAATAATTGTATATGTTTATTGTGTACATGATGTTTTGAAATATGTATGCGTTGTGGAATGGCTAAATTGAGCTAATTAACATATGCATTACCTCACATACATTTTTTTTTTATGGTAAGAACACCGAAAATCCACTCTCTGCAATTTTCAATAATACAAAACATTGTTTTAACAAGGGTTACCACGCACTGTCATAAAAGTTTGATACTTTGAAGCCCTTTCATAGTTTATACAGGCAAGGAAATATTAGTAGCAGAGTCTTTGATCTCCGTAAAATACGTGTTCTGTCACACTGGGAAAGGTGATTGCCAGTAAGAAGACTGCTCTTTTCGGTGGAGTAAATATGATTTTCATTTCGACAATGTGATTTTGCTTCTTGTGAATCATCTCACACCAAAATAGCCGTAGGATTTTAGAACAAGAACTGGATCTTAAATATTTACCGGAGTCTGGTTTTGGAAGTATCCCCTCCACTTCCGGCTACGGTTTGACAAATTACTCAGCCTGTCTAAACCTCAGTTTCCACAGTTTCACGTTTTTAAAAAACGGTAAAAATAACTACCGAAGATGAGTTGGAAGAATTGAATAAAAAGTACCATGGAATTACCTAGCAGATGGCAGATATTCAACAATGTCACTGTAATAATAATAATCATTATTATAAAAAAGAAACCTGAGGCCCAGAAATGAAGAAACCTATCGAAGACCGTGGCAGGGCAGAGACATGACTTCCAGGCCAGGGGCTCGTCTTTGGTTTCACCTTAAAGTCCACTTCAGTAAAGTTGTATATATCTATGGTGTTTTATTTGGCGGGGCACTCTTATAATTATTGTTTTAATCTCATAATAATGTCAAAGGCTACAGAATTAAAATTCTACTGCTCTAGTAAAATGATAGCACAGATCAATACAGTAATATCATAAGAGGTGAATGAAATGACTCCTCAAGAGCACTGACATTAAAAGGTTATTAGCCATAGCTTGGACTTCCCTGAAATCACAAGCTGAAGCCTAGCCACTTTCTACAAGTCAGGGTAGGCCAAGTTATGCTGTGATAACAAAGAACCCCCAAATCTCAATGGCTTAAAACAGCAATTTGTTTTTTTCTTCCCACAACAGGTTCTTCCAGGATCCTGGCTAGTGGAGTAATTTGGGTCACTTGTAGCAGAGAGAAAAGAGGGTTATGGAGGGTCTCCATAATGTTGATTTAAATTTTCTAGTAAGAACTGACATTTCATCACTTCCACTCACACTCATTGGCCAGAACAAGTCATATGACCACACCAAACTTCAAGGTACTGGGGAAGTTCAATCCTCCCACTGGCTGGAGGGAAAGAAGTGGGCCCATCTATGAACAGCCCTAGTGACTACCACAGGCTTTGACATGTCTTCGTTTCTTCTTAGACAAATAAAAAACAGCAGCCTGAGAAAGGATGATGGAAACTATTTTCATTTTCCTATGAATTATCAAGTCGTAAAGAGCAGATTTAAGTTTTTATCATTTATACATTTTTGTTTGTTGGCTTTATACATTTTTGTTATAGTCATCAATGAAATATGAATGTTTTTAAAAGCAGTTGGGGAAATTGAAATTTTAATTTTTAGAGTCTGTATATTAAGAAAAGCAGTAACAGGGAATATTTGAATACTGGTTTTTTTTTCTTCCTTCCTTCCTTCCTTCCTTCCTTCCTTCCTTCCTTCCTTCCTTNGTTTTTTTTTCTTCCTTCCTTCCTTCCTTCCTTCCTTCCTTCCTTCCTTCCTTCCTTCCTTCTTTCCTTCCTCCGTTCCTCCCTCCCTTCCTCCCTTCCTTCCCTCTCTCCTCCTCCCCTCCCTTCCTTTTTTCCTTCCTTCCTCCATTTCCTTCCTTCCTTCCTTCCTTCCTTTCCTTCCTTTCCTTCCTTCCTTTCGTACAGGGTCTTGCTCTGTCACCCAGGCTGGAGTGCAGTGGCATGTTCTCAGTTCACTGTAGCCTCAAGCTGCTGGACTCAAGCAATCCTTCCGCTTCGGCATCCCGAGTAGCTGGGACTACAGACATGCACCACCAAGCCCAGCTAAATTTGTGTGTGTTGGGTGGGGGATGAGAGGTGGGGGTACTGGGAAAGGTGGGTCTTGCTTTCTTCCCAGACGGGTTTCAAACTCCTGACCTCAAGTGCTTCTCCTGCCTCAGTCTCCCAAAGTGCTGGGATTACAGGCATGAGTCACCAAGCACAGCCTCTACTATACTTCTGATGAGAATTTATTAATCATCTTAGATGTAATAATGGCTATTTTAGATTTTGTAGAGGTTTTTAAAGATTTTTAAATTTGTTTTATCTTTCAGAAATATGTACTGAAGTGTGAATCAAATGATAAAATGAGATTTATTTCTAAATAATCTGCAGGGTGGGTGGGGACAGTGGGCAGGGCTAGAGATGAAAGAGGATCAGCTGTGAGTTGGTGATTGCTGAAGCTGGGTGATCAACGCATGGGAGTTCATTATGTTAGTCTCTCTAGTCCCTCTACTTTTAGGTATGCTTGGAACTTTCCATAATAAAAAGTTCAAAAAGACAAGAAAAGCAATGCTAGGCCTATAGCTACTTCAGATCTAGATGAAGCTCCACTAGAGACGGCTAGCAAGGATCTTAGCCCATTGCTGGTGCAGGTGGGGCCTGCCTGAGAGTGCATCAAGCCCTAGGAAATATTTCCTCCAAAGAATTTTCACACTCGCCGAACGTCTGAATCAACCGATCTTAGCCCGCAGTGGCAGTCGATGGTGCCCATGCTTTGCAACATCTGGTGGGACCTCAGGACCACCTGCTCTTGTCCTCTAAAGAGACAATGCTCAGAAGCCTCCTGAGGCCATGGTTGCTTGCACAGGTTAGCACAGAAGGCTTGAGTCCAGCTCTGAGCTAATTTTCTCTTCTCTGGTTAGTCTGAGACCCTGGTAGGACACTGAAGTTCCTTTGCTCATTAACATGGTGCTCACAGACTTTTGATGTCTCTGAGGCAGGCAGAAGCGTCTGAGGCATTAGCCTGGGCCAGACACAGGCCTAGGATATGACCTGAGAGCTGCTGCAAATGCGCCTCCCTCCTCCTGAGGCCCCTGCTTTCATCACAGCTCCTCTCCCTTGAGCAGCCTGCTCTCAGCTCTAGCTGCTGCCAGCCCCTTCCTATCAGAGATGCAGGCTGTGAGCATCACCAGAGTGAAGGCTGCTGCATCACCCGTTTGTTCTCCCTCTGAGAGCACGGCTCCCCTGCCCACAGCAGTGGACCTCTGGCACACCACACAGGCTTGTTCTTCACGGTCTTGCCTTCCCTGCCGTAGCTGATTGGCTGTGGACTCCTTTCCCACATTGGCCCAACCAGATTCTCTTGAGCATTTTCTCCAAGAAAGTTGTACGTTGAAGATGAGTCTGAATTATGTAAAATGTGAAGCTTACAGGACTGTCTATAAACTTTTGCTACAGAGTTGCCCTGAACCCCACCCTCCCAAGACTGATTGCTCAGCATTTCCGTGGACACCACTGAAACTGAACTTTATATATATACAGAGTTACATACGTATATAGTTTTACAGTTACATATATGTATAACTAGACACATATAGTTACATATATAGGAAACTATATAGTTACATACATATGGAGTTCCAATGACATATATATATGATTGAGGTTGCTTTCTTTGCCGAGTGCCTTGAAGGGTGTGGGAGGCAGCCTCTAAGATAGCTCTGATTATCTCTACATTCTTCTGTAAGCACCCTCACCCCTTGAGTGTGGGCCGAAGCTAATAACGTGTCTATTGAATGAAACACGGCTAAAGTGGTATGCTTTTACTTCAAGGTTAGGTTTAAAAAGTCTCTGTGTCAGCCTGATGTGGTGGCTCACGCCTGGAATCCCAGCACTTTGGAAGGCCAAGGCAGGTGGCTCACCTGAGGTCAGGAGTTCAAGACAAGCCTGGCCAACATGGCGAAACCCCATCTCTACTAAAAATACAAAAACTAGCCGGGTGTGGTGGTAGGTGCTTGTAATCCCAGCTACCCGGGAGGCTGAGGCAGGAGAATTGCTTGAACCCGGGAGGCGGAGGTTGCAGTGAGCTGAGATTTTACCACTGAACTCCAACTTGGGCGACAAGAGCAAAACTCCACACACACAAAAGTAAATAAATAAATAAAAATCTCGTGTGTCTCTCTCTCCCCCTTCTAGGGAAGGAAAGCTGCCATGTTAGGGTATTCCTGCGGAGAGGTCAAGAAGCACCTCTAGCCCACAGCCATGCGGTCCTGAGGCCCAGCAGCCAGGTGGGTGAGCTGGGAAGCTACGTGGGGGCCTGGCGGTGATTGCAGAGCAGGCTGGTGCTTTCGTTACAGATCTGTGAGAAACTCTGAGCCAGGAGCACCCAGTGAAGCCACACCCAGACTCCTGGTCATCAAGTTTATTTAATTTGGGAGTGATTTGTTACAAAGCAACAGGTAGCTAATACCGGACGCTGTGAATGTGCCAAATAAAATGAAAATCTTAAGAACTGATGAAAGTGAAAGGAGCTCTGGATGAATCCAAGGTGATGGGGGCAGTTTTAATACTCCCCTTTCGGTATTAGTAGAAAAAGTAGGCAGAAATCACTAAGGACAGAGGAGACTTATACAACACTCCCTACCAACTTGGCTCACTTGATGGTGATAGAATGTTCACCCAGGAAGAGCAGAACACGCAAGCTTCTCCATTGCTTCGGGTGCATGGAGACACACCGTATGCTGGGCCGTAAAACAATCCCCGGGAAGTTTACAGAGACTGAAATCACACAGAGTATGCACTTTGACCACCACAGAATTACAATAGAAATCAATCTTAGAAAGATATCAGGAAGATGAAAATCCTCCTATGTTTGGAAGTAAAACACTTCATTGCAAAATGATGTATGTGTCAAAGAAGAAATCACCGTGATTAGAAAGTAAGAATGAAAACCTGAGCGTCAAAATTTGTGAGATGTTTCCTCAGACATTGCTTACAGGGAATAGGATAGCTTTAAATGCTTATGCTAGAAAAGAAGAAAAGTTTAAAGTGATACTTAGTTTTTACCTTAAGAAGATAGAAAAGCAGAATATGAAGCTCATATAAATGGAAAGAAGGAAATACAGATAGGAATAAAAATGATTGAACTAGAAAAGAGAATAGAGAAATATCACTTAGTCAAAAAGTTGGTTGTTTGAAAAGATCAGTTTCTGGCTGACTGCTTCACTTACATTTTTTTTTTTTTTTTTTTTTTTTCCGAGACGGAGTCTCGCTCTGTCACCCAGGCTGGAGTGCAGTGGCATGATCTTGGCTCACTGCAAGCTCCACCTCCCAGGTTCATGCCTTTCTCCTCCCTCAGCCTCCCGAGTAGCTGGAACTACAGGCGCCTGCCACCACGCCAGGCTAATTTTTTGTATTTTTTAGTAGAGATGGAGATGGTGTTTCACCGTGTTAGCCAGGATGGCCTCCATTTCCTGACCTCATGATCTGCCCGCCTCGGCCTCCCAAAGTGCTGGGATTACAGGCGTGAGTCACTGCGCCTGGCCCTCACTCACATTCTTTATTCTTGAAATTTGGATCTCCTCTCAACTATTGGACATGATGTTCAGCTCCATCCTCATGATAAAGATTTCATCCTCTCTCTATAGTTTAAACTGGAGGGAACTTATTAGAAAAATCACACTGTTATTAAAATGGCTGAAGGCACATATTGGGCTGAGCTTTTAGGGACAGCATCCACAATCTTTTCATGGAATCAACCTGGTAAGGAACGTCTGAGGTCTCAGAAGCACCCTGCCTCTGCCTCCACCACATGGACAACATGGGGGCCTAGGCCCTGCCCACTTCCTCTTGCGGCTTCTAATCAGCATCTCACGCTGATTTCATCTGATGGATGGAACCCAATCACAGGTCTGCATCCCAGTGGAAGGAAGGCTGGGAAGGGTAGGATCTGGGTTCCACACTGGAAGGTGAGTTCACAACCTGGGAAATCATCAAAATATGAAGGAGGCGTTTACAAGGTTTTGGATGGAGACTAATGACAGATGAACACCTTAGCTCTCCCTTGCCAACCAGCGAGGCTCCTGCTCTAAATATCTTTCCTCACACAGCTGTCCCCACCATCCCTCCACCCTTCCCGCCAAGCGGGGAGCTCTCTTTTCTGGCGCACTTGTTCCTGAAGGTTCGTCCCACACAGGGCATATGATGCTCAGCATATCGTTCATGCATTAGCTCAGTGTATACTCACTGAGCCCCTGTTACATGCTAGCAGATGTACCAGCACAGGAGCCACAGTGCTGAGCGAAGCAGCACAGCCGCTGACCCTGCAGACTCCACCACCGCTCAGCAGACACTTCCTTGGAAGGTGAGGAAAACGAACTCAGACCAGATTGGGCCAGAAAGGTAGACGTTATCATGAGGAAAAGGAAGTGTGCCATGGAGCCCTGAGGACGGGGCTGTGGCTGCGTCCCAGGAAAGGATAACGCTTGGAAAAGGAACATCTCTGAGGAAACTTTTTCTCTATGTGCCTCTCATCAGCTTCAGTCCTGTCCCTGAAGATGTGTGTTCCTGTTACTCCATCCCTATGGCATAAAACACGTCTGCTGACGTCTGCACGGAACAGACAGAACCAGAATGTCAGACTCATTTTCAGGTGCAGGAGTAGAGGCAGGGCCCACCAACCGTTTGGGAGCGGGTGGGGCTGAGGGTGGAGTATTTCAGTGCCCCGCAATCCTGGGTGCTCTTCTATTCCTGTAGGTAACAAGGGCAGTGAGAAGATCACTGTGAGCCTGGCCGATTCTGCCGCATATCATACCCGCCAGGCCTAAGTCTCACACATGGGAATCTGAAAGTCCTTGCACTGACTGCTGCAGGCTGTAAAATCACCAACAGTAACCCATTTTGGGGTTCATCAGAAATTAATGGGAAAGCCGATTCCCCCTACCCCTTTGATGTTTTGTGTTTTTGAGACGGGTTCTGCTCTGTTGCACAGGTTGGACTACAGTGGCGCCATCACGGCTCACTGTAGCCTTGACCTCCCGGGCTCAATGATTCTCCCAACTCAGCCTCCCCGGTAGCTGGTACTACAGGCACACACCACCATGCCCAGCTAATTTTTATTTATTTTAGTAGAGATGGGGGGTCTCACTATGTTGCCCAGGCTGGTCTTGAACTCTTGAGCTCAAGTGATCCTCCCACCTTGGCCTCCCAAAGTGCTGGGATTACAGGTACTTAATGGGAAAGTCTGGAATCAAATACAAATACTAAAAAGCAGGAAAGTGAAATGAACTACATGTTAAATCTTTGCTCAAGTCATCCTCTCCTGAGCTCTGCTCTGGCACCATCCCCATCAAAGCTCTTGTCATTGTCACCCGGCACCCAGGTCCTGGGATGTAGACCATGCAGCTGCCTGAGACCCACGAGCAGAAAATGTTTCTCATTGATAAATTCTCAAATTTACAATGAAAACATTATTTAATTTTTTCTCAAGCAATCTGTTCCTATTCTAGCAACGGAGAAGCGGCAGGCAGAGGAAGTGAAGGAGAGCCAGGTTTTCCAGAGCTGTGCCCTGTGACTGTCCCTAAGCTGCCTTGCTTGGGACCAAGAGGATCTTTGCTCCCCAGCTCTCCCCAGGAGTTCACGGATCGGTCGGGCTTGTCCTTTCCCTGCTCTCTGGTTCCCCAGGGCGCCCAGGCCTCTCTGGGGGAATTTCCCCTCCTCCTTCTCAGGCCCAGCTTTGCATTCCCGGATCACAGTCTTGCCAGACTGTTCTGCCTCCTTGCCTGTGGTCTTTGCAGAGCCAGGTCACCATCCTGTGCTATCTCAAATTTGCTTTGTAAATGCTAGTTTAAAAATACATTGTCCCACAATTAAGCATAACAGTTTGCACAGATTGTTGCTATACATACGATATAGGATCCTCCAGAGCCTAAAATGTAAAATTTCAGAAAAATCAAAACAACGAAAGGTGAACAAAAGAGATGTTACTTTTACTATGGATTTGGGGGACACTTGTTGAAGGCACGAAGAGCAAAGACACTCCTTTGTCCCTACAGCCGTCCACAAATGCAGTAGAAACGCGCGAGTGTTACATGGACAGTTCAGTCCATGGTGCTGGACATTGAGGATTAATTTTTCTAATTTTTTTTAATTTTTTGAGACGTAGTCGTGCTCTGTCGCCCAGGCTGGAGTGCAGTGGCCCAATCTCGCCTCACTGCAACCTCTGCCTCCCAGGCTCAAGTGACTCTCCAGCCTCAGCCTTCCGAGGAGCTGGGATTAGAGGCATGAGCCACCACACCTGGCCGAGGATTATTTTAAAGCTTTTGCTTCCTGATTACTTTTCTAGGTATAGAAGTTTGTATTTTATTTTTATTTTTATTTTTTTTTTTTTTTTTGAGACGGAGTTTTGCTCTGTAGCCCGGGCTGGAGTGCAGTGGCCGGATCTCAGCTCACTGCAAGCTCCGCCTCCCGGGTTCTCGCCATTCTCCTGCCTCAGCCTCCGGAGTAGCTGGGATTACAGGCGCCCGCCACCTCGCCCGGCTAGTTTTTTGTATTTTTAGTAGAGACGGGGTTTCACTGTGTTAGCCAGGATGGTCTCGATCTCCTGACCTCGTGATCCACCCGTCTCGGCCTCCCAAAGTGCTGGGATTACAGGCTTGAGCCACCGTGCCCGGCCAGAAGTTTGTATTTTAATGGGGACTTGTGAAAGAAAGTAATGCAGATATTTTAGAAGCTGTTTTCTCCGCTTATGTTGCATTGGGATGTTTTATGTGGGTTATATTATGAGAAAGTAAGGGTTTAGATAAAATACTTAATACACACATTCGAAAGCTATATTAAATTAGATTTGTTTTCCTTGTCCATTAAAAAGGTAAACAGAACATCGCAGAATAATAGAAATTGTTAAATATCATATTGTTTAATTTAAAAATCTCTTGATTCATAAAAGATTCACAGCTACTGGCCCTACATCACGGTTAAGGCTGAGGCTCAAGCCTACGACTGCCTGAGTTGCTTTTTGTTTGGTTGGTTTTTAACTTTTTATTTTGAAGTAATTATAGATTCATGCACAGCTGTAAGAAATAAAAACAGAAATCCTGTGTACCCTTCATTCAGTTTCACCCCGTGGTAATATCTTGCATACCACTGAACACTACTGAAACCGGGAAACTGACACTGGGACAATCCACAGAACTTTTTCAGATTTCACCAGCTTAAATACATTCGTGTGTGTGTGTGTGTGTGTGTATTTCATTCTGTGCAACTGTATCACACGTAGATTTCGGTATCACACTACCACCACAATCAAGACCCAGACCTGTTCCATCGCCACCTGACTTCTCATCCTACCCTGCTATGGCTCCAGCCACCTCCCTCCCTACCCCTCTAACCCGGAACCCATTCTCCATTTTGATAATTTTGTTTCAAGAATGTTACACAAGAATGTTATGGAATTAGACAGTATGTGATCTCTTAAGATTGACTTTTTTTCCTCCATCAAATTCCCCTGAGATTTGCCTGAGGTTTAATACTGGCTTCCTGCCTCACTGGCTGTGTGCTTTGGGGCCAGTTATTTAACATCCGTGTCTCAGTTCCATTCAGACGTAGGCCCGCCTGATCATGATGAAGTCTCACTGTCTACACTCCACACACCTTCTGCTTCTCACTTGCAGTTGAGAAGAGGCCTTCCATAAGCCGTATTGTGTGTCTCTATGGAACCTCGGAACATGGCTGGGACCTTGAACTTCTATTTTTATTTAGAGATGAGGTCTCACTCCGTTCCTTGGCCTGGAATGCAGTTGGCACCATCATAGCTTATTGCAGCCTCACACTCCTGGGCTCAAGGATCCTCCTACCTCAGCCTTCTGAGTAGCTGGGGTGACACGTGCACGACACCATGCCCTGATACTTTTTAAATTTTTGTGTAAAGATGGGATCTTGCTATGTTGCCCATGCTGGTCTGGAGTTCCTGGCCTCAAGTGATCCTCCTGCCTTGGCCTCCCAAAGTGTTGGGATTACAGGAGTGAGCCACTGTGCCTGGGGGAGCATGCACTTCTAAACCTTTTCTCAACATTTTCAGATCAATGCAGTATACAGAACAACATGATTGAGCAATACTCTTTGGATAGTTTTAGGTATTTAGATTTTGTCACAGTCTATTATTTTGATAAGTAATTCAATAGATGTTTAGAGGAACACTGTTTTGAATGGGAGCCCATTTCTACTGCTACCAGTTTTTATTTTTGGTCGGTTTCTCTTTCATCAGTGGGGATGCATACCCAGGTGGCATTTACGCCTCTTTTAGAGGTCGTTTGATTTAGCCTTACACTGTGACAAAGCTCTGAGTGTACTGCTGAGGGAACAGTTCCCCTGCTGTGCCAGTTGGCTGATTATCTGTGGTGATCCTGTGTATAAAGCATTTTTATAAGTTCACAGACCTCTCTGCTCAAATGTCAGGTCAACCTAGAGGCCTCCCTGACCGCCTCTAAAATAGCATCTGCCTCCTGTCTCTCTTCATTCCTTTTCCCTACTATATTTATCTTCAGAGCACTTGTCACCACTTGACACGTTATATATTTATTTGTTTACTGTCTGTCGCTCACCTTCAAAATGTAGGATTCAGTAGAAAAGGAACTTGTCCTTTTCCCTGCTTTGCTTGCTTGCCCTCCTTCCCTCTTTCTTTCTTTCTTTTTCTTTCTTTCTTTTTTTTTTTTTTTTTTTGTTTGAGACACAGTTTCACTCCTGTTGCCCAGGCTGGAGTACAATGGCATGATCTTGGCTCACTGCAAGCTCTGCTTCCTGGGTTCAAGCGATTCTCCTGCCCCAGCCTCCGGAGTAGCTGGGATTACAGGCACCCACCACCACACTTGGCTAATTTTTGTACTTTTAGTAGAGACGAGGTTTCACCATGTTGGCCAGGCTGGTCTTGAACTCCTGACCTCAGGTGATACTCCCACCTTGGCCTCCCAAAGTGCCGGGATTACAGGCGTGAGCCACCACACCCAGCCTCTTGCTATTATTTCCGTTGCCTGAAGTGGTCTCTGACATGTGGTGTTTATAGAACAAATGAACGAAATGAGGGAGCGAATGAATAAATTCTCCCACTGCTAATGGAGGGGGGAAGGAGCAATCTATACTTGAAGAAGTAGAAGGAGCAGGAAGGACTCAGGGTATGCCAAGATCTCCATTTGGGCCAAAGAGCAGAGTGAAACAAAGGTAACCACCACAGTGACCCTGTGGCAGGGATGTAGATGTACCCGTCTGCAAACGTGTGTGTGCAAGAAAAACAACTTCATTTTTCTATAAGTCAACTCAGTTTCTATTCTGAGGCTTGATTTTGACAGGATGAGGCACTTAATAGCTTTAGAGTTGTAGTCCAGCCCCACCTCTGCCCAGAGGTGAGGGGTGGGAGTGGAGGCGCGCACTGCCTGTGCTGGGGTGTAGCGTCTAGTTCATCCTCAGATGCTGAGACAGTGCTCATGCCTCTCCGCACAGGCCAGAGAGACCAGCACTCGGCGGCACCCTGAACCTCGCCCACCAGGATTTTCCTTTCGTCACTTCTTTCTTGCTCACCCATTGGGTGCTATGATAAAAAGGTGTTTTCTCTACAGCTATCTTCTGCTTTTTAGCCACGGCTTCAGTTTCTGTTCTCAATTCCAGGGTAAGTTTCAGTTCTTTATTCTCATCCCTGATGTAAGACCTGATTCTCAGGTCTAATGATTTGGTAATGAAATGAGGTAGTTTTGCTTGAAGACTCCTACACTGCCCTTTTATCATCATAAATGTTATAGACCATTTCCTAACTAAGGCATTTCTTAGTAGTATTCCTCCTAAACCAAGTACTTTGTTTCACTTAAATGATGAGTATATATATTGGAACCATATTGGTTAATACAGCATTGGTACTTGGATTTTTTTTTTTTTTTTTTTTTTGAGACGGAGTCTCGCTCTGTCTTCCAGGCTGGACTGCAGTGGCCGGATCTCAGCTCACTGCAAGCTCCGCTTCCCGGGTTCCCGCCATTCTCCTGCCTCAGCCTCCCGAGTAGCTGGGACTACAGGCACCCGCCACCTCGCCTGGCTAGTTTTTTGTATTTTTTAGTAGAGACGGGGTTTCACCATGTTAGCCAGGATGGTCTTGATCTGCTGACCTTGTGAGCCGCCCGTCTCGGCCCCCCAAAGTGCTGGGATTGGTACTTGGATTTCTTTTATTATAAATTAATTATTTATCTAAGGTTTCTTTTCTTTTGAAAAATCCAATTTAAATGGAATCATAGTACTAAAATTTTGTGAGGGAATTTTTAGCACTATTATTAGACACTGTTTTCGTTTGTCTAGAAACTGGGGGTTTGAATATAAAATGTTAGGAATTAAAGTAATTGAGGTCAGTAGCCAGCAGTATATGTCAGTGTCATCTGTGGGGGCTTTCTTAAAATACCAAAGCCCAGGTCCCATCTGCGAAGTCCCTGCTTTGGAGAGTTTCCTGGAGGTCCGAACCTTGAATCCCGTGGACCACAAGCCAAAAGTCCAGTCCAGCCCACTCATTCTTTCTACTGATGAAGAAACTGAAGGTCCTAAAACCAGGGATTTGTGCAGCCTCCCACATGTGAAAGAAGTGGTTTCAACAAGTACATCCCAGCAGACTCTGACTCCAAAGCTGGGGTAAAGCTTTCTGGGTGACGACGTTTACAACAGAACTCGATGCTTGTCATCTCTTTGCACTTCTGCAAGTGAAAATGATGAAGATACTCTTTTTACTGGAATCTCATCTCTTTGTACTTCTGCAAGTGAAAATGATGAAAATATTCTTTTTACTGGAATCAACCCTCGGGTAGTCAGGTTAGCAGTTCCCAAAGGTCATATTTACATTTTACCCAAGTCAGTTGTCTAAAGAGAAAGTGTCTTTCATCCCTGCCTGTGGTGAGGCTTAAGTTTACAACAGGAGTGGGGGCATGCAGTGGACACAACCGTGATTACGAAAGGATGGAGAACGCAGGGGACCAGGAACCCCATCATCGCTCGGGCAGCCTCACGGGACTTGATGCTCAGAGAGGCAGTTGACATGTATTGCAGGCACATGGCTGAGTTCCTTCAGGACATGGACAGAGGAGGAGGCCTCGTGACACAGACTTGTCTATATCATTGATGTCACTTTCCAGAGAGTTTAAACATGGGCTCACCTGGGCTTTGGTGTATTCTTGCCTGCAGCCAGGATTGAGAACTCTTGCTTTGGGAGATTTTCATTATCCTTTTATGTACATTACTAAAAAAGAGGAGATGGATTGCAGATAATTTAAGATGCCTGACACCACTGCCCTACATGCATGCACAGGCAAGCCCACACATGTTAAAGGGTGAAAGCCCAAGCCCATGTTACCAACAAATCTTAACAAGACGGACTTGCAGAGTGGTTTGGATGAAATCACCGCCTTCTTCTTGGTCTGAATGTCTCGCTCAAGTAGCCTGACCTTCGCTTGGAGAGTAACTGGCTGCTCCTCCGTTCTTGCTGCATTCTCTGGCTGGAAGCTGAAGACCGTCAGTCACCAGCCACCAGCCCGGCAGCCCACCAGCCACCAGCCACCAGCCCAGCAGCCTACCAGCCACTAGCCCACCAGCCACTAGCC